>NC_053438.1:65961466-66275558 GCF_007990345.1 Gossypium hirsutum | reverse complement strand
ACAAATCTATCACTTCCTTCGGCATGGTGCCTCAATCCTTCCCTGAAGATATTTCCCAATCCTTTCCCGGTAAGGCTCCTCTTCCTACCATCAATCGCAATCCCATCTCAGTGGTCCTGGATATTTCGGTACTGGGATCTATTTCCCTCCGCAATAAACATCGCGTTCACAAATTCTAACGATCGAAAAGAACATTCTAGTGCCTCATCGTTGATGTCCACATAAGGTGCATCGCTAGTCATCATTGCGATAATATCCTCCTCTGCATCTATTGTTACCAACCGATCCTCCGATACAACTTCACCTTCTGATGTAATGATGAAGGTACTGCCCCTGCTGAGTGTATCCACGGTCTCCCCAATAGACAGTTGTAGGAGGGTTTAATATCCATTACCAAGAAATCCACCTCATAAGTGACTGGGCCAATCCTTAATGGTACCTCAATTCTCCCCATAACCTCCTTTTTGTTCCATCAAATGCCCTTACTATGCTCTGGCATGCTTTCATGTGCGAACTGTCTATTGTAATCGACTAAGAGTGGACAAAGGCAATACATTTAGTGCAGATCCATTATCAACCAAGGCCCCCGGGAGTGTGTACCCTTTGCATCGGACAGTAACATGTAGGGCTTAGTAGAACCTCTTCCTCCGGATGGTATTTCATCATCACTGAAGAAGATAAAATGTCAGCACCAATATTGTTGATCAGCCGATCCAGCTTGTTTACCGAAATATCGTCAGCCACATATGTTTCGTTTAGCACCTTTAATAGTGCATTCCGATGTACTTCCGAGTTTAAGAGCAAAGCTAATACAGAAATGCGGGCTGGCTGTTTGTGTAGTTGCTCCACAACACTGTATTCACTGTGTTTCAAAAACTTCAGAAACTCCTTTGCCTCCTCTTCTTTTATTGGTTCATTTACCAATGGTTCAACTTCTACTGCTTTCCCTTTCCTCTGTTCTTTCTTCCAATTCTCTTCCCTGGACGACTCTGCTTGAGCGTCATATCTTTTCCCTTGCGCGTGTAAAAAACTGTTTCCTGATTTCTTTCTGCTTCTTTTCCCAAAACGGTCACATTACACCCGTAATTCCACGGCACCATTTTGTTATCCCTATAAGAGAAATTTGATGGTTTCTGGATTACAATTTCGGTGTTACCTGGGCCCTAACCTCATTACCCTTAGGGCGTGAGATAATGACCACAGGATGATTTGGAGCCTTTGTTCCCAACTCTGTCGCGCATATGCTCCTCATTTCTTTCGCATCTTCGTAAAACCTCATCTCTTTGTTATCCATCATGCTTTGAACCAAAGCCTTAAATCCTTCACATTCTTGGATTTGTGCCCTGTTTTATGGTGAAATTCACAATAATTTCCCATCTCATGCCCTTCCTCAGAATCTGAAATAACCAAACCTCTTTTCGCCATTTCTTTCCAGACCCGTTTCAATGGAGTTTTTACTTCAGCAATGTCAGTCTTGACTTCTTCTCCCGTACCTTCGCTAACCATATTCACCCCCTTATCTGCGTGATTAGGTAACGGATTCTTTGCGTTAGGTGAGTCGTCAAGTTTGACAACACCTAAATTGATGAGTCCTTCTACTACCTTCTTGAAGGCAGTACAATTTTCTATCGAGTGCCCAGAATTCCCGCATGATAATCACATTGCGCGTTCGTATCATACCATTTTGGATACGGGGGTTGTAGAGGACTCAAGTAACGAGGAGCAACAACATGTGCATCGAATAAAGTTTGATACAACTCCTTGTATGACATCGGGATTGGCGTGAATTGGGCTTTTCAGTAGTTTGCCTAGCTCCTGACTCTTGTCTTGATGATCCCTGTTGATTAGCAACCACTTTCTTTGGTTGATTCACAGTAATTGACCTACCATAAGCATTCACATTATTCACTTCATTTTCTCTTTTCCTCGGGGGTGCCCTCTATTATTTTCTCCTCCATCTATTTTTCCACTTTTAATGGCATGCTCAATCATTTCACCATTCATGATTATATCCGAGAAATTTTTTGAAGCCTTCCCAACATGTGAGTGATGAACGGGGCTTTCAAAGTGTTAATAAAAAGCGTCGTCATCTCCTTTTCCAAAAGCGGTGGTTGCACTTGAACTGCCACCTCCCTCTGCGCATATTGTCTGAAGCTTTCGTTCGATTTCTTCTCTAGATTTTGCAGAGTTATCCTGTCAGGCATCATTTCTGAGACATGATTGTACTGTCTCAGGAAAGCCTGTGCTAAATCCCTCCAAGTAGCAATTTTGGCTCGGCTCAGCTGATTGTACCACTTTGACGCTGCTCCCGTAAGACTTTCCTGAAAGCAATGTATTAATAATTGATCATTATTAATATGCCCCGTCATTCTTCTACAAAACATAGTAATATGGGATCCTGGGCAACTAGTCCCGTTGTATTTTTCAAATTCCGGCATCTTAAATTTGTAAGGGAGCACCAAGTCAGGAACCAAGCTCAGATCCTTTGCATCTATTCCATAGTTTTCAATGCTTTCTATTGCCCTAAACTTCTCTTCTATCCATTTCCATTTCTCCTCAAATTGTTTTGGAAATTCCTCCTTCGCTTGTCCTTTTCAACCATCTCGTCAAGATCTGGGACAGCAATATTATTCGGGCTATCACTGGGATTAAAGCCCGCTCCGGGTTGAAAATTCATTGGGATTGAAGCATCGCCTTGGAACTGCTGGGGCCTAACCGACACAGAGGGTCTCCGCGGATGCAGCTCAGTCTGTACTTGCGCATGAGGAGGCGTGAAACCTGGAGGATAAAGTGGTTCACCATTGTTTTCTTCTTCACTAACAATCACAGGACCTTTACCCTTATCTACTCCCTTCAATAATTGCGTCATCTTAGCCACCAGATCATTTTGGGACTCCTCCATCTTTTGCACCATGTCACGCTGAATCTTTTCTATTTGCTCTTTCATTTGCGCCTGCAACTGGTCCTGCATTTCTCTTTGAAGTCGCTCTAGCTTCTCCAACCTTTGGTCCATAATTTTTGTCTTAGCTCGGGTACCGTAATTTTGTTGGTTTTCCAGGTTAACTGAAATAATTTTATTCGATTAGGTTTTTTTAATGGTCATTAATGCATATGATGTGATGCAATGCATGAAAAGAATGCAAAGAAAAAGAGGCACTGATTCTCATTCAACTTCATTAGAAAACTTTACTAGATAAAGAGTTTCTTTACATAAAATAGACTACATATATGGCTTTGCCCTTACACTCAAAGCCTTAACCTTTCTAAGAAGCCAAGCTAACTCTCGGCCCCTGTCGGACTCTAACTCATACTTCAAACTTAATAGATCAGCCTGAACCGCTAGAGTTTGCAGATGATCAGCTACCTCGCGCACTTGAGTCACCGCCTCTCCCATAATATAATCTCTTTCTCCAATCTGCTCTTGAGACCGACGGAATTGTCTTTGCCACTGCTCATTACTTTCTTCCAGAAGCTCTATCCGGATTTCACTATTGTGCAATGCATTCTCTAGCCCTCCTATTTGTCTTTTCAATTCTTCAATTTTGTCTAAGCTCGCCCTTAATTCAACCGTAGCATTACGATTACAGTACTGGTGAAGCGATCTTTCTAGTTCAGTTATCCGGACCTTCAACTCCGTCTTCTCGTCTTGGCAATCTAGTAGACTCTTTCCCAAGGCGACTTCTCGAGCCTGAGTATCCTGGAATTTCTTTTCCCATTGATTAGCTTTCGTCTTTTCCTTCTGAATTTCTTGTCGCCATTGTTCTGGCGTTTTACCCAAGCCAGCAGCTCTTACCGACCTACGCAACTTCTTGTAATCTGTCTTCAGGCTGTCCAAATCTTCTTCTGCTTTGTTCTTTCCTTTTCTCAACTTGTTGGCCTCTAATCTTTGAATGTCCACATCCAGTCCTAACTGCATTTTTTCTTCCTCTAGTTGTTCTATCTTCTTCCCCAATTCTAAACTCCTTTTTTTGAATTCTTGTTTGATGATTTCTATCTCAGAAGGCAAAACTTGTAAGTGTTCCTCTAAAGATCGAGCAGTTTCGGAATTTGACGCCGGGATGTTGTCGTTGATCCTTTGATCACGCCACTGACCATACTCGGGGGTAATTGCCGGACCCACGGCTAAGATCTTCATTCGACGAGTCTGGTTCCAGGTACTAGATATTTCTCGAACCTTCTTCTTGTAATTGTCCTCCCTATAGGAAAAATCACTATAAGCCAACCCCTGCGTTGCTGGTATGAATTGTCGTGATCTATACTGTCTTGATACGAGTAGAGGAGCATATCCGATAGCTCCCCATATTCCGAGCAGCGGAACCCAGTCAAAATCTCCGCATCGGTATAATATCTCATCAGGAATTAACCAAGGAGCCCTCCATTCAATATCCTCATCCTGGAGATTCTGGAGTATCTCTATCCATTTTTCTTCTGAAATATCATCCCGTCTTGGCGTGGCCACCAATTCTCCTAGAGGGGAGTAGCTATCGGAGAATACCCGATAAGAGACCTTTTCGACCTTCCAGAAGTGGCTATGGAACCATGCCAATAAGAGCTGCGCGCATCCAATAAACCTTCCCTCCCCTACTTTTCGACACGCATTCAGGGATCTAAAAGTTTCAGCGAGTATTGCCGGAACCGGTGTCACCCCTTTACTAAGCCGATCAAACAAATCAGATACGGCCTCGTCTATGTGTCCTAAAGCTTTGGGGAAAACCACTAGTCCATAGATACCTAAAGCGAAGACATCGACCCTTTTCTTTAAGTCCGGATGTACAAGCACCAAATCTCGCAAACTTTTCCAAGGAACACATTTACTGTCGCCCTTCT
This sequence comes from Gossypium hirsutum, assembly GCF_007990345.1. Taxonomy (NCBI): domain Eukaryota; kingdom Viridiplantae; phylum Streptophyta; class Magnoliopsida; order Malvales; family Malvaceae; genus Gossypium; species Gossypium hirsutum. The sequence goes on along the minus strand of NC_053438.1, from coordinate 66,270,731 downwards.
GTTGGATCCGGGCAGCGACCCACTGCTCGCTCATCCCAGTGATGTTCATTAATTTCTTTAACAACGGAGGGACACATGCAGCTCTAGAATAAGCCTTGTCGACTTGAATCTTTGGGCACCGAAGCAAGGTCGTATACTCTTCCACAGTAGGCGTCAAATCTACCTTCCCAAAAGTGAAACAACTGTAGGCAGGATTCCAAAACTGAGCAAGGGCTCGGAATAAATACTTGTCCACTTTGACACTAAGCAGATAAGGTAGGTCACCGTAGTTACAATAGAACAGCTGCTTGGCCTCAACATCCCATTGATCCCAGACTTCTTTCATTTCTCGAAGGTCATTCTGGATTACACTAATACGGGTAAAATCCCACAATTCTGACACGTACCCTTCGGTAAGACTATCGCCTTTCTCCCGTTGTGTTGTTTCAGCCCATATTCGCACAGCCGCATTATCCTCTACTTTATCAACAAACCCCTTTTCCATGATAAGCTTTCTACCAAGAAACTGAACGCGAATCGACACCTCTTTTAGAATGAAGATGCCATGCAATCACAAACAAGGTAAATTAGCATTAAACACAGAATAAGATTTAAAATAAGCGACAATAAATACAACATTCATTTAGGTAAGCACTAAAAATTTGGAATAGCTCTACTTAGGTCGGTTCCTATGGCTCATTACATGAGGTTTGGCTCTAAAGTAGGGTACCTGAACCAGCAGATTCCTCGATCCTCACCCATTATAGGCTCATACGGACCAAGTTCGATTCAGGGGGATACATTTCCCTATGGCCATGCGGAGATGAAAATCTCACGAAGACATAGGTACGGATGTATCCCGGAAGCGATTCACTATCCCATGCGGAGGTGAAAACCTCACGAAGGCGTAGTTTCTCACTCCCACTTAAAAGGGTGTGACCAACGGTCATGCAATGCAATGCAGAAAAATATAAAAATTTAAAATACAAAACCTGATGAAAACTATAACTCAAAACAAATGAAATGCAATGAGAGGATCGTAAATTTAAACCAAAATTTTAACTTTCGACAAAAAGACAAAAAATAATCAACTCGTGGCTTGACTCTCTTATTCTAAGGTCTCCCCAGCGGAGTCGCCAAGCTGTTGACACCATTTTTTTTTGGATAAAACGGGGTCGACTTGGGTTTTAAAAAAATGAAACAGGAGTCGCCACCAATCCTTTTTATAAGGTGTGATTGGATCACCTCGAAAAGCGGTCGTTTTTAATAAACGGTTTGATTTTATTAAAACAACAAGTTTGGTCCGCGAAATTCAAAAAACGGGTTCGGGAGTCGGTTACACACGAGGAAGGATTAGCACCCTCGATACGCCCAAAATTGGTACCTTAGTTGATTACTTAATGTCTTAATGTCGAAAATTGAAAACTTAGAAGAATTAAAAAATACGATCCTTGTATTAAAACGTTGAAAATTTTCAGGAAAATGGGCATATTTCACATTATTCGAGAAAGAGAATCATATCCAGTAAGTTAGAATACAATGTCTCAAATTCCCAATACGTGAATGAATGCCAGAATTTTACTTATTTAAAAGATATTTTATTATCTCGGGTTTAGAAATAAATCAGGCCCAGTAAGTTAGGGCACGATCTTTTCTTAATTCCCGAGATCGTTTAAAAACTTGAGTTTGAAAAGATTCGTGTTTTTAGATTTATTATGAAAATCGAAACCCATTAAGTTAGAGTACGATCCTTTTAAATCTAAACACGGAATATTTTTTAAAACAAATTTTGTCATACGAGTAAAATAAAACACGAAAATCGTAGTAAAAAAATGTGAAAACAAATTACATTGTTGTTATACGTGGTAAAATCATAATACATATAAAAAATAAAAAATAATACGAGCAATAGCAACGATATAAAATAAATAAAAGTCATACCTACAATCATATAAAATAACAATATATATAATCAAATAAATTAAAACATTCATTCAAAATAATAACGAAAATGAAATAAATAAGTAACAAATACAATTAAATATAAAAGGATATATATAGACATAAACTAAAATATGTATATATATAAATTAGCAAAATGTATAAAGTATATTTTAATATATAAAAGAAGCGATGAATATGTATATAAAAAATATGTACATATATATGGGTGTATAAAACTATGGAATATGAAAATAATAAAATACATATAAAAGTAAGTACATATATGTGTTGAAAAATAAAAGAAAGTATGTATGTACAAATTAAAGTTTAAAAATAATGAAAATATACGTATGTATACGAATAAATACGTTAATTTTGATACATGTTTAAAAAATATATTGAAAATGTATATATGTGTTTATGTAAATTAAGATATACAAAAATATGTATGTACGTACATATAAAAATATATATATATTTATAAAATAAAAGGATATGTATGTGTATAAATTAATAGTAACATGTGTGTATATACGGATTTATAAAAAAGGGTATATTTTAAACTATAAAGATTATGTATAAATATGTATATATTTAGGAAAATGAAAATATATAAATGTATAGATATATATACATAAGTTGAAAAATATATAAACTATATAAGTATATATGTTATAAAAACAATGTATGTATATCACAAAAATATATGCATGTATATGTATATGTGCCAGAACTCTAAATAAAATAAACATAAACAAATAAGTAATAATAATAATAAAATAAACAAAAATAATAAAGTGGCTAAAAAAAAGGGCTAAATCGAAATAAAAAAGAAAATACTGGGCGAATTTGGAATGACAAAGGACGAAAAGGACCAAAATGTGACTCGCGCGAAAGGATGGAGGGTCAAAACAGAAAATATTCCCACGTGGTCCAAACGACGTCGTTCTAACAAAGCCTGAGCAGACGGTCGATGGACCAAATCGTAAGAAAGATGGACATTTAGGGCAAAATTAAAACAAATAATAAAAGGGAATAGGACCCAATTGTATGGCCTCAAAAAGCGGAAGGACTGAGGGTGCAAATAACCCCTCTGGTCCAAAAACACGCGGATCCCAGGCGGTACGGGTCGGGTCTCGGGTCAGGAGCCCAAAACGACGTCGTTTTGGGGCTGTCCTGACCCTATCAAAACGGTGCCGTTTCATTAGCTGAACAAAATCAAGCCTAAAACCCTAAAATACATTCAACCACTTAAGAACAAATCAAAGGAAAAAAAAAACCCTCAAGTCCTTCTCCTGCTTCATTCAGCTGAACCAAAAATAGAACCCTAACCTCCCCATTTCATTTCCCTCAGCCGAACCCTATGCTTCCCTCTTAAGTGCCGATCTGCCACCGTGAACGGCGACCAACATGCCTAAGCCTCGGGGTTCTTCTCTTTAACCTTGAGATCCTCTTTATACTTCGATCTCGGCGAAGCAGAAGAGGTTTCACGGCATATTTACAAGGTAAAACTTCGTTCTCCTTGTCTTTTCTACTTTTAAATGCTAAAACGAAAGTCCAAAAGGAAAATAAAACTCAAGAAAACTCAAAACTACAGAGAATTTAAGTCGGAAATCACCTTTTGAAACTGATTTTCTTTTTTGATTTCTTTTTCGTGTTCAATACAATTTTGTTAGAAAAATCCCCGCCTAAAACACCATCGATTCTCCCCCCCGTTTCGTTTCGGTTTTGAATGGCCCCCCTGTGATATTACATTTGTTTGGTTTTTATCCAAGAAAAAATATTTGCTGCTCTCTCTGTTGTCTCTTTCTTTGCGTGCTTGCAGGTGAGTGGGTGGAGTTGGTAATGGCAGAGACGTGACGTGCGGCGCGGCGGTAGCAGGGAGCAGGTGGACTAGGTGCGGCGGCTAGGGTTAGGGGTTAGGTTTTTTTTACAGTGTTTAGGTTAGGGTTTGTTTGTAATTGGGCTGAGGGTCTATTTTGGGTCTTGGGTTTGGGCTGGTGGGTTTGGGCCCGGGCAAAATGGGCTGTAACACCTGTTTAACTTATATTGGAATGTTTTATGTTATAAATTGAATTGTGAATTGATTGTATTTGCTCTGGCAACAAATGTGACATCTTGTAACTCAGACATGATGATCGGATTGGATACGAAGTATTACAAAGTTACTAGGTCATTCAATTTATTATCAAGTTTGTTAAGCATTGGGAAGTAAATATGTTGCAAAAGAAAAGGTTAGATTATATATTATTCGCTAGCTTTCCAGGTATATTGTATATTATGCTAAAAAAAATAAGATTGATGCACCTGCTTCAATTTCACCTAACTAGGTAGCGTTTATTAAAAGAAAAGATAATGATAAATAAAAGCAAAGTAGAAAATAGGGTTAGCTATGGTGAATGCAAATAGGCATGAGTTTGCATTTCTTGAAAATGGACTAAGCAGGCAGGTAATTGTTTTGGTAATTGAATGTAGATTAATATGTTCAATTTTTGTTGTATCGAGAAAAAGGGTTCGATTCTTGTTTCATCCATCATCATTTAAAATTATTAATGAAAGAAAATCCATTTTAATGGAAGAAGGTGAAAGTCGAGGCGAAATTCTTCATATATTTCCACCGTTCCCATGCAGTTATAAATTTGGCTAACTGACCATTATGAACATTATGAATTGCTAATTTTTAAAAATTTCTAGAATCAATTTTCATACAAAAAAACAACAGATTTCCTTCATCCATCCCCAGTTTCCCACCATTAATAAAATTCTACCTCTAATCTTTATTCATCTAAAAAGTTCTCTAATTCAGCTTATTAGAGTGGTGTAATCCAATACTCTCTAATCCCATTTGAAAAGTTTGAGGTATAACTCATTTATTAAAGAAATAAAATAGAAAAGTAAAGTTGGGAATCTATAGGGGCAAAGGATCGAGGGCCGTTTGATAAGGACCTTGCCACATAAGTTAAATCCGTATAAAACTATATTTCTTCTATTAGACGGGTTATTTAACCTTTAAAAACTGCGTATAACCGCAAACCTCTTGTATTGTTATTTTTTAACATTAGTGAATTTTTCCTCTCCTACCCATGATTTTTCCTTATAAATATTTTCCACGTAAAATTTGCATGTTCTTATTTTTCCTTCTTATTACTTTGTGATCATTCTTACTGTCATTATCGGCGTCTAGTATAACAAAACTTATATTCAATCTTGAATTTTGCTTCTTAATTCACCAAAAAAAATGCTAATTGTAAAAAAAATGTAATTAATTAATAACCATTAATGGGTTTTAATTTAATCATGCTAATTGTATTGTTTGTTTTTCTTTTCCTTTAAAATAAATTTTGGTATAAATATTTTCAAGTCCTGTGACCTTGATTAATTAAATTTTGTTGACAATTGACCATGTAAGAGAGATCACAATTCAGGTACCAAAATCTACTTTTTGGAATATACACCAAGCAACCAACTAATGTAGGGTGAATTCTTAAGTGAAGCAGGACACCCAATTTATAATTTACGTACATGCAAATCTAATGATTTAATACATGGTTGGTATTATTATAAGTATTAGTGTAAAAGTACGTGGGTTCGAACATGTTAAGATAAATTTATCTTTTTATTTAAAGGTTGGAATCTAAGTATTTTATCATTAAAATTTGGAGCGATGACATATGTCCTATAATGTATAATAAAATATTTAAAATATAAATGTAAAAAAAAAAAAGGTACATCACAATTTTTTAACTTTGCTTGTAGTGTTAAAATATTACACTGTTTGTATACTAAATATTAACCATAAAATTTGTAAATGTGTCAAAAAAAAGAGAAAAGATAAAGTAATATTTAGTCCTTAAATTTATTAATTTTCCTCAATTTGGTTCTTAATTTTTTCTCTGAACTTGAATTCCATCAATAAATTATTCATTGCTTTGTAATGTCGTTTAATAGGTGATTATTAAGATTGTACCATGACATCATTTTATTCTTTTAATCATGGAATTTAAAAATATATATCTTAATATATAATTACAAATATATAAAATTTTACAAAGAAGATTTTGAACTTAAAAAAAACCAGATAAAACATGACTTAAGTTTTTTTTTTCCTGATTGTTTTAAAAACTGCTCTTGAACCCAAACATAAAAGTATTTTTTTTAGCTTTCATCTTTACAAAAATCATTTTTAGGGTCAAATGATATTTTTAACCCTTATTTATAAATCTAATGTATTTTATGTAATATTTATATTGATTATACAATTATTTCCCCATTAAAATTTATTTCAAATATATAACATTATATTTTTAAAATATAGCTTACATATTCAAATTAAATTTTACAAATAATTAATATTAATTGTTTAAATTTTTTTGAAATTTATATTTCATATATATAAATATTAATAATAAATTATTTTTTTATATTCTTGCTAAAAAATTATAATATTTTTTAATATGAACATTATTTAAATGCATATTTTATAACATCATATTTAAAATTGACATTTTATTTTTTTAATACACTTTTTATTAAACACTTAAAATTTAAACCAAACTTTAAATAAATACTTTTACACAACACTCTTCAAAAACACTTCTAAAATGTAATGAGAAATTAACCCTTAGCATGAGACATGGTTCAAGGAGTGACAAACTGATCCTTATGGCACTATCCTCACCATACATATGCTCAACACCAAAGACAATTATGAATTATCTACTAAATTTAATATTTTTTAAACCACACTAAGTTGAATTAATTATACCATCAATTTGTCATCCCAACTATTCAATTAAAAAATTATTAAAATTTTGAGAAATTAAAATTTCGAGTTCAACAACTAAATTCAACCAATTCAAAATCCCATTCTAAATTAATAGATAGATCAATTTTTTTATCTAATTGACTGATCTGATTCGGTTCAAACAACATAGACCAAATTACCATTATTAATCATTGTTCTTAGCAATAATGAATACTGGGATTTTTTTCTCCACCCAAACTGGTCTCTGCTACACATAGAGAACTTAAAAAAAAAAAACCAGAACTGAAAAAGAATGGAAAAGGAAGGTGAGTGCAGGCCACATAAAAATGGGTGTTACAAAGAAGCAAACGCAGAGCAGATGAGAGAAACATAAAGCAAGGTGCGTGAAGGCCACGTAGAAATGGTGTTACAATGAAGCAAACGCAGAGCAGATGAGAGAAACATATACGCTACTTCGGCCCCTTTAGTTGGACCAGGACCCCAACTCACCTTGCAGTATGTGAAAGTCCTGAATTTTTGTGCGATTGGGCTAGGCCACTTGAAACGAAGAGCGAGAACCATTGTCCACATTCCACAAACATGTGGCTTATGTGGCAACCATAGCTTCATACGTGCCTTATCTTCTTGCTACGTTGATCGATAGAGCTTTGATCACTCATCTCCATAACAAGGGATGGAAAACACACGCCATCCGTCTCACCACTAAACCCCAACTATTGTTTATCATGGCTTCCTCAACTTTCTCCCCTGCAGCTCCTTCGCAGGTGTATCCCAAAACGCTCATTACTTTAAATTACTCTGTAAATTATTCCTTCAAGACTTTTTACTGAAGGTCTTTTTTTTGTTTGTGTGTGTTCTTGTATGAAACAGCTATGCTCCGGCAAGAGTGGCATGTTCTGCCCATCACAAGCGTTTCTTGTGAAACCAACGAGGACCCATTTGGTCAAAAACGAAAAGGGAATGAGGATCACATGCCAGGCCACTAGCATCCCCGCTGATAGAGTGCCAGACATGGGCAAGAGGCAGCTCATGAATCTGCTTCTGTTGGGAGCTATTTCACTCCCCTCAGGTTTCATGTTGGTTCCTTATGCAGCATTCTTTGTCCCATCTGGGTAACTTCTCCTCCTCTTTCCTTGTTCAGTTCCTAATCAAGTATCGAGATCTGAGGGTGCTAAATGATGCATCTAATTCTTATAGGCAGAACAACATGATCGTGGTTAATTATGACCACAAGCATGAAATTGGCCAAGTATTAAGTTATCTGCAATATGATGGTAGTAAATATAGAATTGGTCCTTTATTTTATCAATTATAAGCATGTTCTGAAACCATGGAAAAATAGTTGTTCAACTAACTGTCATCAAATATTAAAATTATAAACCATGTTATTTTCCCTAATTAAGTGGTTGATGAATTTTCATTTAAAAGATTTGGCTTTACTTGATAGGTTATCTCATTGTCGTTTATCACTGTTTGTATTAAACCTTTATTACCAGGGGACGGGGTACCGGTGGTGGCACCGTTGCCAAGGACGCAATCGGAAACGATGTAATTGCTGAAGAATGGCTCAAGACTCATGGCCCTGGGGACCGAACCCTGACTCAAGGATTGAAGGTAAGTACACATGGTGTTAATTACAGTTTGTTCTAATTGAATGTTTCAGACCATCCTAATAGCATTCAACATGAAATCTCGAAGAGCTCTGGTTTCCTCTAGGAAATTGTTTGCCATGTAAGTTCTTACAATGCAAAGTTTTGGCGGTCAACAGTGACTTATGAGCTATGCTTGCCATTGGTTGAGCTCAATCTTTTTTTATGTTTAGGTTATTTGTCTCTTGCTAATGTTAGGCATGAGAAGGCATTAACGAGAGCAGTAGCAGTAACTGCATTATGAAAGTTGATATTAAAAATGGATTTTGTTTATTTTCAGGGAGACCCAACCTACCTAGTGGTAGAGAAAGACAGAACTCTTGCAACATATGGTATAAATGCTGTGTGCACACACCTTGGGTGTGTTGTTCCGTGGAATCAAGCCGAGAACAAGTTCATATGCCCCTGCCATGGATCCCAATACAACGATCAAGGTAGAGTTGTGAGAGGACCTGCCCCCTTGGTGAGTCTGATTGACAGCTAAGTTATACATTTTTGGTTGTTTCACTCATCAACATTAGGAAAATCTCATCAGGCCATTAACCACTTGGAAATATAATGTAAATGCTCTTCTTTATTAAAGAATCTTAGAATAGGTAAATCCCTCATGATTCATTGCCAAACAAACACATATGCATTTAGTATTGTATTTAAAAGTTTAGGCATCCAAATTTTTTGTGCTCAGAGTATGTTTTTGTATCATTTTGTTATAGTTTCTTTTATATATGTATATATATATAATCTAATTGTTTATAATAATGAGTTAATGGGCAACTTTATTGTGTGATCGAACAGTCGTTGGCATTGGCACACGCTGGTGTTGAAGACGGGAAGGTAGTATTTGTTCCATGGGTGGAAACAGATTTCAGAACCGGTGATGCTCCATGGTGGTCTTAAATATCTCCACAACCATTGGCTCAGGCTGTTTGTTGGGTTATATTTGAGATTTATTCAGTCAGTATGTTTTGTAGCATTGCTAAACATAGGTTGCAAGACCCTATTTCCAAATTAGAATTGGTACAAGTATTCTTGTTCTACTAAAAATTTATATATAGGATAATTATTTGTTACATTAGTTGTGAAAAGTTGAGATTTTATCATGTGTTCTTAAATTTTATTTAAAAAAATTTTAAAAAGTAAATAAGACGTGGTAAAATCTCATTAGCTTCCCTTGTATTTACACTTTAATTCTTTGGTTTAATATCATTCAGCTTTATTTCATTTCACTTGTTAAAAATCATATCTTTGATATTTTTATTCAACTACCTTGTCGCCATTGTTGTGTTCTCCAAGCTTTTTCAAGAAAGCTTAAGTTTTATTCACCTTTCTTTGAATTTAAGTTACTGCACTTTTCATTTGAATATTTATTGTTTGTGTGTTTAGAGGTGAGTATGGATGGTTAAATCTTAGGTGGTTGGTTGATGGAAATGTTAGGTAGTTGATTTTTAAGTTTAAAGACTAAATCGAATAGAATTCAAAACTTAGGATTGATGGCCCTAAGGAAAAATTTAGATCAATGAGATCAAGAGGAGATCTTATCGAGCACCAATTCGATCGTCCCAAGTTAGTTTGGTGAGGTCGAGAGATAGGCTAGACTAATTTGCCTAATTTGGTAAATATGAGGCTGAAATGGAAAATTGAGCCAATTTAGGAGCATTAGCGATTTAGATCCTTGATTCAAAGGTTAACCAAGAATATGAAAATCAGCCAACACTTGTCTATTTTTGAATTTGCTAGTTTCGTAATTTGTATGATTTCCATCTTGGTGCTTTTCTGTTTTTAGATAATTAATTAGTTTAATTCACCTTCAATTATGATTTGTCGTAATATGACACTTTGTGAGTAGTTAGTTAGACTCCCAAATTACATGCTATAGATTAGAATCGCTTGGTCACAGAACTCTTTTAGGTTCGATCCTTGGAACACTCAGGTGTTCCATTGTAACACTGAAAATATTACAACTGACCTGTCATACTTACAGTACACTACACGTATATTGATTATTTTAGTGTTGATTCTTGATAACTCATTTGTGACTAAATGGGTTTATAATTAATAAGCAAAAAGATAAAACTTAATTATAAATCATTTGAGCATCAACTACAAATGAATTGCGTGTTTGAATAGAAATGAATAGAATGAACAAAAAAAGAGAATTGAGAAACATTCAGGAATGATTTTGGTTTTCTCTGAAATGGAGAAATAGAATCATTTGGAAATAAATGTAGGTTTCCAAAATTGGAAATGGAAATGGAAACTTGCAATCTTATATAGGATTACTTAAAAATGATGAAAGGATAAGTTTATGTTTTTGGACTGTTTTGAAGCCCGAAAATGAAAATAAATCATTTGGTCATCGTGAACATGTTGAGTTGTAACATATTGAACGAATTTCTCAAAATTTTATTAGGGGTAAAATCATCAAAATTTTATAGAGGGTAAAATTGTCAAAATTTTACTCAAGTAAAATTTGGGTGAGAAAATTATTTAATATGTAGGTATTAAAGTTTATTTTGGGAAATAGAAAATTTTAATCAAGTTAAATCATGTTACAGAGTACTGGGTCAAAAAGGCTCAGGAAGTACTCGTAATTGGACCCGATGTGGGAGAGGCCCAAAACCCCTCTTGTAAAGAGGTGTGACGGCAAAACCCTAATATCATTAACTAAGGTTGTCACTCCTTATATACTAGGATATCATTTTTCTAGTGGAAATAAACTTTTACAAATCTACAAGGGTTCTGCCTTCTCTTCCTATAAATAGATGACACCGATATAACTGTGAACACAACTTTTTAGAGATTGTTATTTTGCCAAAAAATAGAGAGAATTTATCCTCAACTTATAAGCATATTTTTCATAATTACAATTTTAACGGTTTCTATTAAAGAAAAGAGAATTTACATTTTCACCCCTAAAGGAAAACTTCTTCTACTTCTGCATTTTGATTCATTTGGTTCGAGCCCATACTCGAAGTAGTTCGTGGTACGAGAATAGCGGAGAAGATCGTTTGGTTGAAAGTCGGAAAACATCAAGGATCTGCTTATTCAAAAACACAGGTGTGAATTCTGCTAATGTTTATTGCTAAAAATATCACAAACCAAGTCGATTTTCAAAATTTTTATTTTTCACTGTGCAAGAAAATTATTTTCAAACCGAGATTTTTCCAACAATATAATCTAGCCTCCAAGTTTCGAGCAACATTAGGCGGATAGGACTCCTCTCGTTTGCAAACTCAACAAAGCCATTTATTGTTTACAACAAGCACCACGAAATTGGTTTCTCAAGGTTCAACAATTCCTTCAAAGACTTGGCTTTATCTCCTCCAAAGTCGATTCATTCCTATTCATTCTTCAACATAGGTTGGATGTTACTTATATTATAGTTTATGTTGATGATATATTACTCATTGGAAGCACGCCACAAATGCTTGATTTGATTGTTCAACAACTTTATCAACAATTCACCTTGAAAGATCTTGGCTTATTACAATATTTTCTTGGTATTGAGGTAAAAAAAATTGGCCAGGGACTTTTCCTTAATCAACAAAAATATACTGTTGACCTGCTTACCAAGGCAGCCATGACAGACTCCCAGCCAGTTCCTACTCCTATGATCGTGGGACACAAACTAACCAAAGATGATAAAGCACTCATTCCTGATCCTTCAGGCTATCGAAGCATAGTTGGATTGCTTCAATACCTATGTCATTCATGACCAAACATTTCATTCAGTGTTAACAAAGTGACACAATATACGCATGAACCACGAGAGCCTCATTGGATTGCCGTAAAAAGAATCCCGATACTTGAAACTCTAAACTACGAACTTATGTTTTCTCCAAGTGAATTACTTTCTCTGACTGCTTATTACGACGCTGACTAGGGTAGTGATGCTGATGACCGACGTTTCATATCTGGTTACTGTGTCTTTCTTGAATCTGACATCATTTATTGGAGGTCCCAAAAACAATGATCTGTTTCTAGATCTACAACCGAGGCAGAGTACGAAAGCCTTGTTGACACTGCATTTGAAATCATCTAGCTTTAGTCTTTGTTGAAAGATTTTGGTGTCACTTTACTCGATCCACCTAAAATTTGGTGTGATAATTCAAGCATTGTCACTATGGCAACTAATCTGATTCGCCATTCAAAGACCAAGCATGTTTATTTGGATCTCCATTTTGTGAGGAAAAGGTGTTTAATAACCAGTTTCATGTTGGTTAGGTCCTCGCTAAACATCAGTTAGCAGATGCTCTCACCAAACCAATCATTCAACAGTCTTTCCTTGAATTAAGAACTAAGCTACGAGTAGTTTCTAGCAATGATGCTCTATGTATGCTTTCTCAAAACAAGTCAAAAAACAGGGTGAATGTTAAATGAATAACCAAACATTCTGTCAAATGAGCTGGATGAATTTTATCATCATTGTGTGAGCTGGTTCTTATCCTCAAGGATGGATGACACGTTAGCTAGACTGTTACAACAAAAGAAAATTTGTACAAGTTGGTTAGGATATTATCAGCACCTATGTTCTATAAATGAGGTCATTCTCTTCTTGTTGTAATTAGTTTTTGAATGATTAATAGAGCTTAGCTCATATCGAGAAAGGCATTGAACAACGACAATAAGTGCAACAACGACGGAAAGAGGAAAAAGAAAATGTTAAAGAGACAAGAAAGTTTAGGATTTTATAAAAAAAATGTAATTAGTTAACAATTAGTAATGAATTTTAATTTAGTCATGTCAATTGTATTGTTTATTGTTTATTGTTTATTTTTTTTTCCTTTAAAATAAATTTTGGTATAATTATTTTCAAGTCTTATGACCTTTACTAATTAATTTTTTTGACAAATAGTGCCATGTGCCAGCATTGAATTGATCCACATGTCAAGTCATGTTAGATTTCAACACAGTTAAGGGAGGTATCACATTGATAAACGAAGTTAAAGTTCAGGTACTAAAACCAACTTTTTAAAAGTCCAGGTACCAGTATGGATGTGTAAATTTCGGGTAAAACCAAATTAATTCGGTCGGGGTCGGTTAATAATTTTTTGGAAGTTCAATTAATGGTTAATTCGGTTCGAAATCGGTCGGTTAACCAAATTAACCGAACTTAATAAATAATATTATAATACATAAGTATTCGGTCGGTTCGGTTAATTTTTTAGAAGTATAAATTAAATCAGTCGGTTAATTTTTTTATATGTTTTATACTTGCTTTAACCAAAAATAAAATATATATATAAATTTCGGTTAATTCGGTTAACTGACAGAATTGACCGAAAAAGTTTGATTTCGTTACTTTTTTTTGAAAAGAAATTCAGTTCAGTTAACAATTAAGGGTTTAAAAGGATTAATTCAGTTAATGGTAGTTCGGGACGGTTACTCGGTCGGTTAACCGATTGAACACCCTTAAGTACCAGGTACCACATTAGAAGATTTGTCAAAGTCCTGGTACCAAATATAAAATTATCTTAATAATATATACAACTATCCAAATAGGGGTGTGAAAAATTCGAGTAAAACCGAAAAAATTTGGTTAACCGACCGAATTTGGTTAATCGGTTAATTAACCGAATTTTTTCTGTCGGGGGTCGATTAATTATTTTTTAATTTTTCGGTTAACGTTTAATTCGGTTCGAAACCGATCGGTTAACCGAATTTTTTTGGTTTAACCGAAAAAATTAATAAATAAAATTATAATATATAAATAGGCCCACTATTCACCTAAACTCAATCCAAACCCAAGTATCCAACCCAACCCAATTACCCAACCCAACCCAATCATAAATATTACAAATAATTTAATAAATAAAAATAAAAATTTTATTCTTGTTAACTTATAATCTATTCGTTTGTTTATATTATTTGATTTTTTTAAATGCGTATATTTCTATTATATGTTAAATTTTTGTGCATGTTTTTTTTCTTGTAGGTTTAATGCAAATGCAGATCTTTTGGAGAGAAGAAATGGATACAAATAGAGAATATTAAAGACTTACATTTCAATTATGTGTTAATTTCAAGACTTATGTAATGTTAGTGATTCAAAGACTTATGTAATGTTTTTAATTATGTAGTGATTCAATTCGGTTAATTCGGGTAATTCGGTTAATTTTTAACTAAAAATAAAAAACATATAATTTTCGGTTAATTCGGTTAACCGACCGAATTAACTAAAAAAAGTTCGGCTTGGTTAATTTTATTGAAAATATTTCGGTTCGGTTAACGGTTAAAAATTTTGAAATGTTAGTTAATTCGGTTAATATTATTTCGGGTCGATTAACCGATTAAATACGGTTATATCCAAGTGATAATCCGGCAGACGTACATCTTCCGGACGGAAAAAAGTCCTAAAACAACAAATGTAATAAAAAAACATTATTTTAAAACTATCGTGTACTATAAAATAATCCAAAGATGTTGGGTCATTTTCTGTCATGACTCAATATAATTACCCCAACCGAAATCTAATGCCAACACAAGATAAAAGAGTCTTAACTCCTAATATAGACCAAACAACCAACTAATGTAGGCTGATTTTTTAAGTGAAGCAGGACACCCAATTTATAATTTACGTACCAATCCTTTTCACTCATGCTTTTCTTGCATATGTTGAAGCTACTTTCTTTATTAAGGACCCAAGGTTAGAGGTAGAGCTCATTGATTTTCAATTAATGGATACAAAAACATAATATGTTTCCTACATATAAAAATAAAATTTAATACATACCAATATGATTGGTATTATTATATTTGTATTAATTAAGATTTTGTCCACCCAAACTGGTCTCTGCTAAACATAGAGAACTTTAAAAAAGAAAAAAAAACAAGAACTGAAAAAGAATGAAAAAGGAAGGTGGGTGCAGGCCACATAGAAATGGTGTTACAATGAAGCAAACACAGTGCAGATGAGAGAAACATATACGCTACCTCGGCCCATTTAGTTAGACCAGGACCCCAACTCACCTTGCAGTATGTGAAAGTCCAGAAATTTTGTGCGATTGGGCTAGGCCACTTGCAAGGAAGAGCAAGAACCATTGTCCACATTCCACAAACATGTGCCTTATGTGGCAGCCATAGCTTCATACGTGCCTTATCTTCTTGCTACGGTAGGCGATAGAGCTTTGATCACTCATCTCCATAATAAGGGATGGAAAACACAAGCCATCCGTCTCACCACTAAACCCCAACTATTGTTTATCATGGCTTCCTCAACTCTCTCCCCTGCAGCTCCTTGGCAGGTGTATCCCAACACGTTTTGGTACTTCAAATTACTCTGTAAATTCTTCCTTCAAGACTTTTTACTGAAGGTCTTTTTTGTGTGTGTTCTTGTATGAAACAGCTATGCTCCGGCAAGAGTGGCATGTTCTGCCCATCACAAGCGTTTCTTGTGAAACCAACGAGGACCCATATGGTCAAAAACGAAAAGGGAATGAGGATCACATGCCAGGCCACTAGCATCCCTGCTGATAGAGTGCCAGACATGGGCAAGAGGCAGCTCATGAATCTGCTTCTGTTGGGGGCTATTTCACTCCCCTCAGGTTTCATGTTGGTTCCTTATGCAGCCTTCTTTGTCCCATCTGGGTAACTTCTCCTCCTCTTTCTAAATGATGCATCTAATTCTTATAGGCAGAACAACATGATCGTGGTTAATTATGACCACAAGCATGAAATTGGTCAAGTATTAAGTTATCTGCAATATGATGGTAGTAAATATAGAATTGGTCCTTTATTTTATCAATTATAAGCATGTTCTGAAACCATGGAAAAATAGTTGTTCAACTAACTGTCATCAAATATTAAAATTATAAACCATGTTATTTTCCCTAATTAAGTGGTTGATGAATTTTCATTTAAAAGATTTGGCTTTATTTGATAGGTTATCTCATTGTCGTTTATCACTGTTTGTATTAAACCTTTATTACCAGGGGACGGGGTACCGGTGGTGGCACCGTTGCCAAGGACGCAATCGGAAACGATGTAATTGCTGAAGAATGGCTCAAGACTCATGGCCCTGGGGACCGTACCCTGACTCAAGGATTGAAGGTAAGTACACATGTTAATTACAGTTTGTTCTAATTGAATGTTTCCGACCATCCTAAGAGCATTCAACATGAAATCTCGAAGAGCTCTGGTTTCCTCTAGGAAATTGTTTGCCATGTAAGTTCTTACAATGCAAAGTTTTGGCGGTCAACAGTGACTTATGAGCTATGCTTGCCATTGGTTGAGCTCAATCTTTTTTTATGTTTAGGTTATTTGTCTCTTGCTAATGTTAGGCATGAGAAAGCATGAACGAGAGCAGTAGCAGTAACTGCATTATGAAAGTTGATACTAAAAATGGATTTTGTTTACTTTCAGGGAGACCCAACCTACCTAGTCGTAGAGAAAGACAGAACTCTTGCAACATATGGTATAAATGCTGTATGCACACACCTTGGGTGTGTTGTTCCGTGGAATCAAGCCGAGAACAAGTTCATATGCCCCTGCCATGGATCCCAATACAACGATCAAGGTAGAGTTGTGAGAGGACCTGCCCCCTTGGTGAGTCTGATTGACAGCTAAGTTATACATTTTTGGTTGTTTCACTCATCAACATTAGGAAAATCTCATCAGGCCATTAACCACTTGGAAATATAATGTAAATGCTCTTCTTTATTAAAGAATCTTAGAATAGGTAAATCCCTCATGATTCATTGCCAAACAAACACATATGCATTTAGTATTGTATTTAAAAGTTTAGGCATCCAAATTTTTTGTGCTCAGAATATGTTTTTTTATCATTTTGTTATAGTTTCTTTTATATATGTATATATATATAATCTAATTGTTTATAATAAAGAGTTAACGGGCAACTTTATTGTGTGATCGAACAGTCGTTGGCATTGGCACACGCTGGTGTTGAAGACGGGAAGGTAGTATTTGTTCCATGGGTGGAAACAGATTTCAGAACCGGTGACGGTCCATGGTGGTCTTAAATATCTCCACAACCATTGGCTCAGGCTGTTTGTTGGGTTATATTTGAGATTTATTCAGCCAGTATGTTTTGTAGCGTTGCTAAACATCCTGTGCCGTACAGTTATCCTCTGTATACTGCAGTTTGTAGGTTGCAAGACCGTATTTCCAAATTAGAAATGGTACTAGTATTCTTGTCATATTCATGGAGGATAATTATTTAATACATTAGCAGTGGTCTTAAATTGTATTTAAAAGGTTAAAAAGAAAAAAATATGTGATAAAATCTCAATTTTGTGGAATGAAAACTTTTCACTATCTATATACTAATTTTAGAATAGGTGAATGTATATTAATAGACGAAGATATCTCTATCGTAGGGGTCGAATTAAATCAGCATTAAATCACTAATCACTATATTAGTAGAAAAAAATCAAATGAGAATTTCAACATAGTTAATACTATTAAAATAAAAAATCAAAGGGAGCAGCACCCTTTGGAAAGTGATAGTGCAAGGCGCAAAGCGACAACAGTAGACCCATAATCTTTTCGTTTGTAGAATTTTCCCCATAAAGAAATGATGTAAGGGCATCGTGTTTTGTAGCGTTGAATGTGTGATTAACATTGAATAGGCGACCAACATACTCAGCCCTTGGGATTCCCTTCTTGTTTATACAAATTGATTCCTCCAATTACGCGCACACTTCAAAACAAAACAATCTTGTTTAAAGAGCCCCCAAAAGGCATCACACCAGGCTGGCGCAAAAGGCCCTCTCTGATTCCGTAAATGCTGTAATATAATATATGTAAGTGAAACCATGGGAGAGTTGAGATGGATCTTAATAGGTCCATAGAATATGAAAAATCAATCATTGATTTCACTCTTGTAATTATTTTGGGACACCAAAATAATATATAACCGCAATAGTCTTGTTTATATTTAGATTTAATGTTTAAGATTGTTTATGCTTATATTTTATCTTGGATAACTTGTGAAATTGTTTCTAATAAAGTTTTTGACTTTTTAAAGTACTTATGTTTCTAATTAATATATTATCTAATTGTGTTTATATTTTATTTAGTGTTTGTGTTTTGGAGGTAAGCTTACGAATCAGAGACATAAATGTGTGATTGAAGTTTTTTTATTATTATTTTTTATATTTTAATAAATTAGTTATGTTTATATATTTTTTTCATAAACTTATGTTTTACCATTACTTTGTGTATAATAGAATATTTCAATTGCAAATATTCGTATTAAGATAATTAATTTTAGTATTTTTCTGTTTAGTTGGTGATTAATATTATTATGTGGATATTTTATTTAAACAAAACTATGTAAAAGAATTGGTTGTGCTAAATATTATTATGTGCAAGCGTTATTGTTTTAATATTTTTTTTTTGTTTTTTCAATTTTTTTGTGCTGATATATTGAAATGACTTCATTGATTAGAGTAATCGATCACACTGTGATGATGATTAATGTGCCAGTAACAAAAATTGTTAGTTGCTAATCATAGTATTTTTTATTAATTTCAATGCCATTAATATTTAAATTGGCATATTTAACTAATACCATAATTGGTTAAGGATAAGGTGAGTACTGTTGAAAAAAATTCGGTTTGAAAACAATTTTTTGTCACAATAGAAAAATAAAAAATTGAAAACTGAGTCGGTTTGTGATATTTATAGCTATAAACATTTTGTGAAAAGTACATGTGCTTTGTGCGAAACGAATCCTTGTCGTTCCCGACTTTCAACCAAACAGCCTTCTCCGCTATTCTCGTATCACGAATCACTTTGAGTATAGGTTCGAACAATCACGAATCAGACACAAAATCAGAAATAATTTTCTTACTTTTTGTAGGAAGATAAATCTCTCTTTATAGAAACTAGTAGAATTGTTATTCCCAGAAAATAGAATTTATATTTAGAAATAAATTCTCACTATTTTATGGAAGAATAATAATATCTCAAAGTTGTGTATAACTTGTGTATTTTTTAGCCCTACCAGTGCAATCTATTTATAGGGAGAGATTGGATAATCCTGGTTGAATTAGTAGAATACAAATAATATTTATCTGATAGAAAAATAAGTTCCCTAGTTCTATTAGGAGAGAGGGGTCGCTAACCCTAATTAATTATACTAGGGCTGCCACCCCTCATACTTATTATGAGGGGTTTTGGACCTCTTTTGTATTGGGTTCAATTACATGTGCTTTCTAGACTTTTAACCCAACACTTTATAATTTAATTTAACTCAGCACATATTTTTCTATTTCCCAAAATAAATATTTAAAAATTTGATTTTTCAATTAAATAATTTTCTCAACCCAATTCTAATTCTGTTAAACTCATGACAACTTTACCATAAAAATTTTTATAAGAAAATATATTTAATTTCCATATCCAAGGGATTCACAATGACTAATTAATTTAATTCTATTTTCAAACTTCAATTATTTGATTAAATAATGATTCAAAAAACTTAAATTAATTCTCAAGTCATTTCTATAGTGAGAAACCACGTTCATTTCCAAATGTAACTCAACTCTCTAACTTTATCATTTCTATTCATGTGTGTTCATTTGATTCTAAAAGCAATTCATTTCTCATTTCATCGAGCTAGTGAAGGAATTGATTGGACATATGTAATTAGGGCTCAAATTATTTAATTAAGTTTAGCTTTTCGCCTATTAATTATAAACTCATTAAGTCATGAAGGCATTCCACTATAGCATTGTGACCGAGCTCTCCACAATTACATACCATTACGAAAGTTACTCGATCAGTGCTCGTCCAATGACCTTGCTATAAGTGTGTTACCCTCATAGGATATTCTTAATCTCTTTAAGATAAATTCGTTCTCCCAATATGATCTTATTTTGTCTCATGGTAATTATTACATTTTCTTTCATGAAAAATTAATTACTATCGAATAGTAATTGAGTTATTTATCACAAAGACAAACGACTCATAGTCACATTTACTTTTCATCTATCATGTAATGCCAATGAAAGGATATCATTTTTCTATTTCTTGGGTTATTAATTTCACTATTGTTAATGATGCTACATACTATAGAAGTTGTATACCTAATGCACCAGCTTTCGATTCCTAATTTATTTGAACCCAAGTTTTTACTTACAATAAAGTATACGAGTCACACATACATAATTCATTATCTACTCAAGATTGAGATATGCCACATCATTAACATCACAAGTGAATAAATCCATAAACGGATTCAATATCTATTTTACTTGGGTTATGTTTGATGTATTGTCAGTCCAGTTAATCAATTTATGTCTCTATCTTTTAATAGTCATCTATTTCGATACTCAAGACAAAACATCTCCCTAATTGGACTTGATAGATGTCATATAAGTTTTTCAATTGGTTTGCTCATTTTTTATTATACTAAGGACATGTTTAGGTTCATCTACTAATATAAGTTGTTTTTCCATATTACGATCCGACCACATAGCACCACTTAGTATTAGTTAAACATTAGATAACTAGTGAGCTAATATTTTCTTCCATTTTATTTTTCGTGTAAAAACCATTGAAGACAATATAGAAAGGGTATTGATGTAATTTATAGATAATTTTATTAAACCAATCTATTCGAGAAAATACAAGTATACAAACGAATATACTACACTTAAGACACCAAACCCAACAACCTGCATATGAGTACCCAGTTCGGACCCCAAACATAATCACAACCTAAGTATGAGTCTCCAGGTACATCAATATCCCAAGCAAGTTCTTACCATCTGAGGTCATCAATGATGGATGAGTTCTTTAGCTTTGCACCTCAGTACTCCACATCTCTTGGTCAAACCTTTGGGACATATAATTTTTTTATTTACTTTTATACACCCCAAGGTTCATTGATGGATGATAAGAATGCAGGTTTGAGAGAGTAACATTATGTCACTCCATAATCACGCGATTCTACTCACCCAACATTCAAATCAAAGTAAAACAATACCTAAGATTGCCTATCCAAAGATGCTCTTAGAACCTCTGTATATGAATCATGAACTCCATATTGTTGATTTAAAGGAGTGACATTTTGTATCGACTCAACATCCGCTAACTCAACGAACAACTCAACTGGTTCAAGGTTACCAAGTGAACAATACAGTGTAGTCATAGGCTCCACATCATCATCCTCTACAAGTTGCATCTCCTTCTATTTGCACGGAGTTGATGAAATTGAAAATTTGTAGAATTGTCTGAACATCTTCCTCCCACAACATCGAGCAATTTTTACACTAATATTTTGTTTGATTTCATCAAGTTTTACACTCTTGTTAAACATCATTCTTATTTGATGACACGATTCAAATACACAACAAACTTTCATATGACAAATTACTCCTATCAGAATGGACGTATATGAAGAATTGGTTATTCATCTTTTATATGAAATCTGTAAAATAAATTAAAAATAAAATGCTATTAAAACAAGTCATACTATTATAAAACAATAAAAAACATTTTATCAAATAATGTAATATGCATCTCTTATTAGAAATTATTATCAATATATAATCACATAATAACATAAGAGAAATAAAATGAAATTACATAAAAATAATAATTACAAATTAACCTTATCAATTCAAACTTGATTTCTGAAGTCCAAAAAAATTTTTTATTTATGAAATGAAATTTTTTTTTATCTTCAATCTTGATTTCTTATAACTATAGGGATCTAAGTTTGAGACTTGTGCCATTGTTTCGAACTTAAAATTTCTCTCTAACAATTCAATTTTTATCTCATTTTGCTTCGAAATTGATAAACAACAATAGATTTGTTTTTTTGAATACAAATTTGGTCCCACCATATTATCAGACGACATCCTCCCCCAATGTAACTACTTAGTCACAATGCCCCAACATTTTTTATATATAATTTAAATATGTCAGGCGACGTCAATTTAAAAAAATAAATTTTTTATATTCTTACAATATTTAAAGAAAAGTCGTAGCAACACTACTTAAAAAATAATTCTTTTTCCGCTTAAAATGATTGGACAGTGACAAATTGCTTTTGGGGCTAGTATCGTCTAACATATTAACACTACCTAAATTTATTGTAAAAAATATACTGTTTTCTTAAAATTTATTGTAAAAGACATGCTATTTAAAATTTTTTTGTATTATTTATGTAAAAAACCAAAATATATGTAAGCGAAGAAAAAAAAAAAAAGGGCGAATTGAAGGAATAATGATGAAGCTGTCGTATGAAGAAATTGGCAGGCAAAAGTTGAATAATTGTAACTACACATTAATAGAAGACTGTTCTTTGTTCTCGACCTCGACTTCCTCAGTTACATAATGTCAAACAAATCTGAAAACAAGCTGAAATGTACAATGGACAAGAAGACAAAACGACCCCGCATTAGCCCGTTTCTCACTGTCTGTTACCTAACAAAGCTTCACGTGAATCCCCGACAGTCTCAGATGACTACCAAAAAAATATAGTAAGAGGCAGCAACCGGCAAAAACCACATTGTCACCCACCGCCGCTACCCAAATAGTAAACCCAAAATGATAGGGGGCAGAACCGGGAACGTAAAAGACGCCCACGACGGTGGTGACTTTGGTGAGGACGACTGAGCCTTCTCGAACTGAAGAGAATCAACTGCTAAGGGCATGTTCTCTTGATCAGGGCTGCACTTAGACTCGTGAGGGTGCGCACTGTACATTATGGCCCTCAGCACGGCTGAAACGGTAGGTATGTAGGCCGTTTTGTTGCGTGCAAGAAGCCATGTCAGCCCCATGAGCTGGCAGTCTCGGTTGAACATCTTGCTGGCTCTGTCGGTGGTGCTCTTGTCTTGCGTTCCGTTCTTGTTGTATCCCCCTTTGAGCTGAAATTCCCAACCACAAATAAGGGTGTTTTAGAGATTTAGTTGAACTGAAAACTAAGAACTCAGGTCAGGACTACACCATCATAGCAGCTAAGTTGGTGCATGGAAGGGGAAAGGTAACGGGGAAGGAAATCTTGGCCAAACGTCTATTTGTATGCAATGAAAAAGGATACTAGCCCTCATCGATGCACATGACAATGTCACTTTCTTGGGTCTACCAGAATGGCCTTGATTCCTTCCATAAAAATAGCAAAAAGTAGACCCTCTTTACCCTAAAACAGTCCCACCTTCAAACAACCACTCCTCCATCAGTGGCCATCACCAATCTACAATTAAAAACTAACCTCAAAGTTTTGGGTTGTGAAAGTTAATTGCAAAGTAGAGATTTTTATAGAGCAATCCTTTTTATATTGACCTTATTAAATGCATTTGCATTACTTTTAACATTAGAAATCTGCGAGAGCAAGTATATTCTGATGAGGCAGAACGAGTTTTAAGACAACATTCCTAGAGAAAAGATGAAAAGATTAGAGCTGGAATTAATGCATTTCGCATGAAGGGATTGTCGGACTCATTAACTACTACGCAGCCTATATAAGGACCCAAGAAGAGGGAATAAGTTCCATTAATGAGTTACCTTTTGGAGAGCACCAAGGCATTTGGTACACCCAGCATAAGTAGAGTTCCTGCAATTCTTCTCCAAATTTTTCACAGCAGCAGTGGGTGTTGCATTTCGGTGGTGGCCGGAAACGTTAAACGCAGCTGGGCAACTCAAGGAACTAATCTGGTGAAGCCTTATCCCACAAAAACATAAAATCGCATCGCAACTGGCGTTTGGTTGAGGAATCCTCACACGCTTACTTAACAACGAGTCTTGTAACGAGTTCACACACTTTTGCGAATCGTCCGGCCTCATGGGCTGCTCCGGCAACTCCGATTCCGCTGGAGCAGGAGCCGTGACCTCCAAAGCATACCTGGCGTGAGCTGCAAACAGCCACGCTGCTAAGACGGGACAGCAGCGGCCTCTGTCCAGGTTGTGGCCACAGGCGTCGTTGACACCGCCGAATAGCTCGGCTGACAAGTCAAGCCGGCAAATTTGAGCTTGGGTTTGAGCAGGGAATGCGGGGACCGTGTTTGGGGATGAGTAGCCTCCAGGCTTTAACGGCTCATCGGAACCGGGAACCGGTTGAGCTAGGAAACCGGCGAGAGAATGAGGGAAGAAAGTGAAAGAAAATAATAGAAAAAAGGTGGAAACGAGGGGAAAAGCAACCATGTTATTTTTATCCGGTTGGTTTTACGTCTAATGATGAGGTTTTGTTTTACCTTTTAGACACTTCTTTTCAAAGGAAAAGGGAAGGTGGGAATGGGAGTTAGAAGGGAGACGACCTTGAAACTGGTTCGATAATGATGATTCCCTTTTCACATAGGAGAAGAAAAAGGGAAAGAGATATGTAAAAAGGTAGTGGTGCTTTGTGCCTTGTTCAGGCCTAACATTTCAAAATAATAATAAGTTGTAAACTATAAGCAGCCTATAGAAAAAGAAGAAAAAATGGAAGCGAGTGAGAGAGAGGGAGTGAGAATGGAGATGAGATTGGGATTGGGTGTCTCTTCGCTCTCTCTCTCGCTCTATGTGGTGTTTAATCAGGAATTCTGGAGCTTCTTTTTACCTTTATCTTCAAAGAAAATAAGATAGAGAGAGGATAATAGCTTAGCTTCAGAGAATTTTCCATTTCTTAATTCATCTTAAGAAATTGATTAGTAAAAACATGAGGATTATTCAATTATATTAAATAAGTTATTAAATTATTCTTTCACTTGTATGGATTTCTTTTTATTTTTATTTTTAATTAAATTTTTTAAACAATCAATAATATCACATCAACTAAGATATTTGGTTGGTTCGAGTCGGGCCTAATGTTGGCTTAGATTTTTTCAATTCTAACTTAAATCTGGTGCAAAGAATATTTAAAATATATTGATCATAAAAAACTTGTATTAATATATTAATTTGTTTAAAAAAAACTTCATAAATTTTAATGACAATGTTTATTTTATTAACACATTAGATCTAGGTTTTCCATTCAATATATATATCCAATGTGTTTTAAACATACTTTAAGTTGGAGTTGAGTTAACAATTGGACTTCAACTAAAAAAACAAAACTTAATTGATGCAATTCTAAGACTTTGAAAACTATTATAGCATTGGTTGTATTCTATTAGTACAATTTTATAATTTTTTTGGTCGAAATCAAGGTATGTACCATTGGTAAAAGTGACTAATCCTCTTTCCCTAGGTGCTTTCTAAAAAAATAAACAACTAGCCATAAAATGTACTGCATTCTCATGGACGAGGATTGAACTCCTAATTTGATAGTTAGGATGAGATGAGCAACCACCATAACATACCTCTTAGTTGTACCTTTCTATAATTAATAAAATCCATTTGCTGAGAAAATATTGTAACAATTTTAAAAATATAAAGATGAAATTCGAATTTGTTTGCTTGTTTTTCATTTGAGCTCTTAAATTGAAGGCTTTTAGAATCAAGTTGGTAATTAAAGTGGTTAATACAATAATTGATTGGTCTAATTGGTTCGATTAAATAAATTCTTAAAAAATTTACAAAAATAATAAATTAAAAAATTGATTCAATTGTGAATTCAATCTATGATATGATGTAACTAATTTGATGCCTCTCTTCTCTTCTGTGCAATCCCTCAATCAACTGTGGATGTAATGATTCATTAAAACTACTAAATGCTTATTTTAATAAGGAAATTGGCCGTACTAAATCCAAGTTTTAATGGGAAAACATTTAGAAACAAAAGAGAGAGGTTAGGAGAGAGTGAGATGCGGAATGCCCTACTTTTGAACTCTCTATTTCTTCAGGCCCCATACCCTACTTTTGATATGACGCCAAATGCCTCCACTCCCTCTCTCTGTCCTACTTGTTACTATATTTTGAAATCTAGTACTTTATCAACTAATCACATTTTAACTCTTTAACTTTGTAATTTGTATTTAGGTATAATTTTAGTTTCGCCTAAGTTTTTATTATAATATTGTAATAACAAATATGGTTTTTGTACCATCAAGTTTTTTGAGCTCAATAATCTTTAAAAAAAAATACACTAGACTTAATCGTAACATTCATGAATGTGGAATTTCATAAAAATAAATCTAAATAATTATATTTAATTTTGATTGATGAAAATTTTCATCCTAATTAATAACACTCATAATTTTTTTTTCAAGTATGAAAAATCTAACCCTGATTAATATGCATTGAATCTCACCTCCTTCATTTTTTTCATACAATAAAAAAATCTACTCCCATTAAGCTAATTTCTCAACCCTTCCAAATTCTTACTTTTTACCTTTAATTTGGGTTATGTTGTTTTACGTGCCATAAACATGGTAATTTTTTTAACCTACTATTAGTTTTAGTATTAATATTTTAGATTGTAACAAATGTTTGATGATTTTTTTTTATTTCATTTTATTTATTACCATGTGGAATGAAATATTTGATGATTGTAACAAATGTTGATGTCAAATAAGTCCGGAAATCCATAACCATTGCATGTATTTGCCTTTTCTTGGATGCCATAATCTTGTTCCCACACGCACCTAGTAGCCTATGCTATTGGAATTCATGTACATGGCATTTACAAGGGTGATAACTTAAACAATTGTTGTAGATGTCATTTATAGAGATGATCTCTTCCCATCCATTCTCATTTTCACTAACCCAAAAGGTAAGAAAATATTTATATTTAATATTTTATAACATATGCTAAGTTTTACAACATTGTTGTAAAAGTGAAAATAATTTTTTATTGTTTTTTTTTTAAATTTTCACGTATTTTTATTTTTATATTTTTAAAAAAAATTCAACTAAATATGTCTTCTTCTATATTTTTCAATACCAAATAGTTTTTTGCAATAAATGAATTTAAAATTGTGAATAAAAATATTTTCAAAATTTATCAAATGGATTAAATTTCAAATTATTGATAATTAGAGACCAGCATTAAAAAGAAGAAGAAGAATTAACACCTTTTCTAAATTATTGATAACATATTAGAGCTTTGTTTATTGATGGAGTCATCATTAACGTATTAGACTCTAATGGAAGTTTAAGATAGCTACCACAAGGGATTACTTGCCACCATGTCAATTAGTGGGTGGGTTTGCCTTTTTCTTTATTTTTAATTTTTCTGGTCAGCCTAACATTTGTCACATTTCCCTTTTTTTATTGTTTCTACTTTAATTGTCTACTTTTTCCTAAAAACCCACTTTATTAGTTTACTAAATTTTCTAAAATACCAACTAAATATTAAATAAAAACAATAATTTAATTGCCAACTAAACCTACTGTGAAGGCATGGGATGTAAACAAAAGGGGCCGCCAGTCCGTCAATGAAGACGATGATATATATACTCAAATCAAAATAGAAGAAACTTCCGCATCTCTTCCTCTCTTAATTAATTAAACCATACATTTCTTTAATTAAGTTTTTGTAGAAAGTTGGAATGAGTTCACTTTGTTAATACTCAAAAGTGTTGACATGAAGCGGTTCACAAAGACAGTACGCTCTCTCTGTATAAACTATTAGTTTTTCAGGAGATCGATTGGAAGTCTCTGTTTATCCTCCTCTGCTGGAAGATCTGGAAACAAACTAAAATGTTTCTTTTAGTGTAGCTCACATTCTTCAAACTTCATGGTGTTGGGCAAAATCACTCAAGATTTTGTCTGGGAGACCTGTTGAAAATACTATATGACAGAATGGGGATTGAAAATGGATTCCACCTCCTTCGAGATCCATTAAGTTGAATACTGACAGTGCTCGTAATCCGGTTTCTAGGTTAGCCGCACCGATAGTAGTGACGAGAGATGCACATGATAATTGGGTATGTGGGATAGGTAGAAATATCGACAGGTAAGGTGTTGAGCAAGCGGAGTTATAGACAATTTATGATGATCTTATTATAGCGTGAGATGCTAAATGGAGAGATGTTGTTGAAACAGATTGTGCAGATTGTGCACTTGTTATTAAAGGTATTTAAAAGGGTATTTACACATAGACTTGGTTCTAAGAATTCGGGAGTTATGTAGTCGAGAATGGAAAATTAGTTTTGAGCAAATTCCAAGAGAAGTGAATTATGCCGCTCACTTGTTGGCTAAAATGATGAAGGATTTCTCGGTTGATGCCCAAAATTTTCATATAGCTCATTATTTGGTCATTCACGAGTTAAGAATGGACCGCATGTTTAAATTTTTTATTCTTATCTCAAATTGTTAGTCAAATAATCCATTTTCTTATTACAAAAATAAAAGGGTAAATTAAACTTTGATCAACATTATGTTTAGGCCATCCAATTTATTTTAATTACATAATAGTTATTAAGTTATTAAATTGTTAAAATTTTATTTATCTCTAATAAAATAATGACGTGGCATATTAATTTAAAGGGCTAATAATCAATTTGGTCCCTAAAATATGAATATAATATTTTTTGATATTTTTTATTATTTATTAATAATTATTCTAAAAATATTTTTTAAAATATTAAGAATAAATTATAAATAATAATTATAAAATTAAGTAAAAAATTATATTAATATTAAATAAATAAAACCGTCCCCTCCCCACGCCGTCCCATTAGAATACTTATATGAAAAAATTAATAGAAAAGGAAAATTTTTTTTATTTTAGTCCTTGGAATATGTATGAGAATCTCAAATGAGCATGTCACTTATCAATTTAGGTTTACGATGCTGCCATGTTTGATTTTAACATCATTGTCACCTCAAATTGTCAACCACAATGTTAGTTTAGAATTTGCATGCACAATTCATATTAATTTGATAATAATTTTATATTATTTCAGGAAAAAAGAGAACTGAAAATTCCAGAGAAAAGAGAGAGAGCACTGTTTTAATTTTATACTCAGAATATGTGGTGTAGTGTGGGAGATGGGAAAGCAGAAAAGACGAAAAGAGCGGGAAATACGGTGTGGGAAGAGGCAAAAGCATCCCATGGATATTGACGTCTCTCTGTTCATCTCCTTTTACCCAACATTATCTGCGTGACTTGTGCTTCCTTCTTCCCACTCCTCTTTTAACTCTTTCTCCCACACAACACTTTGGAATAAATTAAAATAAACTCACATGGACTGACTGTATGTTAATCTTTTTGTTAAGAAGAAATACACTACAACACAAATGTCCAATTAAGTGTACCTCAACAACTACCTCTCAACTTAATCTTCCTTGTCCTTTTACCATATTTCGGCTATTTTATTTATCTAATCTAAAAAAAATTAATATTTATAAAAATGACATTAGTTCAAAAACATTCACCCAAATAACTTAAAATAAATAATAAAATTGGATTATAAGAACTAGATGGCTGGCATCCATGTATTTTTTTTAAAAAAATTTGTATTTGATTAAAAAAATATTTTTTTGGGGAGTGTGGTGCCAGCCAACAAATGGCCAAAATCACTCAACAAAAGAGATTGGGAATATTGCAACATAACCCTTTGTTGTTTTCCATCTTTTTTTTATTTCCCAAATTTAATTTCAAATTTAATGTTTTTTAAAATTTTAATAATAATGTGAGTGATGCAATAATAACTAAAAAAACATGATAAGTAGTTCAATATTGTTTTAAAATATAAAATATGTAATTAAACTTGGGAAATAAAAAAATGAGAAAACAATGAGGGGTATGTTTTTTTAAAAAATTAATAATAATGTGAGTGATGCAATAATAATTAAAAAATATGATAAGTATTTCAATATTATTTTAAAATATAAAATATGTAATTAAATTTGAGAAAACAAAGAGGAGTTATGTTGCAATATTCTTAATATCTTTTGTTGGGTGATTTTGGTCATTTGTTGGCCGGCACCACACCCTAAAAATATTTTTTTTAATCAGATAAAGGGGTTCTGGCTATCTAGTATCTAAAACCCTAAAAATTATTTTTTAATAGAAAAAAATAGTGGTGCCGGCTATCTAATTTTCATAACTCAATTTTACTATTCATTTCAGATATTTGAATAAATATTTTTGAACTAGAATCATTTTTATAAATATTTTTTTAGGTTAAATGAGTAAAATAGCCCGATGTCTCTCATGTACCACAACTTTAAATTTAAAAATAAAAAAAATGAAAATGAGTGTCAAACACATGATTCAACCAACACACAAAGCCGATATTAAGAAGAAAAATTATGTAGTAATCAGAAGACAAACATCCGGACAGAATCAATCAATCAAACAATTATTCCAACCAAAAAAGTTGCCTCATAATTGAATACCTAGTATCGTTTCCCTATGCCCTATGTTTTCTTTTTTCTTTCACTTACCATGCATCATCATGCACTTTGTTACTCTACTATTCTATTTTATAATAATTTAAATCTTTTAATCTTTTATTGTCTTAAATTTAGTAAATTGTTCTAATATTAGAATTTGGATTTAACAATTTTTCTTATATTGGGGTTTGAACTTTTTTTATTTAAATTAAGCTTTAAACTTGACAATTATTTCTGTATTGGGGCTTAAATTTTATGATTTTCAAAAACTAATTTAGATAAAGAAAATGTTAAAATCCCAATGTAGTAATATTTGTCAAATTCATGGTCTAACTAAAACAAAAAAAAAATCAGACCTTAATATAAAAATAATTATCAAATTTGCGAAATTGAAGTCCAAAAGGTGATTTAACTTTAATTTAACTTCAAGGTAAAAGGAGCCTTCTATTCGCCTAAAAATACATATATAGCTTTACATAAGACCCAGATTAGATTCATGCATATATATAAATATGGCCCTGCCAAAGCTTTGGTAATTGATCTAAAAGGGGAATGAAAAGGTGCAATCATGGTGTCCCAAAATCAGGTTGACGGGCCCTAATATTTTCTGCCATTACCAGTTTACTGCTTACTCTTTGTGTGGTTTTTTTTTGCTTAGAGATGGAAGGTTTTTGGCTTTTGGCAATTGCAATTTGGTGAGCCTGCCTGACCTCAGTTTTAGTGGTTTCTTTTCATACTTTTCGGCTATAATATAACTTTTATCAAATGGTTGTTGCTACTTTATTCTTTTCGATACATGCACACTATATTTTACTACCATTGTGACACACAATTGATTTCCCTTTTAACCTATGTGGTTTATACATGTAAAAGTAAGAAAACTGAGCTAAGTTAAAAATATTAACCAAACGGAGGTTCAACTCTATGGTGACTTGGGCTGCTTGTTGTTAGAAAGGGAAGATAACATTAGCATGAAAAATCATGTCAATAATTGGTACATAAAAGCAAACTAAGTGGTATAAAAAACGAGTGAAGCAAATAAGCCGTCTATATTACTAATTTTAGCTTTAAATATAAAGAGCTTAACCACACGATTTATGTTATTTCAAGTCAAAAATGAGTATTCGATAAATATTGATGGGTTTTTTATTTAAAGATATCAACAGCCCATTATAATTTACTTAGGATAGGACTTCAACTTAGAATATTAAAATTTATGGTGTTTCAAATTTATTATTGACTGATATGTTTTGATGGTAAGATTTTGATCCAATTATGTAGACCCATTTTTTAAGGGAGATAATAGTTTTACTTTGACTAAACGTTAGATTGCATCCATTCATTTTGTTATTTGATGGCCGTACTGGATTAAAAATTGATCCTTCCTCTACCTATCAGGGTTACACATACAAAATACATCACTTAGGATTTGTGAAATTAAGGGAAGAGGTCAAGAGTAAAAAATCAATTTATCAGGTGTTTTTCATCAAATTTAAGGTCAACTCTGATTTCGGATCAAGTATTTCTTAAACTTGTGAAATTTATATTATTTTAAACATCCTAACATATTTTTTATACGCAGTTCTAGAGATTAGTCTTACATTGAATGCATTAAATCCGGGAGAAAGATGGAAGAGATTCCCATGTTGCTTTGGGCCTTAGTTTGAGCTAACTGTTGGGACCCATCATATTGTAGGCCCAGCTGATTACAATCCCTTGGTAGTTAACTAAATTATAAATAAAAGGTGGGATGAAATTAAAGACATTTTACATTATTTATGAAAAGATTTGATTAATTCTAGCATGTTTATTAATATCACTATTCTAGGTTTCGACCCACGTAATTGAATTAATGAGTTCAATTTTAAAAGCTATAATATACTAAATACAGTTGTCTTTTTTTTTCAGCTTCTGTTGTTGCTGGAATTACGTGGCATGGTTTAACAATTATGAATGGGATCAAATATATGGAGGTGATAGTGTTGGGTTAGTCGTAAATCAAAGTTTATCAAAAATTTGGTCTAAAACATCTGAAAAATTAGTATTTTTTATGAAGTTTTTATACCTTTTGTACATTTGGAATTTATTTTATTTTATTTTTAGGAATTTAATCCCTTTACTTTTCGGATTTGAAAATTCAGCTCTAATTGTTAGCAGCGTTAAAATTCTTCTATTAAGTTCACTGGTGTAACATTTTTAAATTAAAAAGAAACTTGGTTGTCATGTAAAAAAAATAACATTGAATTAAAAAAAAAAAAGATACACTCGTACTAAAGGGCCAACCAAAATTAAATTTGACCATTGACTAATAATGTCAAACAAAGCAAATGAAAAGTTAAACATCAATATAAATTAAATCTTTTAATAAAAAATAAAAAATACTTAAATTAATTAATAACATTAATGATAAAATTAAAATATAAAAATTAAACTCTAAATTTAGGTACGCTCCAATTTCTATAAGAGGAGCATCAATAAATTGGTGATACACTTGTGAGCGAAGGAAGGCCCAATACATAGATATAGTAAGGCGTTAATTGAAAGGGTGAAATGTCCAAATCTGAATTTGTAAAACTAGTTTCATCTAAAATTAGGAAGAATAGCTTATGAAATTATAGTGAGAATGAACAAAAGAGAGGGTGACATATATATAAAATGAATTCCTTTGGGTTTAAAATTCAAAGTGTATGGGGTGAGAAATCCATTTCAGCCTTTATTTCTTATTGACTTGAAGGTTTAAAAACTTACAAACAGGGATGGTTAGCAGCCATTAACACAACACTGAACCATTGATCATCTCTCCTTCTGCACTGGTTTTTGATAGTTGGCATGTTTTATTCTCCAAATTACAACTTGGGATATTTTGTATAGTGTTTATTACAAGCTATGCAAATGCAGTGTTAGTTAAGAAGTTAGTTAAATCTGTTAGCAAGGGTTATTAGAGGAGTTAGTTTTGGACAGTTACTCTATTACGACATTAGCTGAGGGAACTTGCTCTTGTTTCTTGTTGAACCGCAGAAACCAGCCATTCACCCTTTCATCAAAAACCACACTTCATTATTCAAGAAAATATTGTGGTCATTATGTCAGCAAAAAGCGTATCCCATATGTGCGTTAGTGGGACAGAAAAGAAAAATGGCAAACCGAATTTCATAAACCAAGACTACTCTCTTCTACTCCGTTTTCATTCTCATACTGTTTATTAATCACCCAGATTTCTGCATTTTCCTTGCCCATCTTCAAATTCAAAGCTCAAACATCTTTACGTCATGCAAAGACAAAGTTGCACTTTTTCTACGAAAACAAAGGCTAATGAAGTTTGGGTGGAGGAGAGAGAGACAGGGAACTAATTGCCTTTGCTTAAAGATGAGGAAGAGATACATTAATTAATTATGTACAAGGAAAATGATAGTGATAGTGATAGTGATGCATGTGGGCAATTGGGATGTACATCATATATATACTTCTAGAATGCGATTGCGTTGGAGAGTAAAATATCCTTATTTACTACTCCAAAAAGTGGTTAATTAGTAGTCCATCTTTATACAAGGTTTAGTTGAATACGTAATTCATCCATAATGAAGAGCTTGACTTTGTCAAATTATGAAGTACTTTGTTATTCGACCTGAGTTTAAAGTCTAATATTTAAGTAAAATTATTTTAATAAAAATGAATCTATAATTAAAATAAGTGAAGAAGAACAACCTATTTCAAACGTAATACGACCATTACATTGCGAAGTCATAGAAGCTGAAACATGAGTTATATGGTTGCTCACCGGGCCAAAGCTGTGCCATAGATTGCATGTTTATCCATGCTCATTTGGACTCTTTTCTTTGTATTAAACCCTTTTTTTTCCCTCAGGCTTGCTTGTTGTATAATACTAATTAGAAGAAAATAAAAATAAATGCCATCACTTTCGTTCGTCCTCTTATTTCTAGTAGTTGATTTTTGTTGTATTTATTTTGTTGTACCTAATCGAACCATGCAAGCATTAGATACTAGCTTATCTTTATGAGTAATTGGCACATCCTTCTATTAATGTTTTTGTACTCATCGCTATTGCATCCCGTTGCCATTGACAAGGTTACTTAATCAATATTATTAATTATGATGAAAAAATGATATATTTTTTAACAATCATGTTTTTATCTTTATTTTCTTTTCTTTTTGTTTAAATTTTCTTTTTCGAATGGTTCAATAAATGTGGAGTGTGCATCGCATTTTATTGGATATATTGCAGGCACCTTAATTGACAATTGACGAGCAACCGAAAAAGAGCTAAAATAGGCCTGATGTTGGGATGAGGAGCGCTAGCTCATCGAGAGGACGCAATGGGCAACATCATGACAAGGTGAATGAGACATTGCAATGTCACGACGTGTTCTCCTATAGACATGTTCATGGGCTGGGCCGGGCTGGGCCCAGAAAATTTTTTGGCCCACCTCCTAGGCCCGGGCCCGGCCCGAAATATGGGCCTAAAATTTTGCCCGAGCCCGGCCCTACCCGGCCCATTTTTTAAATAAACATTAAAAAATTATTTAAAAAAATAAAAAATATTTTAAAAGTATTTTAAAATTAAAAATTAAAAATTAAAAAATAAAAATAAAAATATATATATTTATTATATTCGGGCCGGGCCGGGCCCGGGCAAAAAAAGTGGTGCCCGAGCCCCGGCCCGTTTTTTAAACGGGCCTCATTTTTTTGCCCAAGCCCATATTTCGGGCCTATATTTTTACTCGGACCCTCCCATATTTTGGACGGGCCGTCGGGCCGGGCCGAGCCGCCCGGCCCATGGATAGGTCTATTCTCCTATTTGACAGTTGCATTTTAGATTTCAAGCAAGACTTCTTCTCTAATTAGACTCTAATTATTTCAGAGATATTTTAGTATGATTAGAACTTAATCTTAGCCCATTTAAAGGGGCCATTGTATCTCTTTTTTGAGAGGTCAATCAGTAAGGGTTTTTTTTAGGGCGACAAGATGCAGTTGCATATGAGTTTTGGTGAGAGTTTCGTGGTAATTATGAAGATTATTTTATACCCCTTTTGTGAGTTCCTTATGAGATTTAGGATTTTTTTTACCGGTTTGCTCTTTGAGATTTTGAGCTTTGTATTCGGGGTTTTGGGTAATGTACAGTTTGTACATTTAGGTTTATTTTCTCCGTATTGGACTCTTGCTTGTTTACTCATCTAGTGAAAAGTCAATACCTCATTTGCCCATGATTTTCCACGTAAAATATTTGTGTTCGTTCCTTTCCACTTTTATTATCTCGTTGTTTATATGGATTGATCCCTAACAATAAAGATCAATAATTTGCAGAAATATTAAGGGAAAAAAAACTTCTAAGTACTTATTTATTTTAATAAGATTTAATAATTATTTTTTAGGTATAACCACATGTGTTATCATCCATTTTATAATATAAGATAAATCCTAAGGTTAGGAGTAATAATCAAAGAAAATCTTGTGAAGAATGATATTAATTAAAATTTTCAACTTTATTCATATGATTTACATTTAATTTTGAAAAGAAAAGTAGAAAGATAGACCATTAATAAAAAATGGTGGAATAAAAAAGAAAACTATATATTTCATATTTTCATCAACATAGAAGTAAAAAGAAATTACAAACCAAAACCAAAACCAAATTAAAGCCACTAAAAAGGGGTTTTAAAGAATATTAAACAAAAACCATTCACAATGATGGTGCATTTAGTTTACAAGTCCAAACTATAAGCTGTAAATTATTTACATAAAATCATTAATATCCAAGCCCTCCGGTATTTCAAACTTAAGCAAGCTGCTAAAGCTTTCTCTCTCGTCATCGGTACTGCTGCTGTTCACGAATGTAGATGATGAGTTCAAAGGCGTTGGACTTGATATCGCCGACGACCTCACCGAATCAAAGCTGCCATCCATTGATTGGAACTTGGAAGTTTCAGACAGAATGGGAACTGTAGGATTTGTGCTGCACTGCACGTAATGTGGTTGCGCAGCAAATTCATTGGTTAAATTTGTCAAATTTTCTTGGGAATTTGGGTAGCTGAAGTTCGTCTTATCGGAAGAGAAAAAACCTTCTCCGGTGGCTTGTATGAGTCCTGTTTGGCTTAGCATCGAAGTACAACAAGGGACGGTGGACGTGGTGGTGCAAACTGAAGCAATGGGAGCTTGTAACGAGGGGTCTAGATTTAGTTGGTTTTGGTGGAGATATTGCATCAGCATTTCTGGGTTTTCTTGTTTTAAAGACAAGAGGGTGTTTGCTAGGCTGAGCAGTTGAGGATTTAGGAGAGCTTGTGTACCTAACAAGTTTGACACATTGAGAAGCGATTGGTTGCACAAAGTTGAGCTGATAATGGAAGAAAGGTCAAGCAAATCAAGGCGAGGAGCATGTGTCACTGGATCGATCCCATTCCTTAGAAGCCTTTTCCTGATATGGGTGTTCCAGTAATTCTTGATTTCATTATCGGTCCTTCCTGGCAATTGACCCGCAATAGCCGACCACCTGATATATTCACAACAAAAATTAGGAAACTGTCTAAAGTCCAACATCTTCATTAATATGAAAACCATTACCAAACTGAGGCAACCTACTTGTTCCCCAAGATACCGTGTAGTTGAATTATAGTTTCTTCTTCTTCAAATGAGAACCTTCCTCTCCTGATATCAGGTCTAAGGTAGTTCGTCCATCTGAGACGGCAACTCTTCCCACATCTTTGGAGACCTAAACAGTTTGAAATAAAAGCATGATCAGAGGCTGGAGGGATTGAGTTCAAGTGGAGGCGAGGAGAGATGAAATAATTGCATACCGGCATTCTTAGGGAGAGTACGCCAGTTTCCTGGTCCATGAACCTGAATATAGTTAGTCAGCTTAAGATCTTCCTCGGCAGTCCAGGGACCTTTCTTGAGGCCACTTTTGTCACAGCAAGGAGTTCTCCCCATTGGGTTTCCTTTGGATGAGTTAAGTTTCAAAGTATGTTGCAGTTTTCGTGAAGGAGTGAGACTGAGAGGGGAAGGCTTGATCGAAAACAATGAGAAATTGATGTTTAACCCGTCGATCCTAAAGGAACCATAGACCTCCACATATATATATATATAAAGAGTTGGAAACAAGATAGGTACCATGATTGCAGTCAATAGAATTTGGCGCCGGCCTTCTGACACATGCCTTTTTTTCTACGTATCACGTAATAGCTCCAATTAATTAAATGTAATTCATCCACATGTAATAGGTATGTAAAATGGGGGCGTATGACTTCCCTGCATCATCAGTAAAACATTGAGATATTATTTTATATCATTCATAAATAAAACATAATACATTATTATTGAATAAAATAAAGAATAATTTCCTGCATTATTATAAGTAAATGATAATATAATATATTATTGTTGAATAAAATAGAAAATGATGTAAGAGTTACAAATAAATATTAATAATTTTATTTAAAAAATAATGAATTACACACAAATATTTAAAACCCTAAACTCAACACCCCAGCCTCTTAAACCCTGTCTTAAACTCAAAAGATATTAATATTTATTAATAGCAATTAATTAATAGTCAAATAAAATTATTAGTATTTTTTTATAACTCTTTCATGATATTTTATTTTATTTATTGATAATATATGAAACTCATACACCAACAAAACATCAAATATTATTTACGGTAAAATTTAAAAAAAAAAAAAAGAAGAGTGAAGAGTATATAATGAAATTAAGATAGCTCGGATATTATTATATACCTATTAAATTTATTATATTATTTTTGTTCTTTTTACTGGTTACCCGTAGAACCGGTTTCAATACAAACTCTCATAAAAACGAATTTCTCTTCAACCTTTGACGAGTTTCGACCAAAAGAAAATAAAATTTGACGGCTCGGGTTTCTTCCAATATCATCAACTCTTTTAAGGTGTATTTTTTTACAAATATATATATATATATGGTACTCTTTATTTTTATCGTTACAGTGAAATTATCTTTA
Organism: Gossypium hirsutum; assembly: GCF_007990345.1. Taxonomy (NCBI): domain Eukaryota; kingdom Viridiplantae; phylum Streptophyta; class Magnoliopsida; order Malvales; family Malvaceae; genus Gossypium; species Gossypium hirsutum. The sequence continues at coordinate 66,232,231 of NC_053438.1, read as the reverse complement.
TCCGTGATTTACTGTCCTCTTTGAAAATGTTTCTTTGCGTTTTATCTTTTTATTTCATTTATTCGTTTAACCCAACATTTATAAACACTTTTCCTTCTTCCGAAATCTTTGACTCCACATATATGCATCTAAAATCCATGTGAATACTTACACACTATCACATTGATAGGGATAGTATAAATTATTACATTTATCAATGGAAGCTTCATTGCAATTCTATTGATTAATTATTTAATTTAGTTGTTGAGTTATTTATTTATTTAAAAAATAATATACAATATTACATAATTTAGTTAAATACAAATCATTTCACTTCTTTGGAAAACATTTAGTTTATGTAGTCACGTTTTTCAGAAGAAACATTTTCGTCAAAAAGGTAATTGAGTGAAACATTAATCTTATATATACCCAACCATAGAAGCAATACATCAATATTCTTGACGTTTGCAATTGATTTTTTTATATTAAAATCAAAATTAATGGTGTGTTTGGATAATATATGATGATTAGATGAAAATGTAATTATTAAGTAATTTTTACAAGTTTTCATAAATTTTTAAACGTGTTTGGTTTATAGAGCTCGTAATTCCTTATATTATGTTTGATAGTGTAAATTACAATTGCACTACCTAAATTTTGAATTCTAGAAATTTAATTAATATAAAAAATATTGATGATACTTGAGAAAAGAAAATCCTTTATACAAATAATATAACTCAAAAAAAATCAAATCATAGTATATAATATGTTAGTCCAATAAAATATTTGATAATATGATTATTAATAAAACCAATAAGAAAATAAACATTTTATGTTAAGTATTTTGTATTTGTTAGGTTATTCTTTCTCTAACATTAAACATATATTTCTTGTCATAATCAATTAATTTTTGATCAAGTACAAATAACTAATAACAAATACTATGTTATTTAATTAATTATTTAGTTGGTCAAAATATACGAAAAATCATTTTTCATTCTTATTGCTATGATTTCATTTTTTGTTAAAAATATATTTTAAAAATAAGATATATATATATATATAATATAATATTTGAATTTATATAAAATGCGAAAAAAAATTTAATCACTGTTTAAAATAAATCTTGATATAATATAATTTAAAATTTGAATTTATGCACATTAATGTGTTAACCAAGAATAAAAGAAAAGCATAAGCAAAATATGAAGCAGGAAATTCAACCAATTATTGAATATTCAAATGGAAGTGATTTCAATTTCATATTTTTGTTTGTCCAACAACTAGAACCTATTTATGCAATATTAAAGACTAACAATACAGGTGACAGCTTCCCTAATTGAAATCACCACTCTATTTTGGGCACGTAGCATGCAGCTCAAGGTTTTGTCCACTCACAACGACATACATAAAGTCAACGATCCTCTAATTTCTTGTCCTTTTTTTCTTATTTGAGTATAGAGGTGCTTTTAGTGGTGGTGCTTCATTTTGACATTTTTTACTCTGAAAAAAGGGGGAAGGCATAAGTTGGTTTTTGTGCAGAAGCTAAGGTTTATGGGCAAATACTGAATTCAAAGTCATTGAGAGTGAGGTGCATCATTTCATCCACCCCTATCTAACATCAAACCAATTGGTCAAATGCTTTTATATATACCTATTTATCTGCTTTTGAATTTATATATCTTTGTTTTGGGTATCCCCTCCAAGATATCAACATAAAATTATGCTTAAATTGGACTGTAGGAGTGACGATGAATGTTGTACTCATGGTCGAAGTATGTTTGAACAATTGGTACGGGTGATTTCCAATATAAATGATTTTATTTTTAACTATTTTTCAGTAGCTTTTTGCGGAATCGTAAAACAAGATGTTGAATCATAAGTAATCTCCAGTCTCCCCGTTGCTGGTCTAGCAACATCTCACTTTCCAGATAACCATTTAGCATGATGAGTTGATGACGCATGCACGCTCTCATTATATGGTTTTATTAACCCACATTTCGGACTGCTCATAGATTTTGATCCTGATTTCCCATATATATTTTATACATGTGGCTGCGGTGTCGCTCGCCCCATGATTAGTTTGGTCACAGTCGATTTCCTTTTAAAGCATTGTTTAATAATTTAATTGAGTGGATGGTGCTTACATACTCGACACATGCAAATCTACTTACTTGTCGCAAATCTAAGGTTTGCTTCTGCCTCCAATCCACATCCACGTCTCTAAAGTTGACCAATCATCTATTTTAACAATATGAAGTGTATTTAGTAGTTATACAAGCAAGTTTTTTTGTTAATTTCTTGTTGGATGGTGTCCAAGAACTACAACCAACTTTGAATACTATGATAACTTTTGGAAGCATTTTTAAGAGTTCACATCTGTTGATTGTACTTTTTAGGGTTTGAAATAAATTTACTACAGTTAATGGCACATGAGTGTACGAAACCCATAGACCATTATTGAATGCACACTTTTTTCTTATGGCACTTCTTAGGCATACAAAAATTTCAAAATGAATATTTTTTAATATTAGTGATTTGGGTTATTAAGGTAATGTATAAATGTATATCAAATATAACTTTTTAATAATATTGTTACTTTAATAAATAAAAACAAGTATTGATGTGATAAACTATCCCCTGGATGGGTACATCATGTGGGTGGTTTGGATTTTCGGGGACGTGGATAAGGTTCATGATGCAGGTGTAGGGAGATGGTGCATAAATATTATTTTTGTATGGCTTAAGATATGGTCAACTATAACCTTTTCTTATTTAAAATATAAGAACGAAGATTCTAGATGTAGTTCGGGAGCCGGTAGCCAGATCACTCAAAACATGAGTGGGCTAGCTAGTTCTCCAATTCCCTTAATAATTTTTTCAATTTTTTTTTTAAGAATCCAAGTATATTTTATTTTATTATATATGTGGGGGTGTATTTTGTATTTTCAGAGAAATAGACGACGACGCGACAAAGAGGATTATGACGTTTCGACGATGTGACTCGATGTGTCACAACGAGGCAAAAACGATGTGACGACGTGTTCTTCTATTTAGCTGCCGTGTTTTAGGCTTCAAGCAGAACTTCTTCTCCCAGTTAGACTCTGATTATTTTAGGGATATTTTAGTATGATTGAAACTCTAATCTTAGCTTATTTAAAGGGGCTTTATATCCCTATTTTGTGATCCCAATCAATAAGGGCTTTTTCTTTAAGGCTACAAGATGTAGTTGTAGTTAAGTTTTGGTGAGAGTTTCATTATAGCTATGGAGAGAATTTTGTTCTCGAGTTAGGACTTTGTTTTCAGGATTTTGAGATTGTACTTTTAGGTTTATTTTCTCAATATTGTACTCTCGTTTTTTTACTCATTAGTGAAAAGTCGAAATCTCTTTTGCCTATGATTTTTTATTCTCTTCAAAGGGTTTTTTACGTAAAATATTTGTGTTCATTCTTTTTTACTTATTTTTGTTCGTTGTTTATACGGGTCGATCCTCAACAAACATGAAGATTAATTTTTTTTTCAAAGTTTATGACTACTCTTAAAAATATTATCTCCAAAGTTTAAATTTAATTTCTCTCGATGAGAATGCGATATGTCTTACTATTATGGTTCCAAATGGTTTTAATAGCGACATGCACCCATCCTCTCTAAGCATAAAATGCTTCATTGGTACAAAACAAACATTTCTAGACAAAGACCGTTATACGAAATTCGTCATCTTCATGTATTGGTCTTCTCGGCATTTATGAAACAAGTCGACGACAATACCACATATTACCACGAAAATGTTGATGCACGTAGCTGCTCTGATTCACCTTTCTTCATGAATCGATATGGTCTCAGTCAGACCATGACAAATGTGGCTCGAATCTTGTTTGCACGAATGTAGTGGACAGGTTCCTTATCCTCCTTACAATTTAAAGCCCAACGCACCATTTGTTTAAAGAAAATGAGCATAAGCCCAACTTCGCCATTCATTCAACAAATATCAGTATGACATCTTTTATCTACATATACACACTGTATTTCGACTGGAATTACTCAATACCAATTGTGGAAACCATTTTTTATTTTGAAAAAACGGGGTCGACTTTTAAAACGAAAATGGAGTCGCCACCGATGTTTTTTAGGCGTGATCGGATCACCTGGCGATTCAATTGTTTTAATAAAACACTTTGATTTTACTAAAACAATAATTTTGGTCTACGAAATTCAAGAAAAATGGGTTCGAAAGTCAGTTACATGCGAGGAAGGATTAGCACATTTGTTATGCCCAAAACTGGTACCTAATCAGTTAATTAATGTTTTAATGTCGAAAAATTAAAAATCTAAAGAGAGATTTAAAAATATGATCCTTTCTGAAATCACTTAAAAAAAAGGAAGCGTGTCTTTCACATTAATCGAGAAAAAAAATTATATCATGTGAGTTAGGACACAATATTTTAATCCCAACACGAGAATAAACACCAAAAATTTATTTATTTTTAGAAATTTTGATCATCTCGATTTTTAGAAAAGATCATATTCCGTAAGTTAGACCACGGCCCTTTATTAATCCCAAGATTATTTTAAAAATGTATTTTTTAAAAAGTGGTTCGTATATTCAGATTTTCTAGAAAATCGTAACCCCGTAAGTTAGGGAACGACTCATCGAATTTCCAGAAATACGAAATATTATCTTCGTTTTGAAGACTTTATATTTTTGCAAATTCAAACATAAAAAAATGTGATATTTGATACGATATATATATAAAAAAGTTACATTACACAATGAATATAATAACATCAATTTACAGTAATCATATAGTATATACTATTTTAACATTAATCAAACAAATAACAATGGTAATAAGATCAAAGCATGCATATAAAAAGACAACACCAACAAAATAACAAATAAATAAATAAAATAAATACATAAATAATGAAAAAGGAAAATAATTTATGAAAATATTGAAAGAGGCCAAATTAAAATACGACCAGAATCTAGATACACAATTTGGAATAAAATATGCCAATAAGTAAAACAACAGAAACTATAAAAAATATTACTAATAATATAATGATAATAATAAAGTTAAAAAAATAAAATCAAACAAGATAAAAACAAGATTAAACATAAAAAACACGATAAAATAATAAAAATAAAAGAGTAAATAAATAAATAAATAAAACACAACACACAACAAAATTAAAACCAAGACAGAGACAAGAAAAAAAACTAAATTGTTATTGGAATAAAATTAAAGGGCTAAAAAAATTTGAGTTCAATTGGGGCTAAAATTATAAACAAATAAGTGAAAAGGGACTGAATTGAAATTTAATAAAAAATGGGGCAAAAATAGAAAGTAAAAATAGAGGTGAGGGCGCAATTGAAAAGCACGCATAACTCGCAGGGACCAAATTGGGAAATATCCTGCCCTCTGAAACGCACTATTTCGTCAGGACCAAATCGCAAACAGAATAAAAATTGAAGTATCAATTGAAAAATACAAAAAAACAAAATTAAGAAACTTTAAAAATGTGAAGGGACCGAATGTGCAAATAACCCATTGCAACAAAACACGCGGATCCTTCCCCTAGGTCGGGTCAACACGCGGGTAAGGAGGGACCCAAGGCCAAAACGACGTCATTTTGGCCTTTGAACTTAAAACTCAAAACAGTACCATATTGGTATGGGTATTTAAGCCAAAATTTTTTAAAAAACTTCATTTCTGCCCCTTTCTTTTTTTGAAACTTGCAAAAAACCTCTCAACTCTCTCTCAACTCCCCAGAATCCAGCCAGCTTGGGTCGCCGGACCACCGCGGCGGCCGCCGGTTGCCAGCGACGGCGTCGCCGTCGGTGGAGGCCGAAAAATCAAAAAAAAAATATTTTTTAGTTTTTTCAACTCCAGGACCCAAAAAACACTGATTTTCATCGGAATCGGCACCTCCCTCACAAAAAAGGTACGATTTTTTATCCTTTTTTTTAAGTTTTTTTATAAAAAAAAAAGAAAAAGAAAAGAAAGTAAATAAATAAAAAACAGAAGGTAAAACATCTACCTTCGAAAATGGCTTGTATTTGAACTGACTTCGAAAATCGAGACTCTTTTTATAACCCAAGAATAACACCTATTTCTCTATTTTCCTATTTTTTACACTGTTTTTTTGCTTTTGGACTCTCCTAGTCTGTTTTGTAGGTACAAACGTGGCGGCACACGCGGAGAAGGCGGCGCGCGTGAGGGTTGCCGTTGGGGCATGTGGCGGCTGAGCTTAGGCTAGGTTTTTCTATTTTTTCTTTTGTTTTGGGTTAGGGTTTCTGTTTTTTAGTTTTAGGCTGATATGGGTTTGGGTAAAATTGGACATTGGGCCTTAGTTATTTGAGTTAATTTTTGGACTGGTGTAATGAGTATTTGGGTTGGGTTAGTGGGTTTTGGGTTGGTCTTGGGCTTAATATAATCTGGGCCTGGATTTTATTGGATTTGTAATACTGGACTATTATTGGACTTTTATACTTTTATTTGGTTTTTTTAATTTGGTTAATTATGGGCTGGGCAAAATGGGTTATTACACCAATGTTATTTGAATTGGATCAAATCAGTTAGTTTGATTGGTTGGATTAAGAATCGGTTGAGGTATCGGTTTGTAAAGTCCTTTTCAATTGGTTAGATCGAAAACCAGTACGAATCAGTTAGATCGAGAACTAATATGAACTAGTTAAAAACCAGTTGAATTGACAGTCGAACCAATTTTTTAAAATTTTTAATATGTTTTAAGTGAATTGCTGGCCTGACCCGTTCGACCACCAATCCAATTTAGAAAACATTGCCAGGTTTATAAATTTGACTCTAGTTTAAGATCATAACAAACAATAGTACTTACTAAATCATGGCATACTCACTATCCGAATTAAAAATTAGTATAAAATATACTTAATTGAAGTTCAAAGGAGAAGAAAATTAATTCTTTGGTTTAGACGGTAAAATTGAAAATTTAAAGCCTATAGGCTCAAATTCAAACTTTATAATATGTGGGTTTTTTATTGATTTAATATAAAAATGTAAAAAAAAAAAAGAAGAAATGTTTCCGTAATAGAGTAACTTGAGTGATATGAATTGAAAAAAAAAGTAAGTGTTGAAAAATTAAATATTGAATTTAAGTTATAAAATTATTAGATATATTATTAAAATTAATTATGGAATATAATTAGCTTGTTTAATAAATATATATTTTAAATTATAAAAAATATATTCTACATTTTATTCTTAATTTTTAAACATTTCACCTTATTCTAAACAAAAATCAAATTCTAACAGTAAATTTTTTTATAGGATAATATAATATTAAAATAAATAAAATAAAATAAATTAATTAATTAATTAAAAAAATTCTCAATTAAATGATAAATGGCTCTTATTTTTGAATGACCAATCAAGCAACACCTTATTTTATTTCACAACTAAGTTAAGACTTATTTAATGGGTGACATGAACCCAATCAAATGCATAAATAATAATATAGGTAAATTACAAATTACTTATTCAACATAATAAACTTGACAATCCTGACGCCCTTCCGGTAAAAATAATGTATTATAAAATAAATTATTTCAAGATTCGAAATTATCTTTTCCAAGAGATACCCTTTAAAAGTGTAATCCAATACCAATAGTTGTTGGTAGCAGAAGTTTATTTCACATCAATTAAATATGGACTGTTTTGATCATTCCTGTTCGTTGGCTCTGATCCAACTTAAGGTATCGAACTTTATTTTAGGTCTTGTTTGAGAGGGTTTTTGTTTATCCCTTTAGCTCATGTCATGTACCTCAGGCTCATCTATCAATCATAGAACTGGGGGTTTTAGTGGCAGCAAAATTAAGATTGCTTCCATGATCTGCGGTCGCTCAAATAACCTATGCTATCTGCGCCGTAAATGGTTCTTCTAAGAATTCATATAAGACACAAATTACACCAGAAAGAAAAAGAAAAATGTAAAAATTCCACATATGTAATCTAAAGATGCTTTGAGAACTTTATACCAGAATTGATATAACAGAAAGGCTTATTGTAATTGGACTAACGGGATACATGAGATCACAACAATAATCCATGACTACCCCTTTAAACATCCTTTGTGATCCTCTGCTTTTTTTGCCTACATAACCTTTGTAAATATCACTAGTACGTTTCTTTTTTGGTCTCTGGTAATAAACTTCAATCATACAGAGACTACGAGGAATAAATTATATTCATCTAAACAACTATATATAGAGAGAGTTTTAACAGCCTTTTAGATCATAACGCACGATGATTTCGGCATCAAGGAAGAAGATAAAGAAAAGAAATATCTGAAACAACCTCACATATACACACACAGAGGAGAGATCAATTTACACAAGGTCCAAAGCAGATGAGATGCATGAGGTTCTCAGCCTTTTCAGCTTCCCTTAGCTTCTGCTTATCACCTAACCCAACCTGTTTGACGATGGTTTCCCTGTCGCCGGTGCCTGAGACCCATCCCACTTGAGACGACTTTCCAGCTGATTCCGATCTTGGCCTGTCCTTCTCATAGTGACGCTTCGCTCCTTCCATCATCCCCTAAACGGCTCTAACACATTACACACACATATATATCCAGCACAAGTACCTATTATCTAAAGCTCGTTCTCAAAGTTTCCTGCGTAGGGCCGTTTACTTATATATGCAACCTTGTATTTGAAATGGTCTTCGTCTAGGAAGAGTTAATAGAGTTGCTAATGCCCCATATGAATTATATCCACTTGATTTATTCATTCGTATCTATATGTGGATATTAGAGAATTTTGTTTCAAATAACTTGTTAATAATGGTTATAATAATATATATTCATTTTAAAATATTTTAGGTATGTGACATGATTTCAAATAACCATATGATATGGAGTAATGATTTTACTATAATCTTATTATATCTATAGATAGATGGTGGCTTGAACCAAGTCCGAAAATCTTTCCTTACGACTAGTTGCATTTCGAGATACAAAGGGCTATGCCTTATGCACCAGCCACTTGATTTGTTCTTAGCCAGGCTGCATTCCAGGGTCTGATTCCTACTGTTAACAGCCTTGGATCCGGAATTGGATGGACAATTTACTAAATTTGTTCCGGACATCTTTTTATGAATGTTAGAAGGTTAAATTTTCCAATAGCAAGAAGCCAAGTACAGCCGTCTTTTTATTTGTCTTTTTCCTTCTGTAGGAATGATGTTAGATTGGGATCCACCCCCAACTTTATTTCTTTTCGATAAGGAGGAGGCAGATAAAAGGTCCTCCACGTCAAAAACCAACGGCCAACAAGGTTTTGTGCCTCGAATTGCGTGTATTATACCTTCTACTTCCAGCGGCAATAATGGACTGATCGCAAAGGACAAATTGCTTTTACTGATTAAACAATAAAACTAGCGGCTATTGCCATCGAATAACTCAACCACCTTCTCTACATATACCTCTCTCTCGGCATTGTCGCAGCTCTGTAAACTAAGCATAGAGTGTAAGCAACACAAAAGAGTTGGGGTGCAGGATTACAGCAAGTGTTGGAGCTGTTGAGGCTTTGAAAGACCAAGGGTTTTGGAGGTGGAATCATGGAATAAGGGCACTTAATCAAAGTGCCAAGAATAACGTCAGATCATATTCTCAGGCCAACAAGCTTTCTTCTTCTTCAATTGTTCAAAGCAAAACTAGAGACGAAAAAGTAAAAGCAGGCTGGGGAATCTTTGAGAAAGTGACGTACTTGGGCTGTTTGGGTCCTTATTGACACTGATGGTCGTTTTATTTTGGACACATATGTACATATAGAGAGAGTTGTAGCACGTTATTAGGTTCTAGTCCTTCCAAATGACGAGGGAATGTGTATATATAATTGGAATCAATGTTTTTATCAGTAAGGAAAAGGAGGAGAGGATTTTTGTCAATTTGTTTTGCCATATATAAAACCCAAAGATTAGATGCAAATTACCAGAGGTTCTAATATGCATGTCAATTCGATTTCAATTTTTTTTTATTATATCAATATATGATCAAATTTAATAATTTAATTTTTAATTGAATGACTCAGAGTTAAAACTGACCTTTTATATGTAAAATTTAAAATAAATTGAACCATAATTATGATAATTTGAAAAAATAATTTAAATATATCATATAAATAAGAAAATATGTAAAAGAAATTATTAACCTATACAAATTTGTATAAAATTAACCATAAAACGAAATTGCAGGCTTTCTTCTTCCTAATTACTGTTTAGTTAATGTCAGCTTTTCATGTGGCCTTTTTGCTGTAGGAAATGCCTCATTTTATTGAAAATTTATGTTATTGGACTTCTGAACGAGTATTACCATGTCGAAAGGATCTTTCTCATGCCGATACACTTTTTTCTTTAATTTTTTAATATGTTTAAATTTAAATTTTTCTATATTTTAATTTCTAAGTTTTTTAATATTTTTATAGCCTTACTATTTAGTTTAATATTTGTATGATGTAATTAATTAATTAGTTCAAATAGTTAATATTATAAATTTTTTAATTAAAATATTATGTGGTTATATATAATTTAAAAATATATTTATAAATTCAAGATTAAATTTCTAAAAGTAAAAGTAAGAGGACTAAATTTCAAGTGTACAAAATATAGAGGCTTAAAGTTGTAGTTGTTTGAATCAGTCGGGGTATCGGTTCGAAGAGAGATATCAGGTCAATTGACCTACAAACTAGTACTAATTAATTTAAACAATTTAAAAACAAAACCGATTAAGTTGATTTTTTTCATTTTTTAAAATTTTAAAAATATTATTTAAAATATACTTTAATTTTAAAAATTCTACATTATAATTATATATAAACAAATAATCAATCACCATACTAATAAGATTGATATATATGTTTTGAGAGTGTGTTAGCCGATCCCGCTTCAACGTGGAATAGAGAGTAGGGAAACACGTATCAGTGGTAGCTTACAAGGTAAAGAGATTGTAAATATATTTAATTACCAACTCAGCACGTGGCATTTGGCAAAGGGTGTTTTCCAATTCCCAATTGCCAGTGATAAAACAATTGGTTTGGAGTGTTCTACTCCCGTGCTCCGGCCAGGCTATTAATAAAAGAAAACCATGTGCCCACTGTCCATTCATTGAATAGTTGGTTGTCATCTAGTGATTTTAGATGAGCATTCAAGTCATATAATTCTAAGTGCGTCCAACCCACCTCCCCAGACTACGGAAAACCACGAGCAAATAGCCTTTAGTTTTTCTTCCTAAACATTTGGCTTTCTGATCCATCCCTATTTCCTATCCTATAAATATAAGCAGCCCCTTCACTTCAGCATCAACAACAAATTCACAAAATCACAGTGTGTCTCTCTTACATATATTCTTCTTCAATTTCAACGCTCAATATTCAAGATTCTAGTATTTGCAAAGATGAGTTCAAGTAGGAGAGCATGGATTGTTGCAGCTAGTATTGGAGCTGTGGAAGCACTGAAGGACCAAGGCATCTGCAGATGGAACTATGCTGCAAAGGCGGTTGTGCAGCATGCCAAGAACTACGTGAGGTCAGCTTCACAGGCCAAGAACCTCTCCTCTCAATCGTCAGCTGCAATTTCCAAAGGACTGAGGCAGTCTAAACAATCAGAAGAGTCTTTGAGGACTGTCATGTACTTGAGTTGCTGGGGTCCCAACTGAGCCATCTTAATTCTCATTAGAAGCTAGTATGAACATCCTTTGGGTGAATCATTGATTCGTCAGTTCAAGCTTTGGACATTAAAGAGAAGGTTTGAGGACGGAGCGATCAAATATAGTGGGGCATGGCTGGACAGCAAGTGTTGGAGCCGTTGAGGCTTTGAAAGATCAAGCAATAAAGGTCACTTAGCCAACATGTCAACAGCAATCTCAGATCAGATTCTCAAGCCAAGAAGCTTTCTTCTTCTGCAACTGTTCGAAGCAGACTTTTTGATGAAAAAACTAAGCAGGCTAAGAAACTTTGAGGAAAGTAATATTCTTGAGCTGTTGGGGGCCTTGCTGACACTGATGGTCGTTCTATTATATATATATGCATATATGAAGTTGTAGTGTGTTAGATTTTAGTCCTTGAAAATGGAGAGGGGATATGAAAATTGTAGTATTGAATAGCTGTGAAAGCTACTTTTAATTAGAAGAAAAGGAGCAATTTTGTCAACTTGTGTCCTTAATTTATATATAATCATGCAATTAATTTTTATGTTTTCTATTTTATTTTGTTAAACTAAATAAAAGTTAGCATCTGATTTTCTGTATATACATGCAGCAAAAATTAATAGGACATAGCACTAGAATTATTTTACATTTCTAAAAAGTTAGAAATCTTGGAAGAGACATGAATCAGTACTTGCCTTTTGCTCTGCATAAAATCTAACAATCAGATAGATGCAACTTACCTTAGTTTTGTAATAGATGATGTCAATTTCTAGTTTCATAACTTTGTGCGTTTTATTCCAACCTTTGCTCTTTCTATAAAAATATGAATTTTTTTTAATAATAAAACATCAATTTTATTACCATGAACTACATTAAACCCAACCGTTGGTCTTTATTTACCTCAGACGTCTGTCCTTTTTCACTTATACTAATTTTTCTTTACGAAATGAAGTAAATATTAAAAAAGTTAAATTATTTGCATGAATGATTAGTCGGTCAGGCGATCCTGCTGCCAGGTAGATTAGATGATCGGGAAGCACATACCAATACTAGCTCATAAGCAAGGAGTGACTATATATAAACAAAGAAATTGTACAGATATTTGATTACGAACTCAATACGTGGCGAAAAGTTTGCTCTTATCATATTCCAAAATATGCCTCTTGTTTTTCAATTCCCAATTGCGTGGCTTGGACTGTTGTACTCCCGTAGTCAGCCCGCTATTAGTTTATTAAGAGCAAACCATGTGCCCACCGTGCATTCATTGAATATTATCCTATATCTATTTGTTGTCGTCAAGTGATTTCAGATGGGCATTTAAGTCATATGGTTCCAAGTGCATCCAACCCCACCCGCCCAGGAAAAGGAAAACCACGAGCATATAGCCTGTTGTTTTCTCCTAATATTTGGCTTTCTGGACCACCCCTTTTTTGCTATCCTATAAATATAAGCAACCCCCTTTCAATTGAGCATCAATCAACAAAACCACAGTGTATCTGTCTTTATACAAGCTTTCTTCAATTTCAACATTCAAGAATCAAGTGTTTGCAAAGATGAGTTCTACAAGCAGAGCATGGGTTGTTGCAGCTAGTATTGGAGCTGTGGAGGCTCTGAAAGATCAAGGTATTTGCAGATGGAACTACACAGTAAGGTCAGTTGTGCAGCATGCCAAGAACCATGTGAGGTCAGCTTCACAGGCCAAGAACCTCTCCTCTCAATCCTCAGCTGCAATTTCAAAGGGACTGAACAAGTCTAAACAATCAGAAGAGTCTTTGAGGACTGTCATGTACTTGAGCTGTTGGGGTCCCAACTGAGACATAAATCTGTCAAAATCGATGACAATTTACAAGGAACATTCTTAATTTGGGTGAATCATTGACTCCTGAGTGCAAGCTTTGGTCAATCAAAACAAGGTTTGAGGACTGGGGGCATGGCTGGGTTCTTTGCTTGCATAATGTATATAACTTACAAATGGATGTAAGAAATGAGTTCTCTGTCTTCATATAACTAATGAAAAGAATTTTGAGACTTGTTTGTTTTTCATTTTTGTGCTATTTTCTCCTGAAATCGATGTCCCTGTTTCAGTTCTGTTGTTTTTTCTTCAAATTTTCAACTCTATTTTTTTGACGCTTTCCTGATATATCAGAATTTAACCGACTTTATTCTTCACAGAGTAAATCAGCTCCTTGTTGTTAGATTCAAAGATAATAGATTGCCATTGCCATCTGTTTTCAAGAACCGAACCAAGCCTTAAGGCCAAGGCCTCAGCCACTCGTACAGATGTAGTCCGAACAAGTGCGTTGATTCCGTCAAGAATTTTTCATTACAATCTCGTGCAATTAGTGCAATACTAGTTGTCGAAACCATTTTTTTAAAAAATAAAATTTTTTAAAAAGGGAAATCGACTTTTAAAAATGAAAATGGGGGTCGTCACCGATCTTTTATTGAGGTATGATCGGATCATCTTGAAAATAATTTTAGGTCTGCGAATTTTGAGAAAACAGGTTCGGGAGTCGGTTACGCACGAGGAAGGGTTAGCACCCTCGTGACGCTCAAAATTTGTACCGAATTGATTGTTTAATGTCTTAATGTCGAAATTTTGAAAAGATTCTAAAATACGATCCTTTAAAAAGAAAATTCGAATAAAATGAATTGGATGATAGACTCACTTATTTCGAGAAGATAAATTGCCACATTCAGTAAGTTAGAGTACGACAGTTCAATCTTCGAAATTAGGTATATCTTTTAAATTTTTAAAACTCGCGTGTTTTAATTTGAGAAGGATATCTGGTTATTTGAGTTAAACGGTAAGTTAAAACCCAGTAAGTTAGGGTTTAATTTCCCGAGATTCTTAAACACCAAATATTGCATTTATCTTAAAAATCCTTAATTCGAGGTAGTAAAGTTGTCAGATCTAGTGAGTTAGGGACCAACATTTTGAAATCCCGAGAAAATTTATTTAAAAATTACGGTTTTATTTTAAAGACATTGGCCACCTAAATTCAACAAAGAAAATCGAAGCCTAGTAAGTTAGGGCACAATTTTCTTAAGAATCATTGGACGTAGGGTATTTTGGAAACTTAAAACTATTTCGATATTTTAGTAAAATACAATCTCTTAAACAATGTAATATGGTTAAATGTTTTCATAAAACGCGAAAAGGATAATTCAAAGATAAAATGTACATCAATGAACAATAAGCAACCAATGAACAAATACGAACAAGCATGACAATAATAATTTCAAACATAGATCACATAAATATCAACATTGGCTAACAAGAGGAGGCTAATTAAAAGTCAAGCAAATTCACATAGCTCAAATGAAATATATAAGCTTAAACCTAATTTAAATAAATTAAAAAGTTGAAACAAATTTGAATGAATTAACAATCTTTAAAATAGGTTGTTAAAATGTTTGAGAGAAATAAAATATCTATATGATAATGTGAAATTAACAATGGATTATGTACGTATGTATGCATATATATAATGAAAATAATTCGACATAGAATAAGTATACATATGTAGTATTATCACATAATAGTATTACTTGAAAGCGTATATTTATATAAATCTAAGATATATAATGAGTGAATTTATAAAAAGCACATTTAAAATAAAATAAACTTAAGAAATATTAATAATAGTATGTCATAACAAAGGGTAAATATATATAAAAAATTTTGAAAGAAACCTTAAAAAGATGCATGCAAAATAAAATAATGCATATATACGAAAAGCGGATATATAAAAATGATAATAAATATAATAATGATAAATATACGTAGGATAATACTAATAATAATAATAATAACAGTAAATTTGTTAATAAAAAAACTGAATAATGAAAAGAGTTAAATCGCAATCAAAATCGAATTATTAGGAAATAAATAAGATTAAGTTAAAATGGAAGGTCATACTGCAATGCGCGAATTACATGGGGGCCGATTGGGAAATATCTCGCTTCCCCAAAACGCAGCGTTGCAAGCTGGGTTAAAATGAAACAAAAATGAAATAAGAGATTAAATTTAAAAAGAAATAAAAGAACTAGATTGAAGCGCGCTTGAAAAGCGGAGGGACCAGGGTTGTAAATAACCCATTAATCAAAACACGCGGATCCCCCATGGAGCGGGACGGGTTGCTAATGGATCTGGATCGATGTGACGCCATTTTGGAGCCACTGGTCAGACTCCAAACGGCGTCGTTTCATACAACAGGCAAAGGTCAAAAGCCAAACCCTAAATTGGCAGCCACCATTTCATTTTTCAAAACGGAAATAAAAAACAAAAAATAAATAAAAGGAATCCGAACGCTCTCCTCTTTGCGCCGCTTCAAAATCGAAGGTCCCTCCCCTCTCATTCAACCTCGACCTAAACGGTGGAGAGATTTGGCGACGTACCGACCCCCGTTAAGATCCCTAAGCCCCTTTTTTATCTCCTTTTTTGTTGTTTTGCATATATAGAAAAAGACAGAAATGAAAGGAAACCGAGAAAGGCAAAAGAAAAACCCAGAACAAAAGCAACTACAAATCACCTTTTCAAATCTTTTTTTTTTGTTTTCGATTCCTCTGAATTTTTGTTTGTATACAATATGCCTCCTCCCTTTTGTTTACAATATTCGAATGGCCTTTTTATGGCCAGAATTACAGAAAAAAATAAAAATAAAATAAAATAAAAAGAAAATCTCCCAAATCCCCTTTGTTGCCCCTTTTCTGTCATTTCTTTTTGCTGCAGTGTGTTCGTTGCAGGTTGTTTATCCTTCTTGCATGTACGGAGCAGTGGACGTGGAGGCGTGTGAAGGCATCGCGCGTGTGGACCTATGTGCGGCGCACCTAGGGTTTCTGTCTTTCTTTTTGTTTGGCTGAAATTGTTTTAGATTTTGGGCCATTTGGACTTTAGGGTTTTGGTTTATTTGGGCATTGTAATTTGGGTAGTGAAATCTGAGCTTGTTTTTTTTGTAATTGGACTGTTTTGAGTGAGTTGGGCCCGAGCAAATTTTGGGCTTTACACCAGTCATTGGAGAACCTGAATCCATCAACGCATCACAGTTAATTTTAACAGTTCCAAATGTTGGTTTTCTCCATCTTTGATTTTCACTCACGTTATGAACCGGTTTCATTTGATCGCTTCCTTCAGAAACGCAAGGGTTGTCGAGCAAAGCTCTGTTCCAAGTCGCAATCGAATCGCAAGCACGGTTGTCAAACATCAACTCATTCCGTGCCTTCCAAAGGGACCAACAAGTATTAGCAATCAAACCAACTTCAGACCACAACCCATTTTTCCCGAGCCAATTCAAAATCTCCAACCACCAATGCGGGAATCCTCTAAACCCTCTTTTCTTGGACAGTAACTTAACGTTACAACTTTCCAAACACCTTCTGCGTGGGCAAACATAAAATATTCAAATGTCTCAATCTCTAATTCGCATCAGTACATACCACTCGATCAATTCAATACTCTAAATGCTCTTCCAAAAACTTCCATAGATAATAGGATCATCACTTGGACCTTCTTCCCTAGGAGGATGATTTTTTATTCATAAAATGAAAAAAAAAAAAAACCGCAGTCTGTTTTCCAATTCCCAATCCCAGGGGAGAAAACAGGTGGTTTAGACTTTTTCTAGTCACATATTTCAGGTCTCCAAGTTGAAACTTATTAATAAACAAGCCCATTTTTAATAATGTCACGATTGAATGCTGTCCTAAATTTCATTTATTGCCCTCATTTATTTCCTGTCATCAAGTGATTTTAGATGGGTATTTAAGTCATACTATACCAAATGCGTCGGACCTACCTTGCCATGGAAAGAAAACTAAAAACCACTGTCGAAAACCACCGGCAAATTGCCCGTAGTTTCCTTCTAATTTTTGGCTTTCTAATCCATCATTATTCCCCCATCTTATCAATATAAGCGGCCCCCTTCACTTACCTACCAACAAAATCACACAGTATTTCTCTTAAACAAGCTTCTATTTCTATTTCAAGAATCAAGATTACAGTATTTGCAAGGATGAGTTCAAGTAGCAGAGCATGGATTGTTGCAGCTAGTATTGGAGCTGTGGAGGCACTGAAAGACCAAGGTATCTGCAGATGGAACTACACAGTAAGGTCAGTTGTGCAGCATGCCAAGAACCATGTGAGGTCAGCTTCACAGGCCAAGAACCTCTCTTCTCAATCCTCAGCTGCAATTTCAAAGGGACTGAACAAGTCTAAACAATCGGAAGAGTCTTTGAGGACAGTCATGTACTTGAGTTGTTGGGGTCCCAACTGAGCCTTAAATCTGTCAAAATCGCTTACAATTTAGAAGAAACATCCTTTATTTGGGTGAATCATTGACTCGTGAGTGCAAGCTTTGGACATTCAGAAGAAGGTTTGACGACGACTGAGCAATCAAACACATTGAGGCTTTTGCAGGCAGAATCATGTAATAAGGTCCAACATGTCAACAACAATCTCAGATCATATTCTCAGGCCAACATATTTCCTCCTGCAATTGTTCCAAACATATATGTAAATGTATGAAGTTGTAGTATGTTAGATTGTAGTCCTTCAGAATGGCGAGGGAATATGAAAATTGTAGATATATCATTTGGAATCTATATTGAATGGCTATGAAAGCCTTCCTATTTTCTCTGACAAAAGGATAATTTTTTTTCCTTCTTTTTGAATAAAATATAACTTAAATACATATTTTCTAAATGAAATTGTAATGGAAAACTAAATAAATAAAGACATGATGATATTTATCTCTAATATGAAAATTAAGATAATAATATAAATAAAATTTATTTATACATGAATGCATTAAAAAATATATTAAAAAAATTGTATAAAATTATAATAATTAAAATAGATTAAAAAAGTATGGGAAAAAATACATCAAATTAATGACAATTTCTTTTTCTTTGAAGAAAAAAAAAATCTTCCCTGCAGGATCTTTAAAATTCGAATTAAACCGTAGACAGGATATGTTTTGAGTCTCAACCATGAAGTAAAGTGGCTGGGTTTCTTCAATTCTTTTGTTCTAATTATTTTTGTTAATGCTTTTTCCGAAATAATTATTTAGTTAATACCAGCTCTTCAGTTTTTTCTTTTTTTCCAGGAAAATTTATGGTTCAAAATTCGATACTCTTAAGTTATTTGCATGAATTACTAGTGTGTCAGCTAATCCCGCTGCAACGTGGATTAGAGAATTGGGTAGCACATAACCTAAGAGATTGTAAATATTCAATGACGAACTCAGTAGGTAGAAAACAGGTAGAAAACAGGTGGTTTGGACTTTTGTACTCCCATACTCCTCACTGGCTATTTAATTATTTAGAATAAATGGTGTGCCCGTGGGCCATCTTTAATCATCCCAAGATTGAATTATTATCCTAAATACCATTCATTGCCCTCAGCTAATTGGGGTCATAAGGATAACTCCAAGTAGGTCCAACCCACCTGCCCAAAATAAACAAAACCATCGTCTCCAAAAACCATGAGCTAGAGCAGATGGCCTGTCGTTCCTTTCCCCCAGTTTATGGCTTTTTGATCCCTATCCCTATCCCTATCCCTATCCTATAAATATAAGCAGCCCCCTTCGCTTAAGCATCAATCAACAAAATCACAGTCTATCCGTCTTTATATAAGCTTTCTTCAATTTCAACATTCAATAATCTAAGAGAAGTATTTGCAAAGATGAGTTCAACAAGCAGAGCATGGATTGTTGCAGCTAGTATTGGAGCTGTGGAGGCTCTGAAAGACCAAGGTATCTGCAGATGGAACTACACTGTAAGGTCAGCTGTCCAGCATGCCAAGAACCATATGAGATCAGCTTCTCAGGCCAAGAACCTCTCATCTCAATCCTCAGCCGCAATTTCCAAAGGACTGAGGCAGTCTAAACAATCAGAAGAGGCTTTGAGGACTGTCATGTACTTGAGCTGTTGGGGTCCCAACTGAGCCTTATATCGATTACAATTTAGAAGAAGCATCCTTAATTTTGGTCATTTAGAACAAGGTTTGAGGACTGAGTGTACAAACAAAACACACTGGGGCATGTGTGGGTTCTTGCTTGTATAATGTATATAATTTACACAAGGATGTAGGAGAAAAATTCTCTATCATCATAAAACTAATGAAAAGAATTTTGAGAGTTCTTGCTTTTCATTCTTTGTGTTACTTTGTCCTGGATCGATGTCCATGTTTCAATTCTGTCTTTTTTTTCTTTCATTTTGCATCTCCCTTTTCTTTTACAATTTTAGTCCAGGGACATATCAGAATTGAACCAACTTTACAAATGACAACACATCCAAATTTATCCAAGAATCGAAGTTTATTTCGCAAAATCATATTGGTTTAGTTGGGTATAGTTATGCTTTCAAGGGATGAATTCTGGTTATTTGACAGTGCTGTATCGTATCTTCTGCTTTTCCTAAAATTATTTATCTACGCCAATAAAATATTGATGTAGTGGAATAAGAAATCTTGGGAGACCTCCAACTTTATGTCCAGATTCAGATACTGTGAAACCCCAAGAAAAAATATTTGATTTTATCCTCTAAATGAAATGTAAATGCAAATCCAACTCAATTTACAGTCTCAAAAAGCAACCAATCAACCATCAAATCCAACATTTTTATTCTTGAATCTGTTTTTTTTGCAAAGGGAGTAATGGTCATGCTCCTATACTCGTCGTTTAGATAGGCAGGATAGTGTGCTTCAAAAGAATTAGGGGCGCGGCTATCGCTGGACTCCCTTCGAGTTACTACTTGTAATACAGATTTTAAGCTCATCTTAATTTCGATGAAATTTTTGTTTCCATAAAGGGGAAAAAACACAACACTTTCTTTGGAACATAATGCTGGATGCCTATTGCAGTTAGCGTATGAAGCTTGGCGTTTTAACTGCAACATTCAAGTATCAACAATTTGACATAAAAGCACACCAAAATTTACTTCCTTCTTTGCTGGAAAAGGTCGAGATTTCCAGTATACCAACAAATCATCCACAAACCGAATAAAAGCTTCCTTTTGGCTGTGCCTCATTTGCATTTACTCTCAGATTTTAGTAGGTCGTGATCTGTAAAGTTTGGTCTGTTTCCTATACCTCTCTGGACTAAAAGTCTAGAACCATAGAAAATGGTCACAATGGAGATAAAATTGAAGCAGAGACGTAATTAAGGAGAAAGTAGCACAAAGAATGAGAAGTAAGCAGTTCTCGAAATTCATTTCGTTAGTTAATATGATGATAGATTAATATTCCTCTCATACATATTTTTTGAAATTTCCTATATACATCACAAAGACCAGAACCCACCCATGGAAAGCTCAGGCATGTTCCATCTTGTTCGCTCAGAACCTTGTTTTGAATGGCCAAAGCTTGCACTCAAGATGAGTCGTTGATTCACCCAAAGGATGTTGGTTTCGTCTAACTTGTAATCTATTGGACCGAGTTAAGACTCAGTTGGGACCCCAACAGCTCAAGTACATGACAGTCCTCAAAGACTCTTCTGATTGTTTAGACTGCAACAGTCCCTTAGAAATTGCAGCTGAGGATTGAGAAGAGAGGTTCTTGACCTGTGAAGCTGACCTCACATGGTTCTTGGCATGCTGCACAACTGACCTTGCTGTGTAGTTCCATCTGCAGATACCTTGGTCTTTCAGTGCCTCCACAGCTCCAATACTAGCTGCAGCAATCCACGCTCTGCTAGTTGAACTCATCTTTGCAAATACTTGAATCGTGATTCTTGAAGGTTGAAATTGAAGAAGGTTATGTAAAGAGAGATACACTGTGATGCTGTGAATTCGTTGATGGGCAAGTGAAGGGGCTTCTTATATATATATACAGGACAGGGAGCAGGGATGATTATTTGTTAGGTGGACCAGAAAATGAGGACAAAAGTTTAGGAAGTAAACTACAGGCTATTGCTGTGGCTCGTAGTTTTGAGAGGTGGAAATAGCCAATGGTTTTGTGCTTCTGGGCGGCTAGGTTGGACGCACTTGGATTTTTATGACTTAAATGTCCATATGAAATCACATGATAATAGAACATAGATAGGGGCAAAAATGTGATTAAGGATCATATTCAATCGTGAGTTGAAGTAAAAGTGGCACTGGGGACGCGGTTTCTTTTTTTTTTTTTTTTAATTTTCACAAGGCTAGTACCATATGGGGGAGCAAACCACGTGTTTCATAGCAGTCGGAAATGGGTAACATTTCGCCGTTCGAGGCGAGATGGGTAAATTCTTTGCTACGTGCTGAGCTCCGAAGTGCTCATAGTTGTTGTTCTTGTAACTTGTAATTTAAGATAATAGTAGTACGTGTTCCCTACTGTCAAATCCACGTTGCAAAGCTATCGGGGGACAGACTGATGATTCATGCAAATAAAATAAAAATAATTTTTTCTAAGAAATATATAAACAAAAACTGCTGTGGGCTGTCCTGGGCTTTATTAGTGGAAACAACAATAATCTGTTACAAAGAAAACGTCCGCTCTAACAAAACCCGACTTCAAGGTCATTACGGGCTTAACATTATGGCCCAAATTCGGCTGACTATTCCCGCTAAATTAGGGTCTGTTTGATTCATGAGTTCTATTTTCCTAATTTCCCGCTTCTTGACTCGGTAAGTTGTTTTACGCATCTAAATTCAAAGATCCATATCCTCCCCAAATCTTCACTTCTCACCTCCTCTCCTCTCGCCGGCCTACCTCTCTCTCATCGGCGTTCTTTGGCTCTCACCAGCGCTGTCATCAACTCCACTACAGGTGAGTTTTTTTTTGCTTCTCCAAGATATGAAGATCTCTTTTGCTCCTGTAAAAATGAGTTTACATAAATCTAAATCAAAGTACCCAAAAGTTTTGCTGAAAAGAAGATTCTTTGAAAAGCATTTTGTTAATATAAAAAAACCCATTCTTTTATAATTTCAGTGGTATCGAACTGCTCAGCAGTTTCTGAAAGGGTTGTATTTACAAACTGTTGATTTGTCAATTCAGTGGTATCGTCATGCTTCGTTTACTGCTTGATCGTGAGCCAAATCCCATGCTATGTCAAGCTGATTTTGTATAAATTGTTAGAAACTGTAATCTGAATTTTTTATGTTGGTTTTTTCTTTTTGCTGTCATTATAAAAAAAAATTATTCATTGTTTTTTGCCTTTTAATTACAATATCTTGCTTTAATTTCTGACTTCAATTACTTTGGCTTGATTTTTTTTTAGTAACAGTTTGCACTTTAGGTGTTTGTCTAATTTACCATGAGAGTTTGTTGTCATTATCTCTGTTATGTTTCTCAATGTCACGTTGTTTCGTTGTTTTTATTGTCACTATCTTTGTTTTATTGCTGTTAGATTCTATTTTTTGGGAGTCTAAGAACGCAAATTAGGTGTTCATTGCTACATTGTCAAGAATGAGTTTCGGCTTTCATACTTATTGAACATAGGGATTAGGTGCCTGATGTTCTTTTGTGGCTTTTACCCGGATGGTTTACTGCTTTGCTAACGTGCTCTTTGGTGTTTTGGTTTATAGTGCTATATTAGATTTCTGTGCTTAATTTTTGAGTTTGGGAATTAGGTGTAGATTTTGGAGTTATCCTTGGGCGTTATCTTTTCATTTACTTTAGGTGTTTAGGTGTGATGACTGTTGGTATGTTACCTCACTAGCAAATTTGTGTTATTTGCATAATTGTGTTATGATAGATTCATGGTTCTTGCACAATAAAAAGAAATAAGAAATTCACCGTTCTTTCTCATTATCACAGTGGATCTTCAAAAAAAAAAAGTTTGTATCGAATAAAATATATACTTCGGTTTTCTTGTGTTAAGACTTTGGCTCGTAAAAACAAAAGTACTGTCCGTGCTTTTTTAAAAAAATTAGGTTCGGAATTTTTGGAAGAATTCTTTACGGAAACGGAAGAAGAACATGTTTTTTCTTTGATCTTCTCAAGAGGTTTTTTTTGCTTTGCGAAAGTTCTATAGGGGACGAATTTGGTATTTGGATATTATTTGTATCAATGCTCTGGCCAATCATTCATGATTGGTTATGAAATTATGTAAATTCAATTCTAGTATTAAATGTTCAGGCAGTAAGAATAAGAGGGGATTGACCAAGTATTCCGCTTTTTTTTTAGAGTCCTGTTTAGGGAATAAATAGGGTTTTAGATGGATACATAGAGAAAGCCGTGTGCAATGAAAAATGCAAGCACGGTTTGGGGAGGGATTTTTTATTCTAACTTTTAAATTAGTAAATTAGAATTTATTTAATTTAAACAAGGAAATTATCTACTCCATCCGACTAGTTTCGGGAACAGTAATATATATTGTATATGTAAATCCTAGATGTGAAAACAGGCGTAATTTGGCCCTGAAATGAAATAAAAAGGGAATATAGATGGAAAAAGGAGGGAGAGGTTGGACGTAAAGTAAAAAAATTCGATATGCTAAAATAAAATACGAAATGAAATTGAAACAGGGCTAATAAGATAGAAATAAAGAATCATAAATAGAGTTCGGGTTCGAATTTCATAGATAATATGGATGGTGTTGCCTATAATGATGGACAAATGAAAGACTCTCTCAAAATTAGTATTTATCCGTTTCCTATTTTGAAAATAGGTTGGTTGAGCTTAAAAATTCCTTCATTGAATAAGGAAACAATCCAATTGTATGCACTTGAATTGAATGGGACCAACGAAATTGAGTGCTAACCCCCATTTTTTATTGAATTAACCGATCAACCTCCAGTCGAAGATTTATTTTGTACTAGATAATTTTGGAAAAAAAATTGACATATTTCACTTTATTATGAAAATAAATCCTACTACTTCTATTCTTGGAGTTTCCACACTTGAAAAAGGAAATTTGGAGCATATTTCTCAAATCATCGGTCCAGTATTGTTATTTATGTTACATATGCTTATATATTTGTGTTATTTGTTGTAAGTGCTCAACGTATTACCATGATATGTGTGCATCAAGAGCTGGTGGTTTACATCATGCCAAGAAGTTTGAAGCATCTGACTTTTGTCACATAAATAACTTGGTTTTGGGAATTTTGGAAGTATTGTGCCCATGTTAAAAGCTTAGCAAAGGAACCAAAAATGCTGTTTTGAAGTAGATAATGTCAAGCTGTGGGGTGCTTATGATGGTCTTAATTTGGCTAGAACCTTAGGAGTAAGGAAGGTGCTTCTCGAACTTGAAAGTTTATCCAGATTACTTACACTTATCTAATGAACCTTCATCTAATGGCCTGCTGCGTTCAATTCATCATAGGATGTAGCTAAATTGGGATCTCCAAATTACTTGCACTTATCGTGAAGGGAATCGAGCTGCAGATGCAATGGCAAAAGAAGGTGGTTCCATGAGATTGGGGCTTTACTACTTTTACTCTCCTCCAGAGGCTTTACTGCAAATTTTACAAGAGGATACCATTCGTTTTGCAATTCCTAGAATGGCCATAGGTTAATTTGTTTTCATTCCATACTGTAGCAAAATAAAATGTTGTTTTGGAAAAAGGTCTTGAATTGACTATATATTCAAATTTGTATAAAAGGAATAATTAAGTCAACGGATTATTTAAGTTTGATTAAAAATATATATTTTTCATTTTACCATATTTTTTTAAAATTAATTAATGAAAAGAATTACTTTTTTAATTACGAAAATATTTATTTTATGTTTATTTCACAAAAAACAACTTACAAAAATGTATTCAAAAATACGTTGAATAATAAAAAATATTTTATGAAAAATCATAGTATTTTTTGGAAGCAATTTTTAATGAATGAAACAGAGTTTTATTTATAAAGTATGTATAATGTACTGAATAGAGACATAAATAAGAAGAGTCTTCTTCCATATAGCGTGGGGTAAAGACAACAAAACCAGAAGCTAAACTATAACAGCCTTTACTTTTGATAAATTAGAAATGGAAAAGTTTGAATTGTTGGATAGACTTTAAAACGAGATTTCAAGTAGGGAGTTGTTTTTCATAAACAATGGAGGCATACTCCATTATTATTTTACCTAAATTCCATGTGCAATGCATATTCAATTTATTAAATATATGAAAGTGAATCATTAAGGCTGTAAAACACTATACAATTGAGGCCACCCCTGACGAAACAAGTAGTGTAGTGCAACAGGTAAGCCTAAATTCAATGTTATAATATAAGTTTTCCTCTTTGGTACTATGAGGGAGGGATGTTTGTGTTCAAAGGTAAAAACAACTGTTATATGCTCATAAAGATGAAGGAAGTGGCGATCATGCACCTTTAGATCAACTGTTTGAAATATGTTGCAAAGTTCCAGCATAATGATGAAGTTAAAATACATCTATTATAGAATTTGTATTTTAAAAGTTTAAAATTTAAAATCCTTAATCCAATCATTATCATCATTGCTAGTTTTTGTCTATTTATTATAGATTGATATAATAAATATATTAGATTGATTTGAAAATGTATAGACATGATATTAAAATTATATCGATAAATTCAACTTATTTATTGTTAAAATATTAATTATACAAAAGGTTAAAAAAGTGTATAAAACTAATTTAAAAAAATAATAGTGTATATGGATCATTTCCCTATTCATACATATACATGGACGAAATCAAAAGTATAAATAAGAGGTATATATAAAAATTTAAAGTAAATAAATTGTTACGAAAAAAACTTATAAAGTTTATTTTATTTAATTTTAGAAAATACATTTTAATATAAAAATATTCCTTTTTTTAATATTTCAAGGACCTTACAAGTTATATTAAATTTTGATTTCTTTTGCTATTTAAATTTGGATTATCCAACAATAAACAACTTAATATGAAAATATTAGATATAATATTATATTGCAAAAGCTATATTAATAAATTTTTAAATACCTTGCAAACGTAAAATTTTAATTTGAATTATAATTTTAATCCAACTAAAATAATTAAAATAGACATAAAATTATTTCATAATACAAAAGAAAAATAAAAAAATACATTAAAAATTGTAAGATGTTGAGTTTATATAAGATACCTTTAAGAATCATGTTAGTGGCTCAGTCCATCAAGTCATCAATTTAACAATAATCAAATAAAAATTTAAAAATTATAATCGATTGAAGTGTCTTTTTTTTCTTTCTTGATTTTCAGTTTTTTACCATTTCACAGTGATTTGTTTTGTTTTCAGTTATATATTACCTATCAAACCACCATTTCTTGATTCAATTGATTCAACTGACCGACATGATTCGATTGTGACAATACTAGACCTTAATGATTTAAAAAAAATTATTTCCTTTCTCCTTTAAACATATAATAAAAAATGAATAAAAATAAATTATATGGGTTACTAAGGGCTAGACCTGCTGATGGGTTGGGCCACTAGGCCCGACCCGAAGGCCCGCCTGAAAAATAGGAGGATTTGGGTAAAAATATAAGCTTGAAAAATGGGTTTGGAAAGAAAATAAGACCTGTTTTAAAAACGGACCGGGCCTCAAGTAATACACTTTTGGCCTGAGCCCGGCCCGAATTCACTAAATGGCAAAACAAAATCTGCTCTTTTTATTATTTTAATGATATTTTCTTGTTGTTTTCTCCCTATTTTGCTACCATTCCACTATTATGTTGCTACTATTTTGTTGTTATTGTTTGAATGTTTTATAACACTTTTTTTATTATTAATTTTGTTATTATTTTAGTGACACTTTCTTGTTGAGTTGCATCTATCTTAGTATTATTTAAGTATACATATTTTTTAAAATTTATTTTCAATTTGTTCGGAAATATTTATTTTAATGTTTTTAGTATTTTTTATGTATTATATATATTTAAAAATTATGTAAAAATAATATAATATAAAAAATTTAATATGCGCAAGCCAGGTCGAGTCCAAATTTTAGTATTTTTATTCGGGCCAGGCTGGGCCCATACCTAGCAAATGGGCCTAAATTTTTACTTGGGTCCGACCCGACCCATGATCACCTCTACTAAAGGCTAATGTTGGCATTGTTATTATTGATAAATGTTTTTGAATAAGTTTTTTCTGGAAAGTACTATAAGAAAGTGCCGTGGAAAAGTGTGGCTTGTTAATTTTAAGTGTTTGATATTACTGTCAAAATTTGTAACGGAAAGTTAAAATGTCTATTTTATACATGACGTCAAAAATTAAAAATAAATTATTTTAGCTTATTTTAAATAATTTAATATTGTCATACAAAAATATGCATTTTAAATACATTTTAATAATTAATAAATTATTTATAAATTTAATGATACATAAAATATTTTAAAATTTCAAATATAATAATAAATAATATTTAAATAATTTAATATAATGATACAAAAGGTACAAATTAATCCATATTTTTTAATACAAATTGTCTTTCAAAACCCAAAAGTCATAAGGATCAAAATCCCATTTTTTGGATTTGGGTAAAAAAGTAGCTTTTTCAACCCAAAGTCAACGTTTTGCGTTACTTTTGAGATTGAGGGTGAGTATGGATGCACGATTGGGTGCGGTGCGGTGCGTTTAGCTTATTTTTTGTCTCACGCTACAGTATCGCTACAGTATCTAATCTCACCGCTACTGCTATTTTTATACTAACCGTAAGTAAACGCACGAACCGCTCATCCAAACTCACCCTGAAAATCACTTTTTCACCTGAAATAGCAATGCCTAATGGGACTAAAATTTAGTATATCAAATTACGAATTAAAAAATAAAATTATAAATTTTGGGAAGAAAGCATAATTTTATTTTAATATTTTTATAATATTATATGTACAAGCCCACATATGCCCAGGCCCAAACCAATATAGGCCCAACAAAATTAAAGCTTAAGCCCAAAATTCCAAATACCTTAACTACTGAAACCCTAAACAGAAAAATCCTTGGCTGCCGCTTCCAGCATTCCAATCACCGTATGACTCGGGGCTAAGGTCCCTCTCCGCGCGAGTTGCGCCTCCACATACGCACGCACACCTCAACAAGCCACCAAACCTGCGAAAAGAAGCATACAAGCACAGCAAAAGGCAGAATAATAGCGAAAACACAGCAAGGATGGGGAGGGAAATAGATTTTATTCCGATTGTTTTCTTTCGGCTATAAATGCCGTTTAAAAATCTGAAAAAGGGAGGGGATGCAGTGTAAAAGATACAAAAATAGAGAGAAAAGATTGAAATACAAAGAAAATTGAAGGTTAATCGCGTTTATTCTATTTTCATTTTCATTTTTACTTTTTTTTTCTCTTTTCTTTTTTATTTGTTTTGTGAAATAATAGAATAAAAGGGGAAAAGGGAGACTTACCTTTCGCCGGAGTCGTCGAGCTGGTGTCCCCTCCGTCGGAATCGAGGCGTGGGCTGAACGGCGGCCAAAGGGTTAAGGAAACCCAGAAAGAAGCAGTTTTTGCTTCAAAGGGAAAGGCAAAATATTACCCTGAATTTGTTTTTTTTTCTAAAACTTAAAACGGAACAAAGATGGTGCTGTTTAGTTTGGGGGTCTGCGCATATCAACCTTAAGTGGGAGAATTGCGCAATAAGTCCTCCCCCTTTGCGCCATGTTTTATTGAGCCAGTTATTTCTTTTTAATTTGGCTCAAATATTTTTACCTTGTTTCAAGTCGATCCCCATTACTGCGCACCGTTTGGGGAGAGGGATTATTTTCATTTTAGGTCCCCCATTTAGTGCGCGCGTCGCAAATTGGTCCCCTTTCTTTTTTTAATTTCATTTTTTGGTTATTTTGTTTTTTTTTTTTGCATTTTTTTAAAAATTATTACTATATTATTTATTATTATTCCTATATTTATACACGCATTTTCTTTATATAGTATATATATACATATTTCTTTATATAATATATATTCTTAAACCTTTTTAAATACATGCATTCTACATACGTTTTATATATTTAATTATTTTTTTTAACTTTTATGTACCTTATATTATATATATGCATACTTATACATTTTCTTTTATTCTGTGAATATATACATCTCCGCATACTCTTATTTTTTTTATATTATTTTATTTTTATAGTTTTTGCATTCATATATGTACATATATACATATTTTAATACGTGCATAATTTATATATATATATAT
This sequence comes from Gossypium hirsutum, assembly GCF_007990345.1. Taxonomy (NCBI): domain Eukaryota; kingdom Viridiplantae; phylum Streptophyta; class Magnoliopsida; order Malvales; family Malvaceae; genus Gossypium; species Gossypium hirsutum. Next base: position 66,202,501 of record NC_053438.1, on the reverse strand, counting down.
TTCCTTTTTTTTGTTTTCATAGTTTTTATAAATAAGTATATATGTATGTACACTTATATTTTACAATACATATGTATTTTCCTTATTTTTGTACATATACATATTTTCTTTGAAATCTACATACATATTTTTGGAGATTACTATAAGTTCTGCTGTACATGTCTTTTTTACATACGTATACTTGTATATGTGTGTTAAATATATGCATACACATATTTTTAAATTTACTTGTGTATTGTGCTTGTGTTTACATATTTTGTAAATACATGTACATATATGTTTTAAATTAAAATATTTGTTTCATATTGTACATTAATTTTTAACGTACCCTTTGGAAAATAAATCTTGGTTTTTTCGATATATCAAAATCATTTTTTCTTGATTCAAGGGTTTTTTTTTTGAATAAAAGCAATATTCGAAGTTTGGGATTTTCGAGGGAAATTGAGCCCTAACATATTGGGTTCTAATTTTCTTTGTTAATCTTAAATAACCGAGGATATTCTTCATTCAAAATGCATGAGTATAAAAATCATTTTTGGGAACTTAACTTGTTGTGCCCTAACACATTGAGTGTGGCATGTTACTTTCTCAAAATGAAGATTTTCACATAAAATAAAAGTGATATTCAAAGTTCAGGGATTATGAGGAATTGTACCCTAACGTATTGAGACTCGATTTCTTTACATGACTTGAACAATTGATTATCCTTTTTCAAATTTCATCATTTGAGTAGATTTTAGAAATCTTTTTAACCTTCGACACTAAGATATTAAATGATCAATTTGGTACCGATTTTGGGCGTTACGAGGGTGCTAACCTTTCCTCGTGCATAACTGACTCCCGGACTCATTTTCTCAAAATTCGTAGACCAAAATAGGGTGAGCCGATCACACCTTAATAAAGGATCGGTGGCGACTCCAGTTTTATTTTTAAAGTCGACAACTAAAATTTTTGTTTTCAAAAAACGGTTTCGACATTATAATCATACTATTATTAAAGCACCTGACTAAGTTAGTGTCATAAGTTAACCGAACACCAATTTAGTTAGAGAAATTATAGAAATATCTTTTTGTAATTAAAATAAGTTATATTATTTGAGGGTATTTTAATCTTTTTATTAAAAAACATGCATAAAATGATATTTAAACCCGTGTTAACTAGATTAGTATATTTTTAAATTTACCACTTAACCTCATTTTAATTCTTTTATACAATTTTATTTTAATATGCACATTTTATTACTTCTATCAATTGTAATTTCGTTTCATTTACAATTTAATCAAATTTTTTATTTCAATATCGTACACATTTCATGTGTTATAATTAATTAGTTTCAAACCATATAATTCATTATTTATTGTATATTATTTTTAATCAAACATGTTTTCTAAATACGTGTATTCCACATGCATATGTGTGTGATAAAATTTCTAGTATTAATAATTTCTTTAAAAAAAAGTTATAAGAAATTAGAGGGTCAGCCCAAGTATCCTAGTGAGCGCCTTGAAATCGTGTGTGTATATCTCTCTTTATATATTGTATAACTATTGTGTATGCATCTATTGTAACAACCTGGTACAATGGTGTAACAGCCCAAAATAGGGCCTAGTCGGAATAGTGGTTTCAAGACCACAAACCCGAAGTAGAAATATTTAATTTATGATTGTTTTAGAGTCTATGATATGTTTGGGTGATGGTGTGCAAATTTTGTTAAGTAATTTTTTTTATCGATAAAGTGCCCAATTTTATTATTGGGATTAAATTGTATTAATTGCAAAATATGAGTTCTAGAACATAAGTACTTGTTTTAAATGGGGGTTTAAATTAGAGGTCTTTAAATGGCAAATAGACCATCATATTTTGTTATGGACAAAACTAGTCATGGAAGGGTAAAAATTGAAGGTTTAGTAAAAAGGGCATTTTTGTCATTTGGGTGTTTTAAGGCATAAAAGACAAAATTGACACCCAAAAATCTGCTCATTCTCTTCTCTATGCTGCAGAAATTTTCAAAAAGTCATGGCTAGGGTTTCAAGCTTTTTCAAAGTTCAATTGTAAGTGCATTTGAGCCCCATTTTTAATGTTCTTCGTATTTTTGATATCCTAGAAGCTTAACCTTTCTATTTTTACCATTTATTTGCATGAAAAATGAAGTTTAAAAATTGACCCATGCTAGATATTTGTGCATTTTGATGTTTAATGGTAGAATAAGAGTGCACGAGGTTAGGAGAAAGATTTTTGCTAAGTGATTTTCGTTGAAAATAGTTAAAACAGGTTAATTAGTAAAAGTTGTAAATGGTCATAAAAGTGTGAAATAATAACAATTTGAGGTTGCTTTAGAAGAGAAAAAGGTTTGGATAACCTTGAATGTTATGGAAATTGAATAAAAATCATATTACGAGCCTAGGGGTAAAATTGTAATTATGAGAAAGTTTAGGGGCAAAATTGTAAATTTTCCATAGTATAGTTTTTGTATTAAAATGAGTAATGTGAGTGATAATTAAGTGAAATGTGACATTTTAGATAAAATAAATCGAGATTTGGACCAAGTATGGGGAAATATAAATCAAAATTATCGATTCGCGTTGAGGTAAGTTCATATGGTTAGTCTAAGTGATCGATTATTAAATTTGAATTGAGATGATGTATTATTTTATATATATTTGTTATCTAATGATGACTTTATGCAAGTATGAGATTAGATTGAAGGATCAATCGTGAGAAATACAGGGTCAAGTATATTAGTACTACAACACGTGATGAATTGACGGAAAAGACCATGGTTGGACCATGGCAGCGAGTGTGCCAGTGTAAGACCATGTCTGGGACATGGCATTGGCGCAGACCGAGAAGTGCTAGTGTAAGACCATGTCTAGGACATGGCATCGGCACGGACAGAGGAGAGTCAGTGTAAGGCCATGTCTGGGACATGGCATCGGCACCGATATGTGATCCCATGTAAGACCATATCTGGGATATGGCATTGGCGTCCTACTCGGTATACGAGATATCCCGAACATCCCTAATATTACAAGTAGTTCAACGGGAAATTCAAGGAGTATGCTCAAGATAAGTAAGAGTAGGATATGTGAGTATTATGACTAGGCACAGGTATGTATATAAGACTCATAAATAATGAGTTCAGATTATGATGCATTATTGATAAGGATGCAAACGAGTAAGTTTGTATGTTATTAATTACTTGTTTTTACTTACGTTTTAACATTTTTATAAGATATGATTGAATATGGAATAATTGCTTAAGGTGAATTATGAATTACGGTTGAATATGGAAGAGTTGGAAAAATGTTAAAAAAAATGAGAATTTGTGGTTGAACCTTTGGAATGGATCGGATATCGTTGGAAATATAGGTGGATGCTATGTGCTGATCCCACCGGATATTAATGAAAATAAAGGTGATTGCTATGTGCTGATTTCACCGGATGCCAATGGTTATATAAGTGATTGCTATGTGCTGAATTCACCCGGTACTATTGAGTATAAAAGTGGTTGCTATGTGCTGATTTCACCGAGTACTATTGACTATAAGGGTGGTATTGTGTGCTGATCCACCGTGTAACTGAGATTATTTCAAAGTGTTTATCGAGAAACTAATTAAGTGAAAATATATGTTACAAACAATGTGTTCGATCTTTAATCAACCCTTTGGCACGATGAAATGAAGCATTGAAATTAAGAATGAGTAAATTTAACAACAAAACAATTTAGGATAGAAACAATTATGTGAATTTGAAAAATCACCAAAAATGATGAGAATTGAATTATAGGTTGTATGAGATATGAAATTAAATCTGAATGAGTCTATTTTCATATAAAGGAAACAGAGTAAGCAAAAAAGTTATATATTTTGAGATATTTGAATTCTAGTAAGACAGGGACAGAATGAATTCGAAATCCCCTATTCCGACTTTGGAAAATTACTAAAAATTGTACAAAAATAATTATGGTTTGTAATTTACATGATTAAATTTTTAAATGAGTCTATTTTCAAGAGAAACAAACGGGGACATTATTTGAATTCTGCTTAAAGAGATAATTAATTTTTAGTGAAGAGAAATCAGAGTTGTCAATTAGTGAAATAGTGGAATCTTTAATTAATAAACTGTATTAATTGGATAGTCCAAAAATTCTAAAATTTCTATGGTAAGAAATTATGTGAGTCTAGTTTTAGGAAAAATTAACGGTTCTTCATTCGGAGCTCTGTAGTTCAAGAAATAAATAATTTAGTGACAGTGACTCAAGTAGACAGATTAATGTGAACATTAATAATTAGGTGTAAGCATGTGATATAATGATTATATCATCTTAAGAAATTATTGCGAGGATTTGTCCACACAAGTTTATTAATTTCTTATTATTTTCATATGAACTTATTAAGCATTTATGCTTACTTCCCCTCTCTTTTCCTTTGCCTTATAGTATCGCCAAGTTAGCTCGGGGATCGGTGGACGTCGGAGATTCGCTCACACTATCAATTGGAACACTTGGTATATCTAGATACATTAATTTTTGGGTTATGGCATATATAGTAGGCATGGTCGTTTTTTCATATATGTCATATTTCTTAAGGCCTAAAATGTTGGCCCTTAATTAATAAATGTTCTTTTTGATTAAGGTTATTTGGAGATGGCCAATATTGATGGTTGTTATACGCCTATGATGTGGTTATTCATGTATCTGGTAATTGCATAATTGAATGTTGTGGAGGTGGTTTACAAATGATTTCATGAATGACGATGTGTATGGGAATGTGTATGTAAAATTGGATATTTGGATGTCCAATTATAGTATGATACATGTTGACGAAAATTTATGACTCGGTTTTATATGTTCAATAAATTTTAAGTCCGGTAACACCTCGTATCCTGTTCCGGCGTTGGATATGGCTAAGGGGTGTTACAAGTGGTGTCAAAAAGTACAGTTTTGGGTTTTGTTTTAATGAACCGAGTCTGTAATAATTAATAAAAATATTTGCAGAGTTATCTTATAAATGAAATTGAACCAATGATAAGTAATTTAGTTGATTTGAGTATTTAATCTAGTCCAAGGATTAAATTATAAATTTAGATTTCTATAAATTTTAATTTGAAAATAGTTAAAGGGACTAAAATTGCTAATAGCCCAAAAGTTTAAAATGGTAACAAAACATGCCAAATATGTGGCTAAAAAATGTGGCTCTTATATTACTATTATTATTTATGACAAATATAAATAAATAAATATATATATATATATATAGTTTAAGAGAAGATTGTCTTCTCCATCCTTCCACGCACGAAAGAAAGAAAATAAATAGAGGAAAAATATTGTTTAGGGTTTTCAAGCTTTTGTCCATAAATTGGTGAGTGCAACTTATTATTTTTCTTATAAATTTTATGTTTTTGAGATTGGGGAATCTTAATTTAGTTAACTTGTGTATTAATTTATAAAATTGTTAAGGTTTTAGAAAGTTATCATTAATAATTTCTCTATGTTTTTTATGTTAAATTGATAGATTTTTAGTGTATACATGAAAAGAGACTAGATTTTGAAGTTAGATGTTATATTTTTTTCACCTGAGAAAATAAAATGGATATCAATTAGAGTTGTTATGAGATTTTATTAGAAATCGACAATAAAGGGTCAAAAATAGAAGGAAATGATGTCAAATTATAAATCAACGTTTAGAATTGAGAGTTATGTTTATTTCGGTTTTAAAAACTAAATTGAATTAAATGTAAAATTTATTTGAAATAATAATTGATTGTGAATTGGGTGAATTATTGATAGTGTTATTTGTTTATGTTAATTCGTAGCTACCGATGATTCGGTTTCCTCGAGAGCGAAGGAAAAAGCTAAAGTCACTGACGAATAGTTCAAAACTTCCTATAAGTATCACCATAACTCAACTTATTATTTATTTTTCCTTTTATTTTTATTTTTAGGTAAGTTGGCAAAATGAATGAAGTTACACGTGAGTGATTGACTAGAAATACGATATTGAGATTGATTATTGTGATAGAGAGCTAAATTGTATAAAATTTGAAATAGTATAATTTAGTGAAGTTGTGCATTTAGCTTGAACATGAGACGAATCATGCCATGTTTTATATGAGATGACATTCAACGATTACATTCAACAGAAGAGTTGTTGTTGAGATCAATAGAATGGAAACTGAACTGAGAATGAAATTAGACTATGGGTTGTTGTAGTAATTGTTGGGCAAAGTTGAAAATAATTAATGTGTTATAGAATCGAGTAAAAAATTTAAAATAAAATTTCTTCGACTATAAGTCGATGAGCACTAGGTGCATTTTCTTTCACAATTACTACTTCGACTGAGTTGATGAGAGCCGGGCGTGAATTATTTACGATGGATGTACCGATATAAAATTACTTCGACTATAGGTTGATGAGCACTGGGTGCATTAACCATCGAATGTACCGACGAGTGCTGGGCACAATTATTGCTTTGAATTAACCGATGAGTGTTAGGCATAATTTGTTTAGTTTGGAACGTATCGATGAGGCACTGGGTGTCGAATTATAGTATTAGTAGGATCCGTAAATTAGTTTGGATCCGAGCCATGTGTTAGCGAACATAAATATTAAACAGGAAGAATGGTTTAATTCAAATTGGTAATGTATTGCAATATGACAAAATGAGACAAAATCGAATAAGGTTGTGTACATCGTTAGTATAAAGTGTTAATAAGTTTGTTAAAATAGATTAGTTAGTTAGAATATTTCATTTGGTTAATTAGGATGCATGTGTATATTAATGTATTGGACAAACTTTGTTATGAAACATACTTGAATTGGTCTAAGGAAGAAACAAATGAACTGAGTCCAATTATTTAAATTTCTAGCAATGTTGAGTAAGTTATAGTAATATCATTTGAAATTAATACTCACCAAATGGTCTTGTGTTCATATGTAGGTTAGGTGTATTTTGAGATCTTTTACTCAGAGTCATCAACATCCAACCGACAAATCCTAGACTCAACAAAGTTTGTATATTTTGTTTTGTTTCAAGTTGACATGTATTTAGCTATAGTTATGTATGTGTGACATAAAGAAATTAACTTTTTGGTTGCTAAAATTATAATATTATTAATCAATTAAATAGTTTTAATCTGATATGTTTAGTTTGCGGTATGTTTCGAAATGTTGAAGTGCTGGGAATTGATTTGGGAGATGATTTGCATATGAATATATTGTGCAATCTATATTTTGTAGGGAGTTTTACGTAAAATAAGCAGAAATACTGCCAATATATTTTTTAAAAATCTATTTTTACCACTACACTACCATTTTAATAAAGTGTGATAGTAAAGTAGGTTGTTTTGGCATTTGAATGTGACATTTTATATTTAGATCCTCTAACTAGGTCGGATATAAGGTGTCACATCTATACTATTTATTAAGTCTCTTACTGTGTTGGTGTCACCCATCAACCGAGTCCCAACTCAATTAGGGAAATACCAAAAAGTCAATTTATATGCTAAGTAAATTATATGATTAAGTGGATATTTTTATCTTTTTATATCTATATTATTTATTAGGATTTTTTTAAGTTGGTGCCACCCATCAATTGAATCCCAACTCAAATAGGGAAATACCAAAAAATTATTTTATATGCTAAGTAAGTTATATGGTTAAGTGTGTAACACCCATAACCCAGTCCGATTGTCGAAACCAAGTTACGAAATATTACAGTCATAATCAGAATAAAACACATTTGATTCACATTGATTATCTCAAATAAACATAGAATACTTCATAAATGCATAATTATCACTCAAATTTAACAAAAAAAATCATTCAAATATTGTCAATTCAATTTATGATTAACAATTACGTCATTTCTGAGATCATAAACGGGCTTATGTAAGCTCCAACACCATCCAGAATTTAACTAGGACTTATTTACAACATTCTCAAAATTTTAGTTCAATTATAAATCAAAACAATTCAAAGCTCTATTTAATCATTATAAGTTAATAGTCAATCATTATTTATAGCTTCTATGCGAAAATAGAATTCAATTGAATCCACAAGACCTTAAAATCAGTTTGGAAATGAACAGGGATTAATCTGAAACAAAATAGAAAAATATGGAAAAAAAACTGAAAACATGGGTCACATGACTGTGTGACCGAGCCGTGTGATAGAGCTCCAACCATGTGGATTAGAGACATGGTCGTGTGGCCAAACCATGTAACTTTCTGTGACCGTGTGGACAACCCTCCACCTAAAAATCAATAAGGCACACGGTTGTGTGACAGCTCGTGTCTCAAGCCGTGTGCAACTAAAATGACTTCCAAAACAAGACAAAACAATTCCCCTTCCTTAAGTGTCAACCCAAACCAATTTCCAACTATTTCCACCTATTCAAAACAAATTCAAACATGTGAAAAACCTACCAAAATCATTCAGCCTAAGTGTCTAACCAAAGTACCCTCATTGGTACCACAATTCAAACATTTAAAATTCAAATCACATACATCATTTTCCAAATCACAAAACATGTATATATCAAACATTTCATAACATTAAACCACAATCAAAACCAATAATAGTCCAGCTACAATCCAAATTTCAAAACACCCAAAATTTAAACCCAAGCCCAAAATACATTACTCTGGCCCAAATATCCCTAGCCCAAAACTGAAACAAACAGAAACCTTAGGGTTTCTGGGTCTTCAGCCGCCGCTTTCCCTCAGCCTCACGCACGCACGTAGCACCACTCACGCGAGCCTCTGTACGCGCGCGCTCGCGCACATCCGTACGTGCCACGTCCCTGACCCTGCACGTCGTACCTGCAAGAGACGAACAAACGAGCAGCAAAGCAGACACCAACAGCACAAAAAGGAGCAGAGAGAAAAAAACAAAAAGGACAGAACGGGGGCGATTTTTTCATTTTCATTTTTATTTTTCATTTTTCTGTAAATAGAGACTATAAAAAAGACCAAGAGCATATTGTAACAGAGGCATTCAGAATACAAAGAAAAAAATATCGAAAGGTGATTTTCTGGGTTTCTTTTTTTTTTCTTTTGCAGATTGCTTCTCGATTCCCATTTCTTTTCTTTTTTTCTTTCTTCGCTTTCACATTGGTTAATATTTTCTGAAGGAAAGAAACAGTAAAAGAAAGGGGAAAACGTACCTGATGACGGATTCCTAACTTATTGGATTTTGATTTCTCGATTGACTTAAATAATCGAATAACCTTCTTAAAACACATGATTTTCTAAAAAAAAAGGGACAAATCTAATTTCGAAGATTGAATTGTTGCACCCTAACTCGCTGAGTGTGGCAATTTATTTTTGCGGGATAAGTGCGTCTTATCATTCAATTTAGTTTATTCAAGTTTTCCCACCAAAGGATCGTATTTTAAAATCTTTTCAAAGTTTCAACATTAAGACATCAAACAATCAATTCGGTACCAATTTTGGGCGTTACGAGGGTGCTAACCCTTCCTCGTACGTAACCGATTCCCGAATCCATTTTCTCAAAATTTTGCAAGCCCAAATCATTTTTTATGGTGAACCGATCACATCGCAATAAAATATCGATGGCGACTCCCATTGCATTTTTAATGTCGATCCCTGTGTTTTTTTAAAAAATTTAAATTTGGTTTCGACAGCTTGGCGACTCCACTGGGGAACATGAGAGTCAAGCCATAAATTTGATTGTTTTTTGTCTTATTGTCGAAAATTGAAAATTGATTTTAAAAAAATTACGATCCTCTCTTTGCATATGTTTGTATGATTATTGTAAATTATGTTTTTATACATTGGCATCATATTGCATAAAGATTGTTTGGTCTTACCCTTTTTAAGTGGGAGTGAGAAACTACTCTTTCGTGAGATTTTCACCTCCGTGCAGGATAGTGAATCACTTTCGGGATACATCCGTACCTATGTCTTCGTGAGATTTTCATCTCCGTACAGCCATAGGGAAATGTATTCCCCTGAACCGAACTTGGTCTATATGAGCCTATAATGGGTGAAGATTGAGGAATCTGCTGGTTCGGGTACGTTGACTCTAGAACCAAACCCCATATAGCTGACTTAGGAGCCCAACCTAGTTAGAATTATTCCAACCTCTAGTGATTACCCGGATAGGTGCTTGATTTTCTTATACTTGCCTTGAATTGTTGTTGTGTTATACTGACTTGTTTTTGTTTTGTTGATATTTTGCATTTCATTGCATATTTCAAGAAGTGTCGATTCAAGTTCAGTTACTAAATTAGAAAATTGTCATGGCAAACGAATTTCTTGATAAAGTGGAAGAAAATGCCATTGTCCGTATATGGTCAGAGAAAGTGCAATTGGAAAAGGGAGACAATCTAGCTAAGGATTATGTGTCAGAGCTATGGGACTACACTCGTATTAGTGTGACGCAAAATAGCCTGCGGGAGGTAAAGGAGATATGGGATCAGTGGAATGATGAGACCAAACAGTTGTTCCACTCTAACTATGGGGACTTGCCGTACTTATTGGACATCAAGGTGGATGAGCAATTGTTCCGGGCCCTTGCTCGATATTGGAATCCTGCATATAGCTGTTTTACTTTTGGGAACGTAGATTTGGTGCCTACAGTGGAGGAGTATACAACTTTACTGCATTGCCCAAGGCTTCAGGTTGATAAAGCGTATTCTAGAGCCCCATATGTCCCAGCATTTTGGAAGAAATTAATGAATATTACGGGAATGAGTGAGCAATGGATCATGGCCAGGATCAAGCAAAAGGGTGAGTGTAAATGTATTCCATGGAAGAATTTGCGAGACTTGATTCTAGCGCATCCAGATGGGAAAAAGAAGGTTGATGTGTTTGCTTTGAGTATCTACGGGTTAGTAATCTTCCCTAGGGCACTAGGGCATATTGATGAGGCGGTTTCAGATCTTTTTGACCAATTGGATAAAGGGGTTACGCCTGTTCCTACGATTTTGGCTGAAACGTTTAGATCTTTGAACGCATGTAGGCGAGCTGGCGAAGGCAGATTTATAGGTTGTGTGCAGTTGTTACTATCTTGGTTTCATAGTCATTTCTGGAAGGTCGATAAGATTTCGTATCGGGTTTTCTCCGAACATTACTCCCCGTTAAAAGAGATGGTGGCTATGCCAAGAAGGGACGACATATCGGAGGAAAATTAGATGGCAATTCTTCAAAATCTTCAAGAGGAAGATGTAGAATGGAGAGCTCCTTGGTTGATTCCTGACAGAATTCTCTAATGTTACGGGAGCTTTGATTGGGTTTCGTTGCTGGGAATTTTGGGAGCTGTGGGGTATGCGCCTTTGCTTGTACTAAGACAATATGGTTCAAGACAGTTTGTGCCGTCAACGCATGGTCTAGCTCAATGTGAGTTCTCATATCGAGGAGATAATTACAAGAAAAAGGTAAAAGAAATTTCTCAAGCTTGGAATCAGGCTCGTAGGATGAAAAGGTTATCTGTTGGCTCAATGACGACTCTTGAGTATGGTGAGTGGCGAAGCAAGAGAGTTAACGATAATGTCTCGGAGTTAAATATAGAAGGTGTTCAACCAATGGAAGAATATTTACTGGTGATCCCATCAGAATTGGAGATTAGAAAACAAGATTTCGAAAGGAATAATTTAGAGCTCGGAAAGAAGATAGAGCAGTTAGAGGAGGAAAAGATGCATTGAAGGTTAGACGTTGACGTTCAAAGGTTAGAGGCTGAAAAGCTAAGGAAAGGCAAGAATAGGGCAGAGGAAAATCTAGATAGCTTAAAGACAGACTACAAAAAGCTACGAGTATCAATGAGAACTGTGAGGTTGGGAAAGACTTCAGAGTAGTGGCGATAGGAAATCCAGGAAGAAAGAAACAAAGCCAATTAGTGGAAAGAAAGGCTCAAGAGACTCAAGTACAGAAAGAGGGTTTAGAACAGCAGATGTTAGAAACTTAGAATCATCAAGCAGAATTGAAAGCTAGAATAATGGAGCTCGAGAGATCACTCATTCGGTATAGAGGCCGTAATTCTGTAATAGAATTAAAAGCAAGCCTGGGCAAGATTGAAGAAATGAAAAAGAGGATAGAGGAACTGGAGAATACATTACAAAGCTGTGGGCAAATGATCGAATTCTTGGAAGGAAATGAAGAGTATTGGAAGGAACAACTTTATCATTCTCAGAATCAAATTCAGAACAGAGATTACATTATGGGCAAGGCCGTGGCTTAGATCCGGGAGGTAGCTGATCATTTACAAGCAATGGCGATTCAGACTGACGTTTTAAGTGTAAAGTACGAGCTGGAATCGGATCGGGGTCAGGAGTTGGCTTCATTGTTGAAAGAAGTTAAAGCTCTGAGCATTAGGGCAAAGCCATATCTATAATTCATTTTATGTAAAGAATTTTGTTTATCAATAAAGTTTTCTAAAAAAGAAATTGGATCAGAATCGAGAGATCACTCATTCGGTATAGAGGCCGTAATTCTGTAATAGAATTAAAAGCAAGCCTGGGCAAGATTGAAGAAATGAAAAAGAGGATAGAGGAACTGGAGAATACATTACAAAGCTGTGGGCAAATGATCGAATTCTTGGAAGGAAATGAAGAGTATTGGAAGGAACAACTTTATCATTCTCAGAATCAAATTCAGAACAGAGATTACATTATGGGCAAGGCCGTGGCTTAGATCCGGGAGGTAGCTGATCATTTACAAGCAATGGCGATTCAGACTGACGTTTTAAGTGTAAAGTACGAGCTGGAATCGGATCGGGGTCAGGAGTTGGCTTCATTGTTGAAAGAAGTTAAAGCTCTGAGCATTAGGGCAAAGCCATATCTATAATTCATTTTATGTAAAGAATTTTGTTTATCAATAAAGTTTTCTAAAAAAGAAATTGGATCAGAATCGACGCTCTTTTTGTATTCATTTCATGCATTTGCATTACATGACATCATATGCATTCAAGATTATTAAAAAGGGTTTTAATTGGTTAAAATTATGCTTCAGTTAATCTGGAAGCTAGCAAAAACTTGTCAACCAAACACTGTTACGGTACCCATGCTAAGTCAAAAATTATGGACCAAAGGTTGGAAAAGCTAGAGCGACTTCAAAAGGAAATGCAAGATCAGTTGCAGATGCAAATGAAAGAACAAATGGAAAAGATTCAGCATGAAATGACACAAAAGATGCAGGAATCTCAAAATGACCTGATGATTAAGTTCACGCAATTATTAACCAATGGAGTAGATAAGAGGAAAGGTCCTATGATTATTAATGAAGAAAAAAATAATGACGAACCACTTTATCCTCCAGGTTTCACGCCTCCGCATGTGCAAGTTCAGACTGAGCTGCATCCGCAGAAACCTTCAATTTCGGTTAAGCCTCAGCAATTTCAAGGTGGTGCCTCAATGCCGATGAACTTGCAAGCCAGATCGGGGTCTAATCCCAGTGATAACCTAAATAATATTGCTATCCCGAATTTTGATGAGATCGCTGAGAAGGTCAAGGCGAAGGAAGAATTTCCAAAACAGCTTGAGGAGAAATGGAAATGGATCAAAGAGAAGTTTAGGGCAATAGAAAGCATTGATAGCTATCATGGAATAGATGCGAAAGATCTGAGTTTACTCTTGGACTTGGTACTTCCTTACAAATTTAAGATGCTAGAATTCGAGAAATATAGTGGGACCAGTTGCCCTGAAGCTCATATTACTATGTTCTGTAGGAGAATGACGGGGTATATTAATAATGATCAATTATTAATACATTGCTTTCAGGATAGTCTTACAGGAGCGGTGTCAAAATGGTACAATCAACGAAGCCGAACCAAAATTGCTACTTGGAGAGATTTGGCGCAGGCTTTCATGAGACAGTACAATCATGTCTCAGAAATGATGCCTGATAGGATAACTTTGCAGAATTTGAAGAAGAAATCAAACGAAAGCTTCAGACAGTATGCGCAGAGATACAGAGAGGTGGCGGTTCAGGTGCAGCCACCGCTTTTGGAAAAAGAGATGAAAACGTTTTTTATTAATACATTGAAAGCCCCGTTCATCACTCACATATTGGGAAGTGCTTCAAAGAATTTCTCAGATATAATCATGAACGGTGAAATGATTGAGCATGCTATTAAAAGCGGAAGAATAGATGGAGGGGAGAATAATAGAAGGGCAGCCGCGAGGAAAAGAGAAAATGAAGTGAATAATGTGAATGCTTACAGTAAGTCAATTACCGTGAATCAACCAAGGAAAGTGGTTGCTAATCAACAAGGATCATCAAGACAAGAGTCAGGAGCTAGGTAAAACACTGAGAAGCCCTAGTTCACGCCAATTCTGATGTCATACAAGGAGCTGTATCGGAATTTATTCAATGCACATGTTGTTTCTCCTTATCACTTAAACCCTCGACAACCCCTGTAACCCAAATGGTATGATGCGAACGCACAATGTGATTATTATGTGGGAATTACAGGGCATTCAATAGAGAATTGCACGGCTTTCAAGAAGGTAGTTGAAAGACTCATCAGCATGGGTGTTGTCAAACTTGACGACTCACCTAATGCAGAAAATCCGTTACCTAATCACGCTGATAAGGGGGTGAATATGGTGAGCGAAAGTATGGGAAAAGAAGTCAAGAATGACATTGCTGAAGTAAAAACTCCGTTGAAATGGGTTTGGAGAGAGATGGTGAAGAGAGGGTTAGTTATTTTAGATTTCGAAGAAAGGTATGAGACCGAAGACTATTGTGAATTCCACCGTGAAGTAGGACATGAGATTCAAGAATGTGAGGGATTTAGGGCTCTAGTTTAAAACATGATAGACAACAAGGAGATGAAGTTTTATGAAGAGGTGGAGGGGAAAAGAAATATATGCACGTCAGAGTCGGCAACGAGGATTCCAAGTGGTGACCCGGTCCTGGTAGGATCCGCGAGTGATGGGTGTCTGGTTTATTTGTCTAATAGGTCCTTGTGCGTTTACTGGGGTGGCGATTTAATTTCTTTAATTGTTCGTAATTTGCATCGCATATTTAACATTATTTTCATTTAAATCCATGGTCAAACGGTGCCGTATCTGTGATTGATTTGGATTATCTCAATGTTTGCGTATAATTGCTGATTTGGTCCTTCATTTTTAAAATAAATTTTTAATTTAATACTAATTTAGTTTACTTTATCAAAATCCAACGTTATTTTTTAATTCTATTTTTTAATATTATAGTATGTAATATTCTTTATAATATTTATTTTGATAGTGTTTAAGTTTACTATTATTATAGTCTAAATTATAGTGAATTATTATTTTAGTTTGCTTTTTTATATTTTCAAAACCATTATATACCAATATTTTGAATCTATTGTATATCATTTAATTTTGTTTTCTTGTTATTATTATTCTATTTTCATTTGAAACTTTGGTTTTAAAATTTATAGATTATTATTTTCAATTTCAAAACGTTTTCTTCATATTTTATTTGGCTTTCAAAGTTTTTTGAATAAATCTGTTATTATATTCATATATTTTTTTGCATTATTTTTACTATCGGCTTAATATTATTTTCAAACCTATTAATAGTATGATTTCTAAGATACGATACACTGTTCTTTTAAAATTATTATAAATATGTTTTAAATTTACAAACTTTTTTTTAAAATTTTTTTATATACTTTTATTTTTTATTTTTTTCAATTTGATACATTATTATTTATTTTTATCAATTGCACACTTAATATATTTTAAGAGTTTTATATGTTACTTCATATTTCTCAATAATGTATTTTAGAATATAGTTCCAAATTTTATTTTCACCATGATATCTCGTGATTATTATATTTATATGTATAATTTATATGGAATTGTTTTGGTGTATATAAATAAATGTAAAGTATAATAGATTTCAACTTATAAAATTTTATACGCTTTTCATATATAAGTATCTTATTTCTTAAAAAAGTTATTTATTTTGCTTGCTTTAGTTTAATTATTTATTATTAAATTATTTCTAAATATCCTTTTTCAAAAATATCTTTATGAGATTGATGATTGATTTATTAGATACTTAATTATTAGTGTTGATGTATTATATGTTTGGTTGCTGCATATTGTAAACTTGGTTTGTTATTCATCATCTGTTTTATATATTGCTATTCAAATTATGTTGTTTGTAAAAATTACATTTCATTAAAGCATGATAATCGTTTTATTTCAAATTCTTAAAAAGGGCTTGGTGTTTATGAGTTCTCGAGAGAATTGTGCCTTAAATTACTAGGCTTCAATTCTTCTCAATGAATTAAAACCATATAATTGTTAAAATAAAGCTCTTAAGATTACAAAATGTTGGATCCTAACTTACTGGATGTGGCATTTTGTTGTCTCAATTTTCAAAAGATAAAGGCAATGTTTGATATTTAGGAATTTCGAGAAATTGAACCCTAACTTATTGGATTTTGATTTCTCGATTGACTTAAATAATCGAATAACCTTCTTAAAACACATGATTTTCTAAAAAAAAAAGGGA
Organism: Gossypium hirsutum; assembly: GCF_007990345.1. Classification (NCBI taxonomy): domain Eukaryota; kingdom Viridiplantae; phylum Streptophyta; class Magnoliopsida; order Malvales; family Malvaceae; genus Gossypium; species Gossypium hirsutum. The sequence goes on along the minus strand of NC_053438.1, from coordinate 66,186,027 downwards.
CAAATCTAATTTCGAAGAGTGAGTTGTTGCACCCTAACTCACTGAGTGTGGCAATTTATTTTTGCGGGATAAGTGCGTCTTATCATTCAATTTAGTTTATTCAAGTTTTCCCACCAAAGGATCGTATTTTAAAATCTTTTCAAAGTTTCAACATTAAGACATCAAACAATCAATTCGGTACCAATTTTGGGCGTTACGAGGGTGCTAACCCTTCCTCGTGCGTAGCCGATTCCCGAATCCATTTTCTCAAAATTTCGCAGACCAAAATCATTTTTGATGGTGAACCGATCACACCACAATAAAATATTGGTGGCGACTCCCATTGCATTTTTAAAGTCGATCCCCGTGTTTTTAAAAAAAATGAAATTTGGTTTCGACACAATTAACTCAAAAACCCAAATTGTCGAATGTTCAGCCATCTCTAAACAGCCCTCTAATTCTGAAATTTCTCAAGAACACACTACCAAAATTTACTTACTTTCAATTTAGTTCTTAAACTTAAAAACTATACAAAATCACTTAACAAAATAGTCCAAACTCATCATCAGGCTTGAAACTAAACCATTAAGAACTAAAAAGATTCAAGAATATCCATTGTAAATTTTCAAAACTTTGACCAAATAAAAAATTAGTCCTTAGGCTAGATAGATGAAGATACAACGATCTTAAAAATATAAAAATTACTAAAAATGGATTGAAGAATTACTCACATGGAAAGCCGATTGAGCTTGAAGAAGAAACGAATATGGCTTCTTAAGTTCTTTGATAATTCGGGTGAAGAAGAAAGAAAAACTAAAATAGGTTATATGGTTGGCTTATTTTAATAATATACATATAGTTTAATTTAACTTATAAAAACATCTTTTCTCTTAAAAGAAAACTTTAACCGACCCATTATAAGGCACTAGGGATTAAATGTCATATAAGATCCTAAACAAAAATTTAATTAATTCATTCATCAACCATCAGTAAATAGAAATTAAGTTTTTCAACTTTCATGATTTAGTCTTTTTTTTTCTTTAATTAACAATTAAATCACTAAAATTTTTAGACAAAAATTTAATATATCAATATTTTAACTCCGTAAATATTTAATTAAAATATTTATAGGCTTGGTTTACAGAAACGAAGTCCCAAAATCTTATTTTCTAAAATCACTTGACTTTAGGGGCAAATCACTTGTACCTAACTATTTGTTCACTTGGCAAAAATAATCAAAACAAAATTCAATATATTGCTATATTTGACTTATAAATATTATTACCCACTTGTCGAATATGTGGCCTCGAAACCATTGTTTCCGACACCACTGAAAAATAAATTGTTACAAAGTGGGTGTTTTTATTTTTATTTTTTATATTTTTATAAACTAATAAAAAATTGTCCATAATGAAATTGGACTAAGGATACCATTCATATAAAAAAAATTTCATTTACTATTTGAACTGAAATAATATATTTTTTTCATATGAAACTTTAATAAGCGTATTTTTTATATACATTTTTATATTTTTTTATATTAATAATATTTTTGATTTAGTGTCACAAATTAATTCAACACCAATTCAGGATTGATGACAAAATAATGATAAACAATTACATTCATTTAGTATTCTTAATAATGTGGTTTTGTGTTTAAGTTTCATTTTACTCATAATTTAATCTAATTTTTTTATTTTAATATCGTACATATTTCACGTGTTATTATTAATTAGTTCTAAACCATACTTTTTATTATTTATTTTATGTTATTTTTAAACACACATTTGTGCTCTAAATATTTAATTTACACACGCATACACATGTGACAAGATTTCTAATATTGTATAAATATTCTTCTGTGTACAATATATATTCTTTGTACAAGATTTCTAGTATTGAATGCAGAAATCAAAATAGCTCTGATATCAAATTGTAAGGAATTAACTCGTATATGTAACGAACAAGTAAATATAATAAAATCGAAAAGATCGAACACACAAATTTTACATGGAAAAACTCATCAAAAGAGGATAAAAAAATCACAGGTAAAAGGAGATTTCACTATAATAAAAGAGAGTACAAAAGACAAATATAATTAAAGGAAAACCCAAACCCCCACAAGAAAAATCCTTCGAAACAAAGAACATAATTCTCTCAATCTAAATATTTCTGTTGTTCTGAAACTTAAAGTAACTAAAGCCTATTTATAGGCTGAAATTCGTAGTATATTTTACTAGAATCACTCTAGGTTAATCAGAGTTTAAGTGGGATACTAAAACAGAGTTTATATGGGAGAAGAAAGCTGAAAAACTTAGGGTGTACGTTGCCACGTCGTGATTTGGCATTGCGTCGTCGGGACGAGAGCTTTCTTCTCGTCATAACCTCAACTGCTTGTTGGGACGAAGAACATTTCCTCGTCGCAACGTTACTCATTGTTTAGTAAAAAATGCGAGGCATAACTCCACAAATACCATTCATATAAAACTTTTTCATTTACCATTTAAACTAAAGCAATATGTTATTTTCATATGAAACTTTTAATATGTAACACCCCTAACCCGTATCTGTCACCGGATTAGGGTTACAAAACATTACCAAACAAACAGATCGTTTAAACATACAGTTCATACATTATCCAACACACATTATAAATCATTCATTCATATACATAATGTCCCTAAATCGAGCCCTCGAGGCCCAAAAATTACCTTAGAAACAATTTGTGACCAATTTGAAATCATTTAGAAAGTTTATGCAAAAGTTAAAAAATTTTGACTACAGAGGTCACACGACCGTGCAGTCAGGACGTGTGGTCAGGCTGTGTGCCTCACACGATTGAAACACACGCACGTGTCTTAGGCTGTGTAACTTTTGAACTAGGGACACACGGTCGTGTTCTAGTTCGTGTCCTCACCTGTGTAACTCATTAAGTAGGGTCACACAGTTGTGTCACACGCCCAAGTGCCAAGTCGTGTGTTAAGCCGTGCAACTACCTGACTTTCATGTAATGAAACCTACAGGGAACACACGGCCGTGTTGCCAGGCCGTGTGTCACATGCCATTGTCTTAGGCCGTGTGGACTCAAAATGAACCTTAAACAACAAGTTTACCATTTCAAACTTACTTGGAATCTAAGTAACTCATTTACCAACCAAAATACCTATTCAAAATGACAATAATCAAGTCAAAAACATGCCAAATCAACATCCTAAGTGCTAAACCAATGTATCCTTATTGGTACCACAAGAATATACAATTGTACATCAAAATGCATCATCAACCACAACTTATCAATTCACAAGATTCTAACACCTAACCAATGTGCCTATCATAAACACCTCAACCACAATATCACATTAATACATACCATACATATTTTGCATTAAAACATTTTACCTCATTTCTCATATATCATGTAAGTTATCAATTTGCACATATTATCATACTTAGCCGTTTACATAATCAAAACATTAGTAATACCATTCAAGCCTATTAGATTCCATATAATATGAAATGAACGTTAAAAAAACTACCGAAATTTATGGATAATGTGACTTGAGTGCCAGTTCGATCGTCCAATTTTTCGAGTATCTACAAAAACAAATAATAACACAAGTAAGCTTAAAGTAGTTTAGTAAGTTCAACGAATTAAAACGATAAATCTTATCGAAGTAAGTACAACAAATCAAATAATAACATTATAACCATGAATGTTCCCTATCATCCACAATCTCAATCGGTAAATCATAAAATTTCAATTCAACATTCAAATATATATAACAAATCCATCAAAACCACTAAACAAGTATCTTACCATGATTTTCAATTTGAGGAATGACTTACGGATAAAAGTACATCGACAATCCAACCAAAACACACCAGATGCTTAGAAAAGCCAATCCATCTGAAACATACCAATGCTAATAAGAGCTAATCCCTTCAAAACACTTTAATGCTCGTAAGAGTTAATCCCTCCGAAACACACCAATGCTCGTAAGAGCTAATCCAACTGAAACACACTAATGCTCATAAGAGCTAATCCAACCGAAACACACCAAAATAGAGAGTATAACATGAGAGTTCGTGACAAATGTTGAACCTCGATCCACTCGGGAAAAAATCTCCACTCCAAACCCCCATAACACACCATATCTCGATTGTACTCTACCCCGCGTTCAATTCGATCCAAACATCAACATTCAGTAACATTTCTCAAATATTCTTTCATCAACTACAATTAAATATATATCTTTTGTACCATATTACATTATTCAACAATTCACATAAATATTAAATTTTAAACTATACGAACTTACCTGGACTGAATTATAGTAGTTGCAGAAGTTCAGGGACTATTCTATAATTTTTCGTTTTCCACGAGTATCTACGAGATCTTGATCTAAAATGTAAAATTTCTCAATTATTAGCTTAAATTTCACATTTGAATCCATTTTACAATTAATAGCCTTTATTTTTTAATTTACATAATTACCCCAAACTTTTATATTTTTTGCAATTTAGTCCCTTAACCCAAAATTCATCAAATTAACTATTTTTATCAACTCAATATTCAATAAAAATATACTAGGCCCTTAAAAAATCCCTAATGAACATTAAATTCACTAAAAACCCTAAAATTTTGACATTTTCATAATTTAATCCTAAAACCAAAATCTAACAAAAATCACATTACAAAATCATCAAACAACACAACTAAAGCTTCAAATACACAATTATCATAAAAATAATTCAAATTTCATCAATGGCAACTTCTAAAATTTTAACCGATTCAAAAACGAAGGTACGAACTAGTTGGACCTAGTTGCAATGATCTCAAAAACATAAAAAATACAACAAATAGATGAGAATTGAACTCACATGCACAAGGATGAAGAAACGATAACTTTAATGTTTCTCCTATGGTGATTTCGACAAAGGTTGAAGAAAAATGAATAGGAAAACTTTAATTTTTCAATTTGTTTGTTTAATTTCAACTAATTTACAATTTTGCCATTAAAATTACATTATTTTATTATTTTCTATTTTTTAACCGTCCAACCAAATTAATTAGGGATAATTTATCACTTAGGTCCTTCCTCATTTAACTTTTAAGCTATTTAATCAACTAAATATAATAATTACTAAGTTTTGCACATTTTACAAATTAATTCTTTTTCTTTAATTAGCTATCTAAACAGTAATATTTCGGAACCAAACTTTAATACGACTCTAATGACTCCATAAATGTTCTAAAAATAAAAATTACGAGTCGACACGACCATAATTTGTGGTCCCGAACCACTGTTCTGTCACCACTGGAAATCGAGTTGTTACATAATATCATACATATTTCATGTGTTACTATTAATTAGATCCAAACCATACTTTTTATTATTTATTGTATGTTATTTTTAAACACACATTTGTTTTCTAAATATGTGATTTACATACGCATACATGTGTGATAAGATTTCTAGTATTGTATAAATATTTTTCTTTGTACAATATATATTCTTGTTGTGTATACTACAAGTATTTAAATTGTTATTTGGGATTGATCCCAAGTTCTCGTACCTACAAAATGATATTTTTACCACTATGTTAGGAGGTTGTTAGAAAAAAAAAGTGTCTTTTTATGAGATATATTTAAAAAGTTATCTAGTGGCCTATTTGGACCATGATTTGGGCCAAAAAAATGGATTTGGGTTTGAACATCCAAATTCTTTGTTTAGATAATAAATAAAAAATTAGATTTGAATTTAGACAAATCCAAGTATAACTTTATAAGAGTTAAAGGTTTGGATTTTAAAATCCATTCTAAAAATTGAAAATTCCAAAATCTAAGATTGATTAGAAGGCATGAAATTTTTTTTGTTTTTACATTACTTTCAAAATCCAATAAATAATTTTACTTATAATAATTTCAAAATCCATTGGTTCTCGATTCAATTGAATAAATTATTAAAAAATATAAAAAATTTGTTCATTCGGTTTGATTGATAGGTTTGACTAGTTCAGTCAATTCAATCGGTTCACAACTCAACTGGTTTGATCCTTTTTTTGAATTGGTACATCGACCAATTTCCAATTTAATCGGTATAACCATGTAGCCCAGTCCAGTTTTGAAAACAATGATAAAGCTTCATGCATTTAACGTAATACAACATAATTATTCAAAATTTTCATTTATACCACAATTCTCTTAATTTTAATTTATAAATCCTGTCTTTTAATTTATACCTACGTAAATTCACTTATTCAATTACAATCCAAATTATTTGATTTTATTTAGGTGAAAATAAAATATAAATGACTTAGTATTAATAATACGTTGAAGTTGAAAGCTTTTAAAAATATTTTAACCAAAAAAATTTATAAAAATATAAATATGAAAAGTTATTTTTTTGTTTGTTCAAGAATAATTCAAAAGAAAAAGTCTTTAAAATAATATATAGAAGCAATAAATTTATCTTAAATTGTTGATAAAAAAGTGGGAAAAAATTTCCATTCAAAAGCAAAATTTTTAGAATAGAATTAGTGATTGAATCGATTTAGCCATCGATTTTTCGGTTCAACCAATTTGATCGGTATGACTGATTTGACCGATTTGTCCTATTCCATTAAATAATTAATTAAAAAATTCATAAAAATAAATAAATTGGTTTAACTGGTTCAACTACATCAACTGATCTTTTTTCAATTCAACTGGTCCATACTGATTCTTGAGCCAATAGGTTGAATGCCTTTCTTCGAACCAATACCGTTGTTGGTTCCCAATTCGATAGGCTGGTCTGGTCCAATTCAAACAACGATGTTCAAAATCTTCCTAAATAATTAAATTTTAGAAAATATTTTTAAGACTTAAAATTAGTTGAAATCCAAATCTAAATTGGAATTATCCAAACAATAAATTTAGATTAATTCAAAATCTTAAATTTTAAATATTTTAATTTCCAAAAAAAAATTGAAAATAATAAATTATCCAAAATTTTCAAAATCTTAAAATTTAAATATTTTAATTTCTAAAAGAAATTTGAAAAAAATAAATTACAAAATTAAAATATAAAATTTGTATGACCAAAATTTGCAGGAGAAGACTTTAATATACACTTTCTGTTGCCTAAAATATTGATGTAGAAACATATTTGATATTGTCATAAACTTTATTAGTAAATTTATAAAATTTTAATTCTAATTTATTTAAAATTAATGTAAAACCCATTAAGTAATATAAATTATTTACCACTACATGTGCCTAATTAACTTGTTCAAAATATTAATAACTTGCTGTTTTGAAATTAATAAATAAATACTTAAAATTTTAAAATTGTTAAATTAGACAGTAAAAAAGAAACAATATATTTATATTTATTTAATGAATGACCATCAGTACAACAAGTAAGCCATGCAAAGGAGGAAGTATAATTCGAGTTTATCTTTATACACACATTTTTTTATCTTATAAGTATTATGTGTAGTTTCCAACTTTTCTAAATTTTTGTGTAATCGTTTGAAATTCTCTGTGTAATCGTTTAAGGAGATGCAGTTTACAAATCCTAAATTGGTTATAAATGGAATGTCTACTGAGATAGATAAAAGGATATTGAAACAACACTTCAGTGCATATGGTGAAGTTAAACATGTTGTTGTCTACTTTAGCAAAGCCATAGCTTTTGTTACTTTTGTTGATCCTTTCAAGGCGCAAATTTCCCTTCAACAACAACAACATATTATTCTTGGTCGAAAAGTTATCTAGTGGCCTCTTTGGACCATTATTTGGGAAAAAAAATGGATTTGGATTTCAACATCCAAATTCTTTATTTAGATAGTAAATAAAAAAATTGGATTTGAATTTAGACAAATCCAATTCTAATTTTATAAGAGTTAAGGTTTGGATTTTAAAATCCATTCTAAAAATTGTAAATTTCAAAATCTAAGATTTATTAGAAGACATGATTTTTTTTGTTCTTTTTGTTTTTACGTTACCTTCAAAACCCAATAAATAAATAATTTTACTTATAATGTTTTCAAAACTGGACCAGTGCGCAAAGTAATTAGACCATTGGTTCTCGGTTCAATTAAATAAATTATCAAAAAATAGAAAAAAATTGGTTCATTCGGTTTAATTGATAGGTTTGACCAGTTCAGTCAGTTCACAAGTCAACTTGTTTGATCCTTTTTTTAAATTGGTACCTTGACCAATTCCCAATTCAACAAGTATAACCGACTAGTCCAATCCAGTTTTGAAAACAGTGACAGAGCTTCATGCATTTAACATGATACAATATAAATATTCAAAAATTTCATTTATACCATAATTCTCTCAATTTTAATTTATAAACTGTCTTTTAATTTATACCAACGATAAATCCACTTATTCAATTATAAACTAAATTATATGATTTTATATAGGTGTAACCAAAGTATAAGTGACTTGTATTAATAATACGTTGAAGTTGAGATTTTTAAAAAAAATATTTTAACCCAAAAAATTTTAAAATATATAAAAATAAAAAATTACTTTTTTTTGGTTCAAGAATAATTCAAAAGAAAGTCTTTAAAATAATATACAAAAGCAATCAATTTATCTTAAATTGTTCATAAAAAAGTGGAGAAAATATTTTTTTCACTCAAAAGAAAGGTTTTTAGAATAGAATTAGTGGTTGAACCGATCTAGCCATCGGTTTTTCGGTCCAACCGATTTGATCAGTGCGATTGGTTTGACCGTTCTGTCCTGTTTATTAAATAATTAATTAAAAATTCATAAAAATAAATAAATTAGTTTAACTGGTTCAACCACCCGATCAACTGATCTTTTTTTCAATTTAACCAGTCCATATTGATCCTCGAGTCAACCAGTTGAATGCCTTTCTTCGGACTAATACCCTAGCTGGTTCCCAACTTGATAGGTTGGTCTAGTCTAATTCAAACAACAATGTTCTAAATCTTCCTAAATAATTAAATTTTAGAAAATATTTTTAAGAATCCAAATCTAAATTGGAATTATCCAAAGAATTTGGATTAATTCAAAATCTTAAGTTTTAAATATTTTAATTTCTAAAAATAATTTAAAAACAATAAATTATCCAAACAATGAATTTCAAAATCTTAAAATTTACATATTTTGATTTCTAAAATTTGTATGACCAAAATTTGCACTACAACACATAATATTTGGGTGTATATCTAATATAATTTATGAAATAAAGAAATCTATTTATATTATCAAGTTAACTAAAAAATATTAATGGTTTAGTTATCTAAAAAAAATTAATTCTAATGTATTTAAAATTAATGTAACATTGCCTAATTAATTTGTTCAAAATATTAATAACTTGTTGTTTTGAAATTAATAAACAAATACTTAAAAATTAAAAAAAAGGTTAAATTAGACAACAAAAAGGAAACAATATATTTAAATTTAATTAATGAATGACCAAGTACAAGTAAACCATGTAAAGAAGGAAGTATAATTCGAGTTGATCACTGTAAACACATTTTTTATCTTATAAGTATTATGTGTAGTTTTCAACTTTCTTAAATTTTTGTGTAATCAGTCTGAAATAATCGTTTAGGGAGATGAAGTTTACGAATCTTAAGCTGGTCATAAATGGAATTTCTACTGAGATGGATGAAAGAATATTGAGACGACATTTCAGTGCGTATGGTGAAGTTAAACATGTTGTTGTCGACGTTAAGAAAGCCATAGCTTTCGTTACTTTTGTTGATCCTTCCAAAGCTCAAATTTCCCTTCAACAACAACATATTATTCTTGGTCGAAAAGTAAGTAACATCTTCTTGTTTCTCTTTTCTACATCTTAATGTTTGATATATGAATTTATTGAATAACTGAAAAATCAGGTGGAGGTGAGACCAGCAAAACCAAAAGTAGAAATAGGGAAGAGGAAGATATTTGTGGGAGGATTGCCTCGATCCATAACAGATGAAGAATTCAAAGGATATTTCGAGAAATTTGGAAGCATAGTTGATGCAGTGGTAATACATGACAAAGAAACTAAGAGAAGCAGGGGGTTTGGGTTTGTGACATATGAAGCAGAGGAGTCGGCCAACCTTGTTTTGCGAACTAATTTCCATCTATTAAACAACAAGAGAGTTGAAGTGAAGAAGGTTACTCCGAGGCAAGAGATGTTGCCAACCGGATTTGGATTTCCTCCTTACTATTACGATCCATATTATCAAACATATTTTTACGTCGTTTGGGTGCCCATTCCTGGATTTTACTGAACCTCACTTTGAAATTTTTGGTATGATTCCTCCATCCACTGCCTTGGGCCCTTAATTTTGTGTGGACTATATCAATCACAGTTTGGGCTCTTATTTTATGTTTTCATTCTTGTTTTTTTGAAGGCCTGCAATTCAAATTGTTACAGCGGAGATAGTTTACAAACCGGAGCTGCAGAGGAAGGCAGACATGAAGAGATTTGTGAACCTTTTGTCATAAGTGTTGCACACATGTGTTTGTTGTTTTTTTTTTCTGTTTAAATTTAAACAGGGGAGGGACCTGAATCCTGATTACCAGGAACATTGTTGTTTTTAATCTTTTTAATTATGTTTTACTGTTTTAATGTTTTATGGTGGTTTTAAATTTATCTGCATTCTCCAATAATGATCCTCCTCTCAGTTGTATCATAGACATGGTTGTCTTCTAGGTTTTGGATTAAAATCATAGAAAATTTCAAGGTGATTAAACCAAATAGTGGAGTTAAATCAGTGGGATAATTGTCGTTTTCAATTCATTCTAATGTTCCAAGTCAATGAGTCACATATTCCCCTTATGCTTTATTGTAAGGACAAAGCAAAAATGGGAATAATACTACAAAATAATCCATATTTCCAAGAGACACCATGGCATCGTAGGCAAAGTTGGGTTAGGAGAGTTATAGATGGGGTGATTGAAAGCAACCCACCAACCAGGCTTACTAGACATTTGTGCATCTCTTCTCTACAACAACTCTCTGTTTGCACTCTCTTTCAGACATATAGGGGGTCCTAGGAATGTGGGTATTTTGGTGATGGGTGCTTTACCAAAAGTCTTTTTAACAACACAATAGTTGCTTTGCTTTCTTTGTATATATGCACAGGGTTTTCCCTATTCATGATACCAATATCTTGTAGGGAAAACAACCATATGTGTAGATAATCCCAAATTACTATCAATCCAAAAGAAAAAGATGCTACTACTGAACAAAGTAGGTGTAGAAAAAGAATCATATGTGTGAACATGACAACACCAGTTTGCCTCTCACCATTACATCTCAAACAATCTAATGGAGTAAGTCAGTTTTGAAGTTATACATATTATAATAACCTCAGAGTTGTATTCGAAAAATAATTTTAAAAATGAATTAAGTCAAAAATTGTTTGCAGTTCATGGAAGAGCCTTTTAAAACTATAATCATGGTAGATATTAAACACATGCATGACAGTGTTCCACAAAATACAGAGATGTGGTCACACTCATTTTAGTTGCTATCCATTTACATGCTTTATCCTGTAAATCCCATCTGGACTTTGTTTTGATTCAGTTCCCACGTGAATTACCAAATTAGTTTCTTTCCCTTCATTAATTCCATTGCTTGTTTCATTCATGGTTATAATTGCTTTCCTTCTCTTTCTCCAGCCATGAAAACGACTATGTTTTCCTGGGAAAGAAACCATCTCCAAGACAAAAAAAAAAAAAAACTCACAAAATTAATTACTTCTATTACCAAAATAGAAGATTAGGTAACAGTTAAAGATTTATAACTTTTGTTAGTTACATGTAAAAGAATCTATCATTAATGAATGATTAGGTAAAAAAAACTTACAATTTAAATAATCAATTATTCGAAATTTCATTATTTAAGTCATCTATTCATTAACTTGTTAACGGATATTAACATGAATTGTTAAACCGTTACTTTTCAAAGACATCGTTAATCACTCATTGTTACTAAGTTTTTATTTTGGTTATTTAACTATGAAAAGTTACAGAGTGATTACTAACATTATCCATTTATAATGTTATGGTCAGTATTTTGTTAGATTAATAGCTAAGAATATTAATTATTTGAATTAACTAATGTCATTATAAAGATAAAGAATCAAATTATGTCAAATTAAAATATAAAATTGAGCATAGTAAATGAATCAAAACTATATTTTTTAATTATTTTATAATGAAAAAGTAGAGATAGAATAGGATACCTATCATTGGAGGAAAGCCCTCAAACTCCTTTTATACATAGATTTGTATTTGGTAAATTGATAGTGTATCTTTTATTTTAATTCCTCAAACGGACTTAGAAAATTATCAATATATTTTTAACAGAAATATTGATTGCGGCATTAAATTTTTAAATGTGACAACCCCGGTGGTAATTAGAGGTGATCATAGGCCGGGCCGGGCCTAGATAAAATTTTAGGCCTGTTTTCTAGGCTTGGGCTCGGCCCGAAATATGTGCCTAAAAATTTGTCCAAACTCGGCCTGAGAGAAAATTACTAAGCCTGAGCCCGGCCCGACCCATTTTAAATATATATTTAATATATATATATAAAATATATATTAGATTAAAAATAAAAAATATATATTTAATATATAATTCGGGTCAGGCCGGGCCGAGCCAAAAAAGTTTTACCCGAGGCCCGGCCCTTTTTTTAAACGGGCCTCATTTTTTGCCCAAACCCATATTTCGGGCCTATATTCTTACCTGAACCTCCTATTTTTCGGGCGGGCCATCGGGCCGGGCCAAGTAGTCCAACTCATGATCACCTCTTGTGGTAATCTTGAGTACTATTTTTTTTCTTGAATTTTTATAAAATTTTTATAATTTTTAAATTATGTATAGTGTTATATTAAATATTATTAAAAAAATTTAAATAAATTAATGTGACTAATTTTAAAGAAAACAGTAAATGCACATAAAGATGTAAAAAAAGAGAAATTGATTACGGTTATACAGTGAAATCTTAAATTCTTAATTATTTTTTAACCTTCAAATCAAATGGGAGCGTCTATGGGAGCGTATATGATCTAACGGCTTAGATTTAACCAACACACTCTCTAACGTCTACTTTTGTCCAACGGTCATATATCTTCCAAGAAAATAAATTCCCTTCCATTGCTTTTTAGATTTCATTCCCTTTTACCAATATCCTTCAAAGACATTCAATTCTGCGTATTCATTTAAAAGCTCAAATTTGGTTGTTGATTTTTTTTTTCTTCTCTCGATTTAAAGTGTACAGAAATGAGTATCCTTCAATACCCAGATTCGTTTAATGTGCCAGAGCTTCAGGTTTGGAACAATGCGGCGTTTGACAATGGAGAATCTGAAGATACAAACGCCATCAAGGATTCTTGGTGTAATTTCAATTCAGGATCGGTAAATCAGTCACTGGAATCTGATGGAAGTAAAGAAAATCAGAGCCCCCTTTGGATAAAATCCCCAATTTCCTTCAAATCTACTGCGTCTGTTGTTAAGCCTCTTAGTTCCAAGAATGTTACTGGTAACACCAGAGAGCCAATTCCAGCGAAAATGAAGAGTGGGGTTTGCAAGGAAGAAGAGAAAAAGCGTGATGAGAAAAAGATTGATATGGAGATTGAAGAGATAGAGAAGGAGGTCGGTCGTTTGTCAGCGAAACTCGAGTCTCTTCGACTGGAAAAAGCTGAATATAATGCCAGAAGCATTTCGATGAAAGGAAGAATAGTGCCTGCGAAATTCATGGAGCAAAAACAGAGCATCAAGAATTTGGAGACGACGAAAAAGATGGAAGACCCTCTGTTTTCAAGTGTTAAAGCAAAAATGAATCGAAGGGGGGTTAGTTTAGGTCCAACGGAGATATTTTCTGCAACGAAATCAAGGCAATTCTTGAAACAGGAAACCACAACTCCCATACAATCAATACAGAGTCGCCGCAAGTCCTGTTTCTTTAAGCTTCAAGATATTGATGAAGGCAAGTGCACAAGAGATAGAGGTAAGAGCTTGAGTCTTAGCCCCAAGTCACGTAAAACTGTTTCCAAGGTTCTTGCTCCTAAGGCGGCAGCGACAACGGTAGGATCTAAAAGGTCTGTGAAGAAAGACGAGGGGGTTCTTTCTACAATTCAGCCAAAAAGGCTGTTCAAAGATGGAGAAAAACCGTTGACAGCAAAGAAGCCATTGAAACCTGGGAGAGTTGTGAGCAGCCGGTACAATCAGATTGGCAATCAAAGCAATGGGAATTTCACGGTGAAGGATGCTCGAAAGCGATCTTTAACACAAAACGATAAGCAGGAGAGCAACAGGCACGATAAGAAGCGTGTTTCGAATGAACGGGTAGTGGAATCCTGCAAGAATCAAAAGAGTGAGAACAGAGTGAAAAAGAAGTGGGAAATTCCTAGTGAAGTGATCATTCTAAAGGGTGCAACACAGGATGAATCTCCGCAGTCAATTGATAAGATCAACGATGTGCTACCAAAGATTAGAACTGTCAGGGTTTGGGCTGAAAGTCCTCGGGATTCAGGTCCAGCCAAAAGAGTTGCCGAATTGACGGGACGGAAATCATACTTTTCTATGGAGGAAGAAGCAGAGGAGGACTCTGTTTGTCAAGCTCTGAGTTTTGCAGAAGAGGATGGTGAGGAACAGTGATTCACTTTTTCTTTTTCTTTTTATTTTTTGGTAAGCTGTAGAGTTTGGGGTTTCAGGATGTATACCATAACTATTGTTATGGGCTAAGAATGGTTATATTGGCTTTTAATCCATACATGTTGCTGATTAAGCTTCTTGTTTCTCTACAAATGCAATAATAAGATAAGCTTTTCTCTTGCTTTTTGGGTGAAACATTCTTTTTGACTTTCCTCTATAGATAGTTAGAAACATTCATTTTGAAAATTGATTATAGTTCCTGAAAGTTTCTGATCTTAATCAATCAATTAGCTACATAAAATCACAATCAGTTTCCCACAATTAATCTATAGTTTCAATAGAAACACTGTTCATATATTTGTGAAGGTCCAATGTTTGAAAAGGGTCCGGAAAGCTGCTGCAAAGAACATATGATGGAGAGACCGAAATAAAAAGGATGCAATTTGCTGCTATGCTCCAGTCTGAAAATATTACAAGAATCTTTGATATGAAATTAAGGAACATGATGTTGGGGCGCATTTCCAACATGAAATGACCTTTACTCTGTCGAGCCACTCATCATGTGCTAGAACATGGATGCTTCAGAGATTTACTGCACGCCATGAGATATGAACCTCCAAAGAAATTTTGTTAATGCGAGGCTGTGCAAGTGATGGCTTCTAATATTCTCTCTGTTTCATTCAGTCTAGAAAAAAGAAGAGATATCGTATACTGCTACTATTTAAACGATTCAGAAATAGTAGAGTTTGTATATATATATATCCCTTTTTGTACATTGGATAATCGAGGGAGGGTAGGTAACTTGATACCGAAACCATAATATTAAAGGTTTATTGGAACAATAACAAAGTAAAAGCGTGCACATTGGTCATTTAGAAACAGCCAAACGTTTATCTGCCTTCATATTATCATCCATATCAAATGCCAGTAACCGGTCAGCTTAGCAGCAATATGGATTCCAACGTCCAAAATTGCACCTAATATGGCATTGGGAGCCAACTCCGGCTAGCTATGCCTTCCATTGTTCGTTCACCTCAAAAAAGCTTCTTTGAATGGTGAATTAACATAGGTAGAGCTAAACACGAAGTCATCACCAAGATCCTAACAAGGCAATGATAATCTTTAAAGCTGCAACAGAAAAATCCACCAAAGTTCCTAGGTCTTGATTCAAATCCAACTGCTACCAGGAGCTGCCTTCACTCCCCTTTCCTTCATTTCCATTCTCATTCTCTCAGCTTCCTCATATCTTCCTACACTAGCATAAATCTTAGCCAACAGCACATAATTGGCTGCATTAGATGGCTCTATCTCAAACAAAGCTCTCCCAGCAATCTCAGCCAACTCTACTTCTCCATAAGTTCTACAAGCACCAAGTAATGCTCCCCAAGTCTTCGCAGTTGGCTTCATAGTCATTTCTTTTATAACTTTATAAGCCTCGTACAACCTGCCTGCTCTGCTCAATGCATCAACTAAACATGAATAATGGTCAGCACTTGCTTCAACTTTGTAATCTATTCTCATTCTATCAAAATAACCCAATGCTTCATCAGCTAATCCAGCATGGCTACACGCTTTTAATACTCCGAGAAAAGTAATGTCATCAGGCCGCACTTTCGCCAACTCCATCTGTTTAAAAACTTCCAGTGCAGCCCTTGCCTCACCATGTAAAGCGTAAGCTGATATTAAACTACTCCAAGCAACTACATCTCTTTCTTTCATATATCGGAATACATTTCGAGCGTTAACAAGACTTGCACATCGCCCGTAAGCTTCCACTAAACCACTTCTCAACTGCGGGTGAGGTTCTATGTTGCTTCGAAAAGCGTAGCCATGAATTTCTTTAATCGAACTCAATGCAGCTAAGACGACGCAAGCGGGTAATAAAGCAAGAAGAGTAATCAAATTCGGCCTCAAACCCAGTTCCTGCATTCTTCTATAAAATCCAATAGCCTTAGAAGGGCCATCTCCCACTTCAGTCAAACCTGCTATGATGGCATTAAACGTGGACTCGTTTGGCTCAACATCCATAGATTGGAACAGCCCCAACGCCGCATCCATACGGCCGTAGCGCGTGTAGAGAGAAATCATGGAACTCCAAGAAACGGCGTTTCGTTGAGGGATTTCGTCGAACAACTTGCGGGCCAAAGAGATGGAGAAGCATTTGCCATACATGTCAATGAGAGCGCAAGCGACAAATTGGTTGGAGAGGAGAGATGACTTGGTGGCGTGAGCGTGAATGGAGGAGGCCAGTCGGCGGCGGTGGATGGCAGCGCAGGATTTGAGAACGAGAGGGAAGACGAAAGGGTCGAGAGTGAGAGATGGAGAGGTTTGCATGGTGTGGAAGAGAGAGAGGGCGTCCAAGTGACGACCTTGGTTGACGTAAGAGGTTAACTGTTTCGTTAAAGACAGTAGTCGCATGTAGTTTGTAGAGTTGGAACTCATATTTCAATACTTCAATGTTTAGAATGTCTGAGATTGATTCGTTTTTCTTTTTATAAAACTCAAAAGGAAAATCAACTGATGCAAATTAACCATTCAAATGGGAAGGACTTTACAGCCCCAAATGGATTGTATTCGAGAAAAAGGGAAGCGGGGAGATGACCCAGAGTCGAATTTGTCAACAATACAAATGGCAAATATTTAACAGCAATACATAGAAGAGGTTGTTTACTGAAAATGCTGTTGGGAAAATATGTGTGGAAGTTGATAAGGATGATTAACCTATTCCAATATACAAATCAATTTTATTCAAAACTCAACTCCCTCATTTTAACTCAAATTAAAACATCAACCATAATCTTTGTCAAATTAAACCTTCAACCTAAAAACTCATAGATATATACACGTGAAACATAACAAAACAAAATAAAACACCTCTTTATACTTTGAACAACCATAGAATTCTTTCCCTTTGCTCCAAGTGGTATTTAAATTACAAGTCGATGCTCTTAATCCGCAGTAACAATGAACAACCTGTTGAAAAGACAAATTAAAAGGGGTGTTGAAAAGTCAAAAAAATGGGAGGTGCAAGTGGCACCGAAAGAAAAAATGGTAGGCAAGTTGTTTAAAGTTGAATGGGATAATTGCAATTTTGGTCCCTAATTTTTAGGCCATTTGCAAGTTAGTCCCTAAACCTCAACTATAAATAGGCCTAACCATTTCTCATTTACACCATCCCAACCAATCTTTCTCTCTTAGTTTTCTCTCTTATCCCATTTGAGAATTCTTAAGGAATTCTATTTGTTTGTAATACTTTGGAGATAGTAAAGTTATCATCTGGTGTTAGTGCCCGAGGACGTAGGTATAATTTACCGAACCTCGTTAAATCTCTTGTGTTCTTTCTTGTCCTATTTTTCTTTCAATATTTGAGGGTATAATATTAATATTTAATTGTGCTATTAAATTACTATAGAAGGGATATTCTGTCTAAGGAAAGACTTGGTATTTAAGAGATCCATGTGATCCACCTCTCTTCCCTGGGAATTGAACTTTGTGTGATTTTTTAGTACAATAATTTACACGCTTCCGACCCTATTGGAACAACAAGTGGTATCAGAGCCAAAGGTTAATCGTAGTATGCTCTGTGGTTGCAGTTTAAACTGATCTTCCACATCAGAAAAGATTTCCTTAGGTATATTGAAAGATTATGGAGAAAACGGTCAGTGTAGGAGCTTCAACATCGTCCATGTGGACAAGACCGACAATTGCAAATGCAAGATTGGCCGTGGAGATCTTTGATGGCACGGGCCATTTTGGTATGTGGCAAAGTGAGGTTCTAGATGCCCTTTTTCAGCAGGGTCTAGACATTGCCATTGATGAAGAGAAACTAGATGATGTACAAGAGAAAGATTGGAAGGCGATCAATCGGTTGGCATGTGGCACAATTCGATCATGCCTTTCTCGAGAGCAGAGGTATGCTTTTTCAAATGAGACTTCTGCAAATAAGTTGTGGGTGGCACTTGAAGAAATTTTTTGAAGAAAAACAGTCAAAATAAGCTCCACTTGAAGAAAAGACTGTTTCGCTTCACATATGTCCCAAGTACCACAATGAATGATCACATCACCAAATTTAATCAGTTAGTCACTGATTTGCTGAATATGGATGAGACATTCAAAGATGAAGATTTGGCTTTGATGCTGTTGGGGTCACTTCCTGAGGAGTTTGAGTTCCTAGAAACTACTCTACTTCATGGCAGGAGTGATATATCTCTGAGCGAAGTCTGTGCGGCCTTATACAGTTATGAACAGAGAAAGAAGGACAAACAGAAAAACTCAATCAGAGATACAGAAGCTTTAGTAGTCCGAGGTCGTTCATACACTCGGAAGAAAACTCAAAAGGGGAGATCAAAGTCAAAGTCCAGACTCGGGAAAGATGAATGTGCTTTTTGTCATGAGAAAGGCCACTGGAAGAAAAATTGTCCAAAGCTGAAGAATAAGAGAAAAGCTGCTGTAGATGCTTGTGTTGCTAAGCATGATACTAGTGACTCTGAACTATCACTGGTTGCATCATCATCGTCGTTCCATTCAGATGAGTGGATATTGGATTCGGGTTGTACCTATCATATGTCCCCTAACCGGGAGTGGTTCTCTGATTTAGTAGAACTAAATGGAGGAGTTGTTTATATGGGCAATGACAATGCCTGTAAAACTGTTGGGATAGGTTCAATCCAATTAAAGAATCAAGATGGATCAACCAGAGTTCTGACTGATGTTCGGTACGTGCCCAGTTTGAAGAAAAACCTCATCTCATTGGGAGTCTTGGAATCCAATGGTTCAGTTGTTACTATGAGAGATGGGATTTTGAAAGTGACATCTGGCGCACTTGTGATATTGAAGGGCATCAGGAAAAATAACTTGTATTACTACCAAGGTAGTACAGTTATTGGAGCAGTCGCTGCAGCTTCCGGCAACAAAGAATTGGACTCAATACAGTTGTGGCATATGAAGTTGGGACATGCCAGCGAAAAATCCTTGCAAATTCTGGCAAAGCAAGGATTGTTGAAAGGTGCAAAGGCTTGCAAATTAAAATTTTGAGAGCATTGTGTTCTGGGAAAGCAAAAGAGAGTGAAATTCGGTACTGCTATCCATAATACAAAAGGCATTTTGGAATATGTTCACTCAGATGTGTGGGGGCCTTCCAAGACACCTTCATTGGGAGGAAAACACTACTTTGTTACTTTTGTTGATGACTTTTCCAAAAGAGTTTGGGTGTATACCATGAGAACTAAGGATGAAGTGCTTACAGTTTTTCTTAAATGGAAAACTATGATCGAAAACCAGACTGGCAAGAAAATCAAGCGGCTTAGGACGGACAATGGAGGGGAATATAAAAGTGATCCGTTCTTCGATGTGTGCCAAGAGTATGGTATTGTTCGACACTTCACAGTTAGGGATACATCACAGCAGAATGGATTGGCAGAGCGTATGAATCGAACATTGCTGGAGAAAATTTGATGTATGTTGTCCAATGCTGGGTTGGGCAAGCAATTTTGGGCTGAGGCTGTGACATACGCTGGCCATCTTGTTAATCGTTTGCCATCATCTGCATTAGAAAGAAAAACTCCTATGGAGGTATGGTCTGGAAAACCGGCTACAGATTATGATTCCTTACATGTGTTTGGATCTACTGCATATTACCATGTGAAGGAGTCAAAGTTAGATCCGAGGGCAAAGAAAGCTCTCTTTATGGGAATCACTTCTGGAGTGAAGGGATTTCGTCTTTGGTGCTTAAGCACAAAGAAAATGATCTGTAGCAGAGATGTTACCTTTGATGAATCTGCCACATTGAAAAAGGTAACAGATAAAGATATTCAGACGAGCAATACTCCACAACAGGTGGAGTGTACTCCAAAACAGGTGGAGTTTGAGCAGATGGGGATTTGCCCAGTTAATAAGTCTAATTCTCCAACCACAATGGAGGAATTAGAGGTTGAAGAGGTTCTGACCCAAGAACCACTAAGTACACCAGAACCAGTTGTAGTTGCAAGGCCACGGAGAGAAATTCGTAAACCTGCTCGATTTACTGATATGGTGGCCTACGCCCTTCCCGTTGTTGATGATATTCCTATCACTTATCAAGAAGCAATGCAAAGCTTAGAAAGTGATAAATGGAAAAGCGCCATGGATGAAGAAATGCAGTCTCTCTTGAAGAACAATACTTGGGAATTGGCGCAATTACCGAAAGGTAAAAGGGCAATCGGATGCAAGTGGGTATTCGCAAAGAAAGATGGATCTCCTAGCAAGAAGGATATTCGCTACAAGGCAAGATTGGTAGCTAAAGGCTACGCTCAGAAGGAGGGAATTGACTACAATGATGTATTTTCCCCTGTTGTGAAGCATTCCTCCATTAGAATTTTGTTGGCCTTGGTAGCACAGTTGAATTTGGAGCTAGCTCAACTTGATGTTAAGACGGCTTTCTTGCATGGTGAGTTAGAAGAGGAGATTTATATGACTCAGCCCGAAGGATACACAGATGCTGGTGGTAGAAATTGGGTTTGTAAGCTGAACAAATCGCTATATGGATTGAAGCAATCCCCGAGGCAGTGGTACAAGCGATTTGATAGCTTTATGAGAAGGCAGAAGTACACAAGAAGCAAATATGACAATTGTGTATATTTGCAGAAGCTGCATGACGGATCTTTCATTTATCTACTCTTGTATGTTGATGATATGTTAATCGCTTCGAAGAGCCAAAATGAGATAGATAAGCTGAAGGCTCAGTTGAATCAAGAGTTCGAGATGAAAGATCTAGGTGAGGCCAAGAAGATTCTCGGCATGGAGATAAGTAGAGATAGACCGAGAGGCAAGCTCTGTTTAAATCAGAAGCAATATCTGAAAAAGGTATTACAATGTTTTGGTGTAAATGAAAACACAAAACATGTAAGTACCCCACTTGCTTCTCATTTGAAACTTAGTGCTCAATTATCTCCGAAGACTGAAGATGAAAGAGAATATATGGCGAAAGTCCCATATGCTAATGCAGTTGGGAGTTTGATGTATGCGATGGTATGTACGAGGCCTGACATTTCACAAGCTGTTGGAGTTATGAGCAGGTATATGCATGATCCTGGAAAAGGACATTGGCAAGCTGTGAAATGGATTCTACGGTATCTTCGAAAAACCGTAGATGTTGGTTTAATTTTTGAACAGGATGAAGCACTTGGTCAGTTTGTAGTTGGATATGTTGATTTCGACTTTGCTGGTGATTTAGATAAACGTCGTTCAACTACGGGGTATCTGTTTACTCTTGCGAAAGCCCCAGTGAGTTAGAAGTCTACCTTACAGTCTACAGTAGCTGTGTCTACTTCAGAGGCAGAATATATGGCAGTTACAGAAGCTGTTAAGGAGGCTATTTGGCTTAATGGATTGTTGAAAGACTTAGGAGTTGTTCAAAGTCACATAAGTTTATATTGTGACAGTCAGAGCGCTATTCATTTAGCGAAAAATCAAGTCTATCATTCAAGAACCAAGCATATCGACGTAAGATATCACTTTGTGCGGGAAGTCTTTGAAAAATGAAAAATTCTACTTCAGAAGATTCCGACAGCAGATAATCCCGCAGATATGATGACCAAGGTGGTAACAACAATCAAGTTTAATCATTGTTTGAACTTGATTAACATCCTGAGAATTTGAGCACCTTTAGGTGTATGGCGCTCGAGAGCGCATTTGGAGGCACTACAAAAGATAGCTTTATCGAATTTGGGGAGTTGAAGGAAGTATGTGAAGATGTGATTATCCTAATCAAATCTTCAATGTGGAGATTGTTGAAAAGACAAATTAAAAGGGGTGTTGAAAAGTCAAAAAAATGGGAGGTGCAAGTGGCACCGAAAGAAAAAAAATGGTAGGCAAGTTGTTTAAAGTTGAATGGGATAATTGCAATTTTGGTCCCTAATTTTTAGGCCATTTGCAAGTTAGTCCCTGAACCTCAACTATAAATAGGCCTAACCATTTCTCATTTACACCATCCCAACCAATCTTTCTCTCTTAGTTTTCTCTCTTCTCCCATTTGAGAATTCTTAAGGAATTCTATTTGTTTGTAATACTTTGGAGATAGTAAAGTTATCATCTGGTGTTAGTGCCCGAGGACGTAGGTATAATTTACCGACCTCGTTAAATCTCTTGTGTTATTTCTTGTCCTATTTTTCTTTCAATATTTGAGGGTATAATAGTAGTATTTAATTGTGCTATTAAATTACTATAGAAGGGATATTCTGTCTAAGGAAAGACTTGGTATTTAAGAGATCCATGTGATCCACCTCTCTTCCCTGGGAATTGAACTTTGTGTGATTTTTTAGTACAATAATTTACACGCTTCCGACCCTATTGGAACAACACAACCCTCAACTTACCATGAGTTTTTGAGCTTGTAGTCAACATCTACTACATCCAACAAAGTAAAAAAGAAAGAACCTTAAGTTTTTGCTTTACACCAAAAAAAAAATCTTCAATTAAACAAAGATTTCAGTAAAAAAATTGGTTCTTTAAACTTACCCTCCTATCCATTTTATAAGGGATCGTTCTAAGAAGATTCAAAGGGTTAGTGAAATTTTTTGATAAAAGGGTTCTTGAATTTTTTTTTTGAATAAAATAGGGATTATTAGTAAAATATGATTAGGGATATTTTCAAGGAGTAAAAGGTTGTTACTTATTTAAGATGTTTTAATTTTTTAACTATTTTTAATTATATTTATGAATTTTAATAATATTTTAAAAAAATAAATAGACGTCTACATGATGGCAGATGTGATTAATTAATTTTTTTTCAGTTGTAAAATAGATAACAGTTCAATAGTTTAAGTACAAATTCTGATAAAAAAAAGTTTAGCAATTTAGAAAAATAAGTATAATTTAGGAACCATTTTACTGTTTTAAACATAAAAAAATAAATTTAATTTAATTTTTACATATTTTCCTAAATACTAAATTAAGTGACACCAGATAAATATTTATAGCAGACGCAGTATAGGTTACACGGTAAACATCCCCGATTCTCTTGTGATTAGCTCCTGCACACAGAAAAAAAAAAGAACCACCTTGATGGCTACTTTGGCGGCGGTTGCAGCTCGTAGAATAGCGACTGTAGCTCGAACACCAGCCCCCTGTAAAGCCGCTTCTCTCATTCCTCGCCGGGGTCTCGCCGGCGCTGCAGGTATTCTTTGTATACCCATATTTATTTATTTTTACGCTTTAAATTTACATTGTATTCAATATGTAAAATTTGTCTCCCGATTAACCTCAATTTAATTTCATTTGACTTTGATCATAGTTGGAGGTAGGGGATCTTAGAAGTTAAAGAACATGTTTTTACGGTATATTTCTTGAACTTTTTTTTTTGCAGATCACCATGGGCACCCAAAAGTTAATTGTTGGCAAGAACCAATGAACCCAGCTAATTGGAAGGAAGAGCATGTCAGTTTGTTTCTTTTCATGTTTTATATTTCAAATTTCCCCTAATTTCTTTAACTATGTCCAGTTTGTAGATTTTCAGATTAGGAAATTGCGATTTTTTTTTCATTTAATATTTCTAATCTACGCCCTCTCCACTTTTAATGCTGTCTTTCAGTTATTTGAAGTTAAAATCTTGTTGAGTTTTGGCTGCTGTTAGATTTTATAGCATACAGTCTAACGATTTTTATATCCTATTTTATTATGTATTAAGTTCGTAGACTTTGTTTCTCCATCAGTGTATTAACCTATTTGAATGATTGCACAGTTTGTTATCGTCTCTTTAACTGGTTGGGGTCTGGTTTTCTATGGCGGATACAAGTTCTTAACTAAAGGCAAAGGCAAGAAAGAAGAGGTACTTTTATATTTGGACTTTGCTTGTCATTAGAATGCAGTCTGTTTTGATAGGAATGACAGTCTAGAACTATCTTACCTGGACTCGAGGCTGTACGAGTCCAAGATGCGTATACTCAATTTTTCTAAGCTTGTTCATTAGAGAATCATACTTCCAAACTCATACCTGAGTATATGTATAATTGGGCAGTTTTATTGTGGCTTTTCTGTTGAGTTAGGCATATATCCCATTTTGCTGGAGATTTTTCTGTTGGTCAGTGCTAAATTTTATCACCATAAAGCATTTAAGGTCGTTCAATCACCCTAATTCTTAGTTCACTCAATCACCATGGTATGAATATTATTTACCTGCTATAAAAGCCAGATTATGGTTGGAAAGCATTAGCAGTTTTTATACCGTACGAGCTCATGTTTACATTTCCGCCGACCAACTTGCTGGTGGGCTCTACTTGGTGATCTTATTTCATTGAGCATCTAACCATTAATTGATAATAGGGGTGCCTAACAATTCCTCAGATCTCACATTATTATAGTATACCTATTATGGCATCTCCCCTCATTAAATATATTTTCTTTTTGTTGCAGAACACAGTGGAAACGGCAAAGAAATGAGGTTGGAGCTTTTAATTTTTACAATATTCCCAGTAATAATTTGTGGCTGGAACTTCTATGCCCTTAGGATATTGTTTTTTTCTTTTATTGGCGAGGAAATCTGTTTTCCTGTTCATCATTTCTTTTTTACTAAGAGAATGGTGAATGAGCAAAATTGGAGGTTAGTTTCAGTGAACACACTGCCTGATTTGTTGGTTAGTCCTGTTGATAATGGGAAGTAACAGTTTTGAAGACTCAAAATCTGTTGATGAATTTGAAAAGAAATGAACAATGCTTTTTTGCATGTTGTCCTGATTTAATGAGATTTGAATTAAGTTCCTTAAATCCTCTAGTGTTACTGTCTGCTAAGTTTTAACTTCTATATTCTTTGCACTGTCGATAACAACTTTCTCCAGGTCACTCGAGGAAATCACAGGCATTAACTCTGTAGTGATATTTCCATTAATTCTAAACATATTTGTACTGTTTAAGAGTTATGACAATTACATCTTTAACAAAACACTCCAAAAGCATACGAAAATTAAAAATTGGGATCGCTTGTGTCATCCTTATTCCCTTCTTTACCATCAGATTCAGACATAAAGTTGCTGGAAAGGTCACCCTTTTCTGCTTCTGTTTTTGGCTCTTGTTCATAGGCAACCTCTGTATCTTCTTCCGTTTCATGTCCTTCAATCTGTTTGATCTTGGCAGCTTCTTCAACTTTGACATGGTTGGTGCCTTGTGTATAATTGCTGGCTTCTCCAATCACACCTGTGTCTTGCATTGCCATTGCCAAAGAGTCGTTTTGGTTTCTTTGCATTGCATTTTCTCCCTCCACTTGATGGCTTGTCTTGGAACTTACTTTTCTGTCGTTCATATCTTCAGTATCTTCAGAGTTGCGATGCTCGAACAAATTATTTCTAGCACCCATTTCCTTCCTCAGGCCAGTTTTTTCTGTTTTGTCTCTTTCATCTTTTTGTGGCTCCTCAGAACCTGCTCCATCTTCCTTGCTTCTTACAAGGGCTTTGTTTTCTTTGGACAACCTTCTACCTGTCATGTTTTCCAGTGCATCAATTCCGGAATTTACATTCCTCTTTAGGAGCCTATTCCTAGCAAGACTTCTCCATCTTTTCCCTTTTGATCTGCTTAAGTGGCCGACCCTTCCTGGTAAACTTGAAATCCTAGAATTCTCATCTATGTCCAGCTTCTTGCCACCTTCACGAATTCGTTCACTTTCCAGGTGAGGATCTCTACGTTTTCCAAGCTGCCCACCGAAGCTACTTCTCTTCTCTTGTTCATTATCCACATCATTAATCGTATCAATGGCATTCGCATGATTCTTCTTCCCATCTACTCCATAATTGCCTGTATCATCAGCATCCCCAATTTTCATTTCTCTTATGGCTCCCTGATTGTTGGCATTTTCTCCCGTACTTTCAAGTTTCTGCTGCTGTCCACCTCTTTTCTCATTTCCATCTTCAAACCCTTCTCCTTTGTCTTCCTCTTGCGAAAAACTGAATTTAGTCTCAGTTCCATCCTGACCTTTCGATGAACCGTGCCCGCCCTTGTATGAAGATTCATGTACTCGACTACTCTCCTGACGGCTGAACTCTGTCTTCCCCTTTGTCATATTTACTTTAGGATTCGATGGGTCATCAGTACTTACTGACCAAACCCTTACTTGACCTGTAAGACGGTGCTTCAATTCCTCAATTTCAGCTTCCTTTTGCTTCAAAGTTGCTGTTAGAGCTATGATCTGAGGGTTCTCATTTCCTGTATTCAAGTCTTTATCGCGTAGCAGTTTGATTTCTATCTTTTTCTCTTCCAGAGCAGACTCCATGGCCTTCTGCTCATCTTTAAGGGAATCAAGTGTAGATAGCATGTCCAACAGCCTACGATCAAGCTCCATTTTTTGGTTTCTAAGGTAGTATATCTTTGCTTTTGTCTCTTCAGCTTTCCTTCTCATGTCTTTGGTGTATTCTCTTTCCTTCTGTGATTGAAATTAAAGAAAACAACGATGTCAACGTTTGAACCTTTGCAATGTTTAAGTCCTATGTAACCCAGATTTGGAAGCGGATACATGAAGGTGAACATAATTTTATATAGCACCTCTAAGTTTTACATTTGTCAACCAAATGAAGGTGAGAAAATTATACATGAAAGTAAGATCTATGATCTTTTCACTCCGAAAGATTACATGATCTGCATTTGTTCTCTTTCCTAGACTCCAGACTGTAGCACTGTAGCAAACTTTGCTGTAAGTTTGTTTCTTCGATTAGAAACACTAAATTAAGAGATGACACCAAAACAACGCAAGCTGAGCAAAAATGTCACTAATGGTGATCACATGGCTAGACTTGCATCTGACTGAAATGTGAGAAAAATGTCAAACCATCATCTAGAAAGAGGAGTTTTGCTCTACAAACACGCAACATCGGCCATGCGATTCCTCATTCCCTGTCTCAAGCGCCTCAACTCCCAAGAATTATAATTATTGAAATTCAGCAAGGCATGTACCTACTCATTTTCCACAACTTGGCCTTATGATTTCACAATGCACAAGATATTGTGTTTGATCACTAAAGCATTGTAAATCAAGAGATTTCCTCCATGAACTACCCAGAGTATACCATTTTTTTCCGCTTGGATCGTCAAAATAATTATAAACAAAAAAGTTAAAAAAAGTAAACAAAAAGAACGGAAAACAGGATGGAATGGAATGCATGGTGTTTATGATTTGTCAGTGAGAGAGAGTGACACGTAAAAAGCAACAGCGCATGCATGAAGGAGAGAGAAAAGAGAAGGAACCTGCAACAGTAGCTGAAGGGAAAGGAGCTGACGGTTCTTATCTTCGATAAGAAGGTTGAAGATGCGTCTCTCCCTGAACTTGTGCAGCACCATAACACCAAGCAGTGCAGCCCCAAATGCCAAAAGTAACATCAACACATAGGGTCTTCCCTTGTGCCCACTCCCACTGCCATTTCCTTTGTGAGATAGTAGTCCACCTCCCATTGCTATTCGGCCAAGGAAAAAGAAACAGTAAATGAAAGAATGGATCTCTCTTTGTGAAACAAGAGCTGATGGGTTGAGTAAAAGAAGAAAAAAGAAAAAGAAATGCAAGTAGGAGTACTAGTGTATTCACTGGAGCGGTGGTGGGTGTAGAAGAAAGAGACCCGTTTCAAGGCGCTGATTCTGGAGAGGAAAGCATTCTTTTCAAGTTTCAATGTGCCACTATACTTATATATTTCTATTTTACCAATTGCTGTTGAAACTTGAAACTGCTACCAATTTGCCAGGTTTTGGCTAGGGTATGGGTCACTCTCTTACCACATCATGCCACATAATGTAGTTTTAAACAAATCGCAAAAATAGTAGAAACTTGTGCATTGCCAATATACCCCTTCTCTAATGGAATTATTTATCAATATATTATTTTGTAATTAAAATATTCACTGATTTAAGTTGTGTTTTGACACTTTAAAATCTAAAATTTGAGTCTTAATGTTAATATGTCTAAACTTTGATTGTACTAAAAACAATTCAAGTGAAAATTTAAATGCCAAAACTCTAGGCAAGCACTTTGTCTAGATCATATTTTTTAGTATAAGCAATTATATTATAACCATCAAAACTAAATGTGAAAGAAAGATAAGTTAACCCTAAATTTAATGTAAATTAACTTAAATCCACACAAATTTGTTTTTTTCCCCATTAGACTATGGTTTAATCAGCACCAACATTTCATTTTGATTGATAAAATCAATCTTCAAAAAATTTTAAAAAATACTATAGATCTTAGCTACAAATGTTATTACAGCAGGGAGTTTAATCATGTTTTAAGCTTGTTTTTCCTTTAATTTAAAAATTAAGAAATTATGGATAAAAATAGAACTCAAATTTGTTAATACACCTCAACGGCTCAGTCCAAATAAGTATTTGCCGCCCGTTGGGCTAAAGCAACCGCTTCCAGCCCTTTGTACTTCCTTTGAACCACCCCCTTGTGAATAAGCAAAACTAAACTAAAATAAAAGCCCTAAAGGGAAGGTTACAAAGAACAAATTTTCGATTCTTCTTCAATGGACTCTGCTGAAGATATTTTCAATTCATCGCTAAATCTAGAAGAAACCCATTACCAAGAAGGTTACAAAGAAGGCTACAACCACGGCGTAACGACCGGCAAGGAAGAGGGAAAGGAAGTGGGTCTTAAAACTGGCTTCGAAACAGGAGAAGAGCTCGGTTTCTACAAGGGCTGTGTCGATGTGTGGAACTCTGCCATTCAAATCGATCCAACCCGGTTCTCCACTCGGGTTCAAAAGGGGATTAAGCAAATGCAGGAACTAATCCAGAAGTACCCTGTTATGGATCCCGAAGACGAAAGCGTCCAAGAAATTATGGAAGCTTTGAGGCTTAAGTTTACGGTTATCCGTGCAGCTTTGGGTGTTAAATTGGAATATCTTGGATACCCAAAACCTAAAGACATCGAATTTTGATTTCAGCTACTTTATTTTAGGTATTTTTACTGCTTACGCTGGGTATCAGATGCGATGCTCTTTGTATTTTTTTAAAAATCTGGTAGTGTTATATTTTGGTGTAGTATTAAAGTTTCAAGCTTGATCTGTTTCCCAATTGAGTTTGCATTTTTTTTTTGAATTTGTTTGTAAATTTTAGGCAATTTTATAGTAGTTGATTGCTCGACGGCTGGTCCCCACTCCTCACTTAAACCGTGGCTGAACAATTGCCTTTTATCTCATTTCATTATCTCTATCTACTCCCTTAATTTTTGGGCAGATCTTAAGCAAGTAGAAAGAGGAGGAGGAGAAGAAAAGATGTTGAGCAAGATGCTGGCTTGTGGCAAGGTGTACATTTCTGAAAGCCGAAATAGAGCAGCTTTGGAATCGATAGAAAGAGCTGCCAAGCTATTCCCTGAGGCTGCTATTGTGAATAAGTTTATAGATGATACTTACAATAGAGTTGGATATACAGTTGTCTCCAGATTGACTCCAAAACCATCTCAAGATTCATGTTCTTTGAAAGATGCAGTCTTTGCCATTGTTAAGGTTGCTTTGGAGACCATAGACTTTGAGTTGCATTCTGGAACTCATCCTCGACTTGGAGTTGTCGATCATATATGTTTTCACCCCTTGGCACATGCTTCCTTGGACCAAACAGCTGTGGTTGCAAAGTCTTTGGCAGCAGATATAGGCTCCAAACTTAAAGGTCTCTTCCTCTTGAACCAAATGTTATGTAGATATTGCCAGTTTTAGTTAGATTAGTGAGTGCAACTCTGGAAGTTCAACCAAAACTAGTTGGTCAGCTATGTTTATCGAATAGTGAATTCTTTTAATACCCTGTAGCCTGGAAGATTTTGCTTCTTTTTTTTTTCTTAATCAACTAATCTGTTATAGTCAGGCACTATAGACATATAAAGTTGGTATTTTCGTGCTCTTTCATTGTAGTTATTTGGGTTTTCTAAGTGGCTGCAATGAACACTTACTCATAATCTCCTCTCTGGAATATGCCAGAAGCTTGGGGCTATAAATATGCTATATGACTCATTTGTATAAAATTGTTCTAGACTTTGTTCACTGATTAGTATCAATGTAGCATCTTTGTCACCCATCTTGATTGGTAGTTGAAAGGTTGTATGTAAGAATCAAAGTTGTGTTTAAGAAGAATTTCATTTTACCGAGACTTCCTATGTGTGCATTATATTTTCAAATTACATGGGTTTTTTTGGCACTTGTTTTTGTCTGTGAGTATTAGTCACTTTTTTGCTCCTAAAAGAGTTACCTTTTCTATTGCTGATGACCTTGAATGGTAACTGCAGTACCTACGTTTCTATATGGGGCTGCTGAAGAGAGGGGAAGGTTGCTTGATTCTGTCAGAAGAGAACTTGGTTATTTCAAGCCTAATTCAGGCAGTATTCTATGGTCCGGAGGGTCTAAATCAGAGTCCTTACCCCTGAAGCCTGATGCAGGTCCAACTCAAGTGTCTCCAACAAAAGGTGTTATTTTAATTGGAACCACCCATTGGGTTGTTAACTACAATGTCCCTGTATTCTCGACTGATATTGCGGCTGTTCGTAGGATTGCAAAACATGTAAGTGAGAGAGGAGGTGGACTTCCTTCAGTGCAAGCGATGGGGCTTGCACATGGTGATGGCATCACTGAGGTGGCTTGTAATTTGTTGAAACCAAATGAAGTGGGAGGAGACAGAATTCAGGTTGAAGTTGAGAGGCTTGCAAAGGAAGAGGGTTTGCGTGTTGGGAAGGGATATTTCACCGATCTTATACCGGACGAGATTATTGAAAGATACATGAAGTTGAGTTCTCATTAAATGATGGATGAAATGTGGTCTTGGATGTATTTTTGTTCTATTCATGTATCTCAGTTTTTACTGCAAACCTATTGCCTCACAAATACATTTCGAGCTTATGAAGAATAACATTCATCATTGATATCGGACGACTGCTTCTTGTTTGAACTTGTTTCAGCATAAATCTTGGTTTGACAGTCTGTTTTTCTTGACCTGAATGAAATTGCTATCTATTAAAAGAGAAAACAGTAGAATGCTAAAGCTATTTTAGATGAGTAGTGACCGACATTCTAAGTTAATTGAAAATCTGTGTAAAAATTTGATAGTGCTATAAAATGTTAAAGATATGCTGAGGAGAGGAACTTCAATTGTTCCCATGTGAAGTGAGGATTGTTGGATTTTGCAATATGGAATGGAAATGCTTGTAGGATAGTAGAAGAGGTGCCTCGGTGATTTAATTGGTTCAAATGATAATCGAAGAAATTAGATGAAGATCAAAACTGGTTAAATAATTATTTGAAATATTTAATATTGTTATAATTATAAAATGAATGATTTATATGAAAATATTAACCCTCAATTTTGTTTAACTGAAAACAATTTGCAGAAGAAGTCTTTTTTTCTTTTTTTGGTATTTGGATTATTCTTAAAATCAGTTTTTAAAAGTTGTTCTTAGTGAAACATACACAATATATATTTATTTTAAAATATTATATTAATATTTTATTTTATAATATGTTAATATTTTATAGTGATAAATATATAAACTTAATAATAGAAATTATCTAATTAAAATTTAATTTAAATTACATATATGAGTGATAGTGACATATTAATGTTTGAAGAGATAAATACTTATATTGAAATAATTAAAATAATCATATTTTATATTATTAAATATTTAGAAATTGGAATATATATTTAGTTTAAAAATATTAATATTATTATTGTCAAAATTTATGGTTAAATTTTTTTAATATTACATAATTTATTTAAAATAGTTATATTAAAATTTTATTATGTTATTAAATATAAATAATTAAATATGTATGTCTAATAATATTGAACGTTATGATATTTGATATAAATATTTTAATATTTTTAAAAGTTAAAATAAAAACTATTATTAATAAAATAATATTAGGTTTGATTCAGATTAATTTTTATATAAAAATAAAATGATGGAGCTCTCTTTTATGGAAAATGATTTACGTTTTTTAAAAAGGTAAGTTAATTTACAAAAAAAAATTTATTTTCAATTGACTTGTAAAAAGATTTCAGCTAAACTGTTATTTATGAAACAAAAAAAATATAAAAAATATTTTCCGTAAGTCTTTTTTTTTTTTGTAAAGAAGGCACCATGGGGCAAGTAGGGGCTTTGGCCCCCCAAAAATTGGAAAATTATAATTCTAGCCCTTTATGAATGATCAAATCATAAATTAATATGATGAGAAATTATATTGTCCTTTGAAATGAAAGATATTTTATTTGGTCTCTTCAAAAATGACGAAATCATAATTTTTTACATACTTGAGGCGGGGTAAATAAATAGTAAAATAACTCTTTAGCCACTTGAAAAAAAAAGAAAAGAAACGCCTCACCCTATTCTACCTTCATTGTTTAACCAAACAAATTTCCCCACTTAAAACAAATAGATTCAAAATGGATAAAATTTTGCCACATCTACATGAATGCTTATTAAATATATTTGGTTGGTTGACAAGGAGACGTTAGAAAATAAGAATTAAACCACAAGCTAAGCCCTCTAATGACTATCATGACCTAGAATATCGATAAACCAATAGGGATTTTTTACCCTAATAATACAAAATCTTAAATTAATAATTGAAATAGTATCCCAATCAAATTAATTATCAAAATGGTGTGTTTTAAATAGTAACCATGGGTGGTGTCTTATAACAGAGTGGCACCACCAATTTTTTCCCACCATCATCAGGCCATCATTAAGCCATAATGGGGTTTAAATTTTTTTTGTGGTGTCACCCTATACGGTGGCATCGATATTAACCCTCATACTTGCTCACATAGGGGTATGAATCAGGTTGGAGGGGGATGGAAGAGATTTGTCAGGCGGCACCCAGGTGGAGGGACATTGTCAAGCGACACCATTTGGAGGAATGTTGTCAGGCGGCATCAGACCCCTATTTAAACGTCGAAATCTTATGTTTTCTTGAACGGTTTAGCAGTTAATTGATAAGAAGAAAAGAAAAAAATTTTGTTTTGTAGAAGTGGAGAAAACAAATAAGAATTCGTAAGGTTAGTACAAATTAATTTTATTTTATTATATTTTTACATTTTCAAATATTTATTGAGAAATTTAATTATTTTTACAAATTTAGTATTGAAGATGGATCATCAATTCTTTGTATGTGTTTATTTCGATGGAGTAATTTAAAGAACAACAGTTGGTTGTATTTTTTAATCTCACCAACAAATAGCAATGAGATTTAATAGAAATGTGTTTGTTGATAATATGAAAAAAAGGATTAGTGCAAAAATTGTTAGACGTTGTGGGAGGGGGATGTTGAAACTATTCTACAAATTCCTAGTTTCGTCAATTCCTATCAAATTTATCGAGACGAAACTTGTAGACGATGAAGACGTGGAGATAATAGTCACACTTTATTGTTGAATTGGGAGTGTCAGCAATGGATCGATTCAGTTGTTTACTGAGTTAGCCGATGTGGAGCTAATTGAATATTTCACTTCATTAAGTGAACAATATGAAGTTCAAGGTCCGTGTACAGAGGTTCTAAGAGTGTCTGCCGATAGGTGATCGTCTGTACGTGGGTTTGACATCGATCTTAATACTTCACCTGTGTCTAAAAACCTTAACTCGGGTCCCCGTTTACAAATACATTCGATGTTGATTAAAAGTGATGCGAATGGTGAAGATAGGTATACTAATGGTTGTTCTGATCATGAGGTTGAAGATTATAGTGATCCCAATCACGATGAAGGCACGAATGGTGATGGAAATGTTTACGCGTCTTCAGTCGGGAACCCGAGTTGAGGTATTATCATACGCAATTATCTGGGGGCCCACATGTCAAACGTAGATCCTAATGTGGCGCATGCATCTGAGTTCCATGAATACCCCGATATACTATATGCTCATCAATTGGACGCAGATCCCGAACAAGAGGAGTTGTTTGTGGGCTAAAAATTTGGGACCAATAAAGACTGTGTATTTGCCATTAAGCGGTATATCATGAATGTGTCAGTTGACTGCAAAGTCGCTGTGTCTAAACTGAAATTATATATTAGGGAGTGTTTGAGGTCGACAAAAAGGTGGAATTGGTGGGTATGAGTTGCATTTATACAAAGGTTGCAAATGTAGGATTGTAACAGCCCGTTTTCAGTGATGTCAGAAACAATAGTTTCGGTACCACAATTCTGATGAGTAGATTATTATTTTAATATTTATTTAATGTTTATGGGATTACATTAAGGTCGTATTAAAATTTTGTTAAGAAATTTTTATGTTTAAATGGTTAATTAGGTGAAAAGGATTAAATCATAAAAAGTGTAAAAGTTGAATTCTATTAGTTAAAGGGGTCCAATGGCTATGAAATTTTAAACTAAAGGACTTGAATGGTAAATAGACCATTTAATGAGTTAGTGGATGTGCATGTACAAGGTATTAATGAATTTTTTTATTATTAGTAAGAGTAAAATGACATTTTAGTAAATAAACCTAAACTAAACTAAGTAAAAGTTATCATCTTCTTCCATTTTCACTTGCTATTGTTGAAAATCACCATTTTTAGGTTGAGACCATTCGACCAAGCTTTCTTTGATGCATGGTTTGTGTTTTTCAACCAGTTTTTAATGATTTTTATATTTTTATGGTTGTTTTAGCTTAATCTAGCTAGCTCGAGGGATAATTTACAAAATTTTTAAAGGTTGAAGGACTTACCATGAACGTTTTTGAATGAGTTTTTATGTTAGATGATAGATTATGAATCCTTATTGTAAAATAAACATGTTTTGTTAAATGATTTTTGGTGAAATTACATTTAGGGGTTAAATTGTTAAAAGTATAAATTCATGGGTTTTATGGTGAAATTTTGGTAATAATGGGTTGTTTCAAGGTCCCTTGTAACTTTGGTTAAGTTGGATTTAGGTTAAAATGGTTAGATTTTAAGTTGAGCTTAAGGACTAAATTGTGAAAAGTCAAAGTATTAGGGGCAATTTTATAATTTTTCATAAATAGGAAATTTGGATTAAATTGAATTCTAGAAGTACTTAATTGAATGGAATTATTTATTTAGATCAAGATAAACCACCATCGGACTTAAATCGAGGAGAAGCTAAAGCTTCGGATTAACTCGACTTTACTACCACAACTTGAGTATTGAGGTAAGTTCGTATGGACTACGATCGTTTTAATGCTAGCTAAATTAAATATTTACTATGTTGTTTTAATATAATTGAATTTGAATATAAATGCATCATTGCTATGATGAATTGATAGATATCGAGTCCCGGTTGAACCTTAAGAATTCTTAGGATACAAATTACATGTCATTAGGGATTTCATGTTTCGGATGCTGGTCTTGAATGTCTTATCGATGGCTGAGGTCCTACATTTGTTGTGGGTTCTCCACAACTCGTGTGAGCAGTATCGTGTAGCTTACAATCTGACCCGCAGCTCGTGTGAGCATTGATGTAAAAGAAATGTTACGGTTATATGTAAAGGCACACTATGTGTGAGCTTTCTCAAGTATTCGACGTAATTCTAGATGGTTCAATGGGTAAAAAAAGGAAATGAAATGGTAAGTATGCAAATAGAATGAATCATGATCTTATGGCAACATTAATGATGTGTTTTTATATGGTATACTACTTATCTTATAGTAGAATTCAATTGTATCATGAATAAGTGTGCTAAGCTTATGGTATTGGTAATGATTTATGCCTAATCTATGAAATGTATAAATGAAATGGTAAATTAAGTTTAAGTTTATACGAGCTTACTTAGCACTCGTTGCTTATGTAGTTTCGTTCCTCTGTTTTATAGATTATCGAAAGCTCGATCAGTTGGAAGCTCATGGGAGAACTATCACATTATCCATCAACTATTTCGATAGATTTTGTGTATTTTGGCCAAGGTTAATAATAACATGTATAGGATCTTTGTAATGTATGTTTTGGTATGTTTAAACTTTTGAAGTTGTGTTGGTTTGGTGCACTTGATGCCTTACCAAATTATGTCATTTTGCTCATTTTCAAGTGCTTGCATTTAAAGTCCTTGTTGGTGTGTTTGTAGTGTTATGTAAATAGTTAAATGTGATGTTATGTGGTAGCTAAGGAATTAAACTTTTATACTTGCAATATGGCAATATTGGCATGTTTAGGTAATTGATATTTTGATACAATTGTGGTGTCTTTGAATGGCATATTTGTTAGGTGATTTAGGATGTTTGAAATGGTACATTTATGTGTGTTTGGATGGTGTTGGAACCCCTTGAATG
Source organism: Gossypium hirsutum (assembly GCF_007990345.1). NCBI lineage: Eukaryota > Viridiplantae > Streptophyta > Magnoliopsida > Malvales > Malvaceae > Gossypium > Gossypium hirsutum. Next base: position 66,149,219 of record NC_053438.1, on the reverse strand, counting down.
TGTGCCCAAATGGTTTGAATGTTTAGATATAAATTGGACTTCAAATGGCTTGATTTTTAGGTAAAATTTGGGTTCACATGGTTTGGCGACACGGCCGTGTGTCATTTGATAGTTTCTTAGCTAATCAAGTCAGTGAGTTACACGGCCTAGCACACAGGCATGTGTGGCAACTCAGAGAGTTACACGGCTTAGCACACGGCCTGGAACACAAGCGTGTGGGGCAACTCAGTGAGTTACACGGGTGAGGACACTAGCTAAGACATGACCGTGTGTCCCTTGTTCGAATGTTACACGGCTTGGGGTGATGTCACATGGTTAATTGACCCATGTTTTACAAATTTTGCAACTTTTTCTTAAAACTTCTGTTTTGTTTCAAATTAGTCCTGGATAGTTTCAAAGCTATTTCTAGGGCCTCGAGGGCTCGATTTAGGGACCAAATGCATATATTTGATATGTTTTGAGTGTGATTAATTTATTTGATGTTATTTTGATAAATATTTTTTGATTGTATGGTAATGCTCCGTAACCCTAATACGGCGACGAAGACAGGTTAGGGGTGTTACAAGGATATTCAAAAATTTGTTAGGCCTGATAGATGCACTTTTGCACGTATGATGCAAGATCATCGCAAACTTGATGCGAAAACTATCTGCAACTGCATTATGCTAATGGTGAAGGACATGCCGACCATTCTTGTATTGGTACTGATTATCGAAATGTAAAAACGATTCCAGTACCGAGTGTCATATCAGAAAGCATGGATAGTGTAACACCCTTAACCCATATCCGTCGCTAAAACAGGGTTACAGAGCATTACTGGAGTTTATAGATCAAATAAAGTTAATTCATATAATTTACAAGTCATATCAAAAGTCAATAATAATATCCATTATATGGGCCCTCGAGGCCTAAAATATGCATTAGAAACAAGTCGGGACTAATCCAGGAACTCAGAGATTTTTTCGTAAAATTTCAAAATTTTTCTTAGGTGCAGAGGACACACGCTCATATGGCCAGGCCGTGTGGCTCACATGGCCAAGAGACACGCCCGTGTCTACGGCCGTCTGGCTCACATGGCCAAGAGACACGCCCGTGTCTACGGCCGTGTCCAATTTAGGGTGGTTTCTGATTTGGGTCACATGGCCAAGCCACACGCCCGTGTGCTAGGCCATGTGAACAATTTATTTTGCATTAATTAGGTGTAGGGGTCACACGGCCAAGCCACACACCCGTGTGGTAGGCCGTGTGAAAATATCTGGGCATTTTGTTTCTCAATTTTAAGGATGCAGGGGACACACGGCCAGATCACATGCCCATGTGCTAGGTCGTGTGTCGAGACACACGCCCGTGTCTCTACCCGTGTGGACGAAAATAGGCCATTTCCAAGGCCACATTTCTCACCCAATTTGTCTTCCACCTACATCAACACTTTAATACATTCACCAACCAATTCAATACATTAAAACCGAGCCAAGACTAAGTCTTATGCATGACATATTATCACATATGTTAAAGTGTTCAAACTTACCAAATACACATATGTGCATATAGGCATATTTTACCACTTATACTATCTCAAACCAATCATCAATAGGCCTATATACTTTCCACCATTTAACCATTTCAAACACACAAATCAAACATGTTTAGGCCATATATTTACATATCAAAATGTACCAAACACAAGCTATACCAATGGCTAGTTTCAACCAAATATTTATATGCCAACATTTGGCCAATTTAACCTATACATGCCATTATACCCAAAAGAAATTTTGCTATTTATACCAAAACGAGCTGAAGGATAGTGTGATGTTGTTTCGACCCGTTTCTAACCTTTACGAGCTTTCGAATACTATAAAATAGAGGAAATAAAATAAGGTAAGAATTTAATGCTTAGTAAGTTCGTATAACGAGAAATTAACTTACCATTCATTTTCATTAAAATAAACATATAAAATGCAACCAAGCAATTTGGCTAATAGCCTAAAACACACAACTTCATCAAACATGTTAGTCATTTACTTCACATAAATTTCAAGAATCGTGTATAAGCTCATCAATGCCAAATTTCCATGTATTTCATGTATATACAAGTAACAATTCACTTCGAATTCATTTATTTTCTTGTATAAGGGTTTTACCCGTTGAATCATTTAAAATATTGATGGATACCCAGGTAGTACAATAAAGTGTACAAATCTATACTTCGTCAATTCATATTCAGGAATGCTCATACGAGCACATAAACAGGATGCTCTCTCTCGAGCCATCTCTCGAGCCATATAACAGGAAGCTCATGTGAGCCATATAACAGGAAGCTTATCTGGGCTGTATAACGGGAAGCTCATAAGAGCCATAATCAGGAAGCTCATACGAGCTAATAACGGGTAGCTCCAAAGAGCCATTAACAGGTGGCTTCATATAGCCATCTATCGGGAAGTTTAAGCGAGTCATATCGGGAAGTTCTGGAGAGCCATTAATCAAGAAGATCATGAAAGAGCCTTTAATCGAGAAGCTCACGAAGAGCCATATATCGGGACGCTCATAAGAGCTATGGTGTGTCCACAACACATGCAGGATCACAACCGATCGGGATGCTCCGAAGAGCTATTAATGGGAAGCTCACAAGAAGCATATAAAGGGAAGCTCGAGAGGGTCAAATATCGAGATGCTCATGAGAGCTAATAACGAGACGCTATTTTGAGTTGTGATGTGTCCACAACATATGTAAGACCACAACTGATTCAGGAACCCTATATCCATCGAATTTCATTTATTAAAATGGTGCTTAATACTTGTCGGGCATTATCAGGTATGTGATTAATTTCATATATATGGAATTTATATAATTCACATATACAAGATTCAATTTAAACATATAAATATACACAATTTAGTTACACGAACTTACCTCGACACTTGCTCGTATACAAAAAATCTACTAATCCGACACTTTTTCTTTTCCTCAATCTAAGTCCTTATTTGATCTTTTAGGATCTATATAAATGAATTTAACATCAATTTAATACATTTCGTATTCAATTCAATCCAATTCACATCTTAGGCGAAAGTACCATTTTGCCTCTATACTTTTAATTAATTCTGATTTCGTCTCTAGGCTCGAAAAATGAAATTCATGAAATTTAATCTTCATTCCAAGCCTAGTAAGTTTCATACATAATAATAGCAACCCATTAATTCCATAAAATTCATAATTTTCCATGAATTCAACATCTTTTCAGTTTAATCCCTAAACCATGATTTCATCAAAATTCTTTAATAGAACACTTTTAAATACCCATCAACACCTCAAATTCATCATCTAATAACTAAAATCATATGAACTCATCAATGGTAACTTCTAAGATTTTCAATAAAATAAAAAACCAAGGTAAACGTTAATTGGACCTAATTGTAACAATTACAAAAAACATAAAAATTTCAAGAAATGGGTATGGATTTGACTTACATGAAGAAAAAATTGAAAAACCAGCTTAAACCCTCTTCAATGTCTATTTTTAGAACTGAAAATGATGATAAAATGTCTAGAATTCTGTAATTTTTCATTTGTTTCATTAAATTTGACAAAATTTCCAATTTTTCCCTTAGTTCACGCCATTTTATCATCTTTTTAATGCTTATGCCGCGTCAGCCATTTGTTTTTGGCATATTTATGCCTTAAGTCACTCCTTAGTTATTGTTTAAGCTATTTAATCACTTAACCACTATTATTAGCAAGTTTTGCACCTTTTTCAATCTAGTCCTTTTTAACAAATTAGACGTGTAATCGGTAAAATTTGTTAACGAAATTTTCATACGACATTCCTATCATACCATAGACTATAAAATAATATTAAAATAAATTTTCTTTCAACATAGGATTTGTGGTCCTGAAACCACTGTACCGATTTCATTGAAAACGGGTTGTTACAACTCTCCCCCTTAAAGAATTTTCGTCCTTGAAAATCTTACCAGTAAAGAGGTTTGAATATTGTTTACTCATTGTTTCCTTCGGTTCCTAGGTAGCCTCTTCTACTCCATGTCGTTGCCGAATAACTTTTACTAAAGCTTCATTTTTATTTCTTAATTATTTCGTCTCACGTGCTAAAATTTTGATTGGTTCTTCTTTATTGGTCATGTCATGCTAATATCAACCTCTGTCGAGGAGATAACATGTGAAGGATCTGGACCGATACCATCGCAACATAGATACGTGGAAAATATTATGAATTCTGTCAAGCTCTGATGGTAATACTAATGCTAATCGATACGCAACAGGTCCTATTCTCTTAGTAATTTTATATGGACCGATAAATCGTGCACTCAGTTTTCCTTTACGGCCAAACTAAAGAATTTTTTTCCAAGGCGATACTTTCAAGAATACTTTGTCACCAGCTTGGAATTCTATCTCTTTTCGTTTAAGATCTGCATAAGATTTTTTATGATCAGAGGCTGCTTTCAAGCTATCCTGAATCGCTTTCACCTTTTTTTCAGTCTCACGGATTAAATCAACTCCATATATCTTTTTATCACTAAGTTCAGTCCAATACAACGGAGTTCTACATTTGCAACCATATAGAGCCTCATATGGTGCCATTTCAATACTTAACTGATAGCTATTATTACATGCGAATTCAACTAAAGGTAGATATTTTTCCCAATTGCCTTCGAATTCCAAAACACAACACCGAAGCATATCTTCTAGAATCTGTATCACACATTCGGATTGTCCATTAGTCTGAGGATGAAATGCGGTACTAAAATGTAACTGTGTACCCATAGCTTCTTGCAACTTGTTCTAAAATCGAGATGTGAACCATGGATCTCTGTCGGAAATAATAGAGACTGGCACTCCATGTAGCCTGACAATCTCAGAAACACATAATTCAACCAATCTGTCCAGGGAGAAATCCATATGTACTGGAATAAAGTGTGCAGACTTCATCAAACGGTCGACGATCACCCAAATGACATATTTCTTTTTCAGAGATAAATGGTAAACCTGACACAAAGTCCATGGTAATTCTTTCCCATTTTCATTTCGGTATCATCACTGGCTGTAATAACCCTGAAGGTACCTGGTGTTCAGCTTTAACTTGCTGACATACTAAACATCTAGATACAAATTCAGAAATATTGCATTTCATTCCCAACCACCAGTGTATCTTTTTCAAATCATTGTACATTTTATTACTCCCCGGATGAACAGACATAGTACCATTATGAGTTTCGTGCAAAATCTTCTGTACAAGCTCCGAATTCTTCGATACACATATTCTGCCTTTGAACAACAAACAATCATCAGGTCCAATTTGAAATTCTGAATCAAAAATCATTTCACACTTTACCCGTTTAGCTTGCATCTCATTATCATCTTTCTGAGCCTCGCAGATCTAAAGCGGAAAAGTCAGTTTGAATTTTAACTCAGCTAGGATTGAGCCATCATCAGACAAAGACAATCGGGTATTCATTGCTCGCAAAGCAAACAGAGACTTTCTACTTAGAGCATCTGCAACTACATTGGCTTTTTTCGGATGATAATCAATAACCAAATCATAATTTTTCAACAATTCAAGCCACCTGCGTTGCCTCAGATTCAAATCCTTTTGCGACATCAGTTTCAAATCCTTTTATGATCGATATTGGACCTAATTGTAACAATAACAAAAAAACATAAAAATTTCAAGAAATAGGAAAAGATTTGACTTACATGAAGCAAAAATTAAAAAACCAGCTTAAACCCTCTTCAATTTCTATTTTTAGAACTAAAAATGATGATGAAATGTCTAGAATTCTTTAATTTTTCATTTGTTTCATTAAATTGGCAAAATTTTCAATTTTACCCTTAGTTCACACCATTTTATCATCTTCTTAATGCTTATGCCGCCTCAGCTATTTTCTTTTGACATATTTATGCCTTAAGTCCCTCCTTATTTATTAGTTAAGCTGTTTAATCACTTAACCACTATTATTAGCAAGTTTTACACCTCTTTCAATCTAGTCCTTTTTAACAAATTAGACGTGTAATCGGTAAAATTTCGTAACAAAATTTTCGTACAACATTCCTATCATACCATAGACTATAAAATAATATTAAAATAAATTTTCTTTTGACCTAAGATTTGTGGTCCCGAAACTACTGTTCTGATTTCACTAAAAACGGGCTGTTACAATAGCTAAACAGATAGTTATGGAGTAGTTGTACGGAGATTGGAATATGTCGTACAATGAAATCCAGGGATGGATAGCCTCTATGCGGGAGTACGTGCCAAGAACTGTCGTTGAGTCGTAGACATGACCTTATTACAGCTCGGACGACCAACTACAACCGAGAAGAAAATTTTCTACCGGATGTTCTAGACATTCGATCCATGAATGCGGCCTTTCTCTACTGCAAGTCGCTTGTGCAGGTTGATGACACCTGGTTATATGGAAAATATACACAGATCCTCCTTATTGCGGTTGCACAAGATGGGAACTGAAACTTACTACCGATAGCGTTTGCCATTGTGGAGTTGAAGAACATGGAATTGTGGAAATTCTTCCTAACGAACTTGCGGACGTATGTTGTCAAAGAAAACAATATTTGCATAATATCCGATAGATCAAAAATGTCGCGATTAGGCGTTCCAGTGTTTCATAGAGATCCATTTATTGTATCTGCCACATCGCCGCTATATCCATTTACTAAATTCGATTCTACTTCATATCGATGTGGCCGTATAAGGTGGCACCACCAATAAAAAATATCTTCTTTTGAAATCCTATTATGGCCTAATAATGGTCTGATGATGGTGGGAAAAAATTGGTGGTGCTGCTGCCTTGTCAGGCACCATCCATAGTTACTATTCAAAACATACCATTTTGGTAATTAATTTGATTGGAATACCATTCTAGTTATGAATTTAATTTTTTTTGTATGATTGGAGTAAAAAAGCCAATTAGCATCTCTTTAAATTTTAATTTTTTAATGTCTGTAATAAAATAATTCTAACTGTTCTTGTCCTCTTGCTATTCCTGTTTGATAATAATCCATTTTGGTTGAAAAATCAATGGGTTGTGTTTATTTAAAACAAATGTTAGAATTTAGATCATTTTATTAAAATGTTGTTAATTAATTAGTTGCGTTGTCCCGTAGCCACAGTACTGATTTCTTATCCATTTAATATTAATTTTCTCGAGTATGGTGGAAATAATAATAAAAAATGTAATGAAATTTTTTTAAAAAAAGGACAAATATGGTTGGAATATTTTATTTTTAGGTGGGAGAATAGGGCTACCAATAATATGAACAACTTGAACACGTGCCTACTCTCAGTTCTTTCTTTCTTTGGTTCATAATTATAATTAAAATGTCTATACCACCTAACTCAAATAATCAGATTACCTTCCAAGAAAACGCGTAATATTTTTTCGTATTCAACTCACAAGATCAATACGCAAAATATCTTCGATTTGTGAGGTGGAATTTGCAATGCTAGTACACTAATTGGCGAGTCACGTGGGTTTACTTTAAAAGCTCACCTAATTCTATCCACATCTTTGTGAATCTGTGAGCGTTTCTTTTTTTCTCTGGGAAGGGCCTAAAAGGATGGGGCGCCGATTCTTTTCAGTAACCACGAACATTTCTGGTTTGAGGTTTGTTTCCCAACACCAGAGACGGCAAAAAGTATCTCTATCCACCATGTGTAGGACATGATTCCAGGCTAAACTGGTCTTGTCCTTCTAAGGTTGAGGATATGGTGATGGACTTGCGGGGCCCTTTCCTTTAAATGTCCAAACGCTAACTCATAAACATCGGTGTCGCAGTTGTTTTTACATGTCCATTATGAAGCATATGGGGGATTTGCTGTCTCCTAGGGCCTCAACTTTCGTAACATAAAAAGGCTATAGAAGAGGCTTGCCCCCAGCAGTCAGTATTGGGGAACTTTCAGGTTGAAGTCAGAAAGAAGATGAGAAATCATGAGAAGAAGGAAGCAACTGAAATTAGCTCAAGTAGCAAGGTAAGGCCATGTTGTTTTTAACCACGCATCAGTACTAAATAACCTCTTTAAGACCAACAAAGTTACTCCTTTTTTCCTTCTTTCTTTGAGGAATTCTGGGGTAGTTTAATTAGAAGCCATGTATTTTTTGTTGTTTATTAAAGAACAGGGTGATTTACAAATATGGTTGTGTATCGGTGTTAAATTTGCTTGCTACTTAAAACAATTTCCCAAGGCTGCATTTCTTTTCCTAAAACAGACCAAAACTATACTTCCATGACCATGAGTCTTATCATTTATAAACATATACACTGCTTTTTTTCACAATCTTAAGGTTTAACTTTACCCTTTTACAACATACACAATCTCTCAAATTTTCATCTTGTTTTTTAACCAGAAGAAAAAGGCTGCAAATCAGTCGGTGCTGCTATGCTGCAAGATATTTTTCTCGTTGCAACAAACTGTCCTAGCCATGGTCGAGGCTGCTTATGGGACCATAAACCTGGAGCAGCATTCTGGTACACACCTTCGGCTCGGTGTGGTTGATGACATTATTTTGCATCCCTTGGCTCGGGTATCCTTGGATGAAGCAGCTTGGCTTGCCAAGGCTGTCGCAACAGACATTGGCAGCCTATTCCAAGGTGGGTCTAATTAGTATTCTATAATTATTTAGAACGCTGTTTATAAATGTATTTCTGCACATTGTGGGTTCTTTTGGTTACCTTTTCTCTATTGTTGCAGTGCCAGTGTTTTTGTACGGTGCAGCACACCCAACAGGCAAGGCCTTGGACAGCATCAGGTGGGAGCTTGGCTATTACAGGCCCAATTTCATGGGCAATCAATTGGCGGGCTGGACAATGCCTGAAATCCTCTCTATAAAGCCCGACGAAGGGCCAACCCGTGTATCTCGAGCTAGAGGGATCACCATGATTGGGGCACGCCCATGGGTTGGACTATAGAATGTACCCATCATGTCAACAGACGTCTCCGTAGCTTATCGAATCGCGAGGATGGTGAACGCTAGAGGTGGTGGTCTCCCGACGGTCCAATCACTAGGTCTGGTCCATGGTGAAAACTCAATTGAGATAGCTTGCATGCTTCTGGAACCAAACCGGGTTGGAGGAGACAGGGTGCAGTCCCGGGTTGAGATGTTTGCTGCCCAAGAAGGGTTAGATGTGGAGACAGGCTATTTCACTGATTCTTCACTTGAAATGATACTTGATAAATATCTAAACTTAATTTCTGCTAACAGAGCTGAATGATAAAATATTGATGGTGCAGTATTTATATGTGACCCTTCCAATAAATCTTGTGAGGATGTACGTGACTTTGATTATTAGTTGCACAACTCTTTAACCTACTGCACTTTTTATTCAACTCTACTTTCACCTGAGTTCTCATCACACTACTCTTTTTACACAAATAGATTAGGCCCAGGGCAGCCTACAGATTCTCCATTTTGTTATTTCCAACAAGAAAAGCAAGTTTTTATTTAGTTTTCATTATAATAGGCAAGAGTCCACCCCACATAATGCCTATACTACAAAAATAATTAAATACCCCCTACTTGAATAAATAATAGCTTTCAAATTTATGATAATTCAATAATTGCTTACCAATAACTCAATTGTTTCATTAACCAAAGGATGTATCCAAAACCATAGTTATCATCAATGATTTATTATTGATGTTTAAATTGGAGCCATGTCCTTTGGCAACCCATTATCTATATTTCATTCATTCAACAAATTGTTACCTAGAACTAAAAATTATGAATGTAAACTGATATACCCTATCGAGAGAGGTTGTTGGAGGAAAATAAAATTAGTTAAGATGTTATTGAGTTATTGAATAACGAAAGTGAATTTGAGAAATTGAACTTTCTGTTTCGAAATACTCTCTTGCTTATATTAATATAAACTAATAAAGAAATGAATTATTCTGAATGGTTTTCATTTTATATTATATTTGGCTGATATTATTAAAGCTTGATAACATCAACCAAAATTAATCTCAAGATAACACAATTGACATAAATACATTATGACCTTTAATAATAATAACCATCCTGTATACAACTTGAAAGATTGGATCAAGCAAATCTCAAACATTTTGACCAAAATAAAAACGACCTACAAGTTGGTTGATCAAAATGAAATTGTAAACTTGACATGGCATGCACAATTAACTGTTATTAGAGATTTAACGCTTAGGTGACTAAAATGAAAGAGCCCTAAAAAGTTAGGTGACCAACTAGGTAGTTTATCCTAATATTAAAACAAAATAAAGAGTTGATTTTTTTTCTTTGAAGTCCACAAATATCCATAATAAATATAAAAATGATTAGATAAAATAACATAACATTGATAGAAATAATGAGCTAGAAACTTCGTTCTTTATTTCAGCAAAGCAATGCTTTATATAGGCAATTATATAAACAGAAAAACTAAATAAAAGGGACGTGATTAACACCACTAAAAACAACTTCCTAGTTTATTGACAATTTAAACCACTACCTAAAGACTAGGAAAATCATAACTGAAAAAATAATAAGTAAATTTTAACAGCCACGTGATTAAATAAAATATCTAACACCCCCCTTAAACTGAAAACACTAATTTTAGTTTAATCAAACTATGTTCTCCAAAGTGCAAACGCCAAGGGCACTTCTAAGCTTTGTGAATGCAGCAACTTTGATGGACTTGGTGAAGATATCAGCAACTTGATCTTCACTCTTGCAGTAAATGACATCAATAACTTCTTCCTTTGTGAGATCTCTTAAGAAGTGAAACTTGACATCAATGTGTTTACTCCCATGTAAAACAGGATTTTTTGAGAGCTTAATAGCTAAGTGGTTGTCACAATAGAGAGGAGTGGGACATGTTTGTGGAGAATGAAGCTCACCAAGAATGTTTCTCAACCAAATTGCTTGGCAAGCACAAGAGGTTGCTGCTACAAACTCAGCTTCTGTAGTTGAGAGAGTGACAAGCTGCTGCTTTTTGGATGACCACAAAACAGCTCCAGAACCAATAAGAACACAAAACCAATTGTATTTTTCCTATCATCTGGATCACTTGCAAAATCGCTGTCTGAAAAACCAACCAAATTTGTTTGCTCTCCTTGCTTGTAAAGAATGCCAAAATCAATGCTGCCTTGCAAGTATCTGAGAATTCTTTTGGCAGCCAACAAATGCACTTCTTTCGGTTGCTCCATGTATCTACTTATAAGGCTGATGACGTATATAATATCTGGCATAGTGGCTGTTAGGTACATCAAGCTCCCTACAATTTGTTTGTAATAAGTGCTATCAATCTTCTTTCCTCCCGGATCTTTCTCGAGTTTCATTCCCACCTCTGAAGGAGTGTTGAAAGCGTTGCAATTCTTGATCCCAAATCTGTCTAAAATCTCTTGGGCATATTTCTTTTGAGAAAGAAAAGTCCCTACAGCACTTGTTTAACTTCTATGCCCAAAAAATAATACATTAAACCAAGATCAGACATGTTAAATTCCTTCATCATGGACTCCTTAAATTTAAGAAGCAACCCTTCATGATTTCTAGTAAAGATTAAATCATCGACATACAGACATACAATGATAATCTTTCTACCTTCAGCTTTTACATAAAGAGTATGCTCATGGGGACATTTCTTAAAACTAGCCTTTCTGAAATAAGCATCTATACGACTGTACCAAGCTCTTGGTGCTTGTTTCAGCCGGTATAAAGCCTTTTTCAATTTGTACACTTGATTTTCACATCCATGTTTCACATAGCCGAGTGGTTGATCGATGAATACCTGTTCTTTCAAATCTTCATGCAAGAAGGCTGATTTTACATCCATCTAAAAAATTGGCCAAGAACTTTGTGTCACTAAAGCCACCACTAATCTGACTGTATCAAGTCTGACTACTGGAGCAAAGATTTCTTTGTAGTCCGCTCCATACTTTTGCTTGTATCCTTTAGCCACTAAGCGTGCCTTATATTTGTCAATTTCTCTATTTTCTTTCAATTTTGTCTTGTAGATTCATTTGACCCTAATTGTCTGTTGACCACTTGGTAAGTCTACCAGCTCCCAAGTATTGTTGTGTTCAATGGTAACGATTTCATCATCCATAGCTTTCCGCCACTTTGACTCCTTCACAGTTTCTTGGAATGAGATGGGATCACAATCTGAAAACAAGGCAAAGTGAGTTAAAGGATCTTCAGATTGATTAATCCCTGTTACTTCATAGTCATCCATCCATGTTGGTCTCATTTTGCTTCGCTGAGATAGACGTTCACCAACCAATTGCTGATCTGAATTTTCATCAACAATTTGTTGATTTGAACGCATAACTTGTGGGCTATTTTGGTAGCTTTCAATAGTAACTTCAAGTTGGGAATCATCCTCCTTGTCAAAGTCTATAAAGATTGTTTCAACCGAATTCTCTCCCCATGGCCAGAATTTCTCTTCATCGAACACCACGTCACGGCTAATAATAACTTTCTTTGTGTTAGGATTATAAAGCTTGTAGGCCTTCGATTGTTCACTAACACCAAGAAAGACACATGTTTCAGCTTTGTCTTTTAGCTTTATTTTTTCTGATCTGAAATGTGAGCATAACAGATGCAACCAAAATTTCTTAAATGATCAACATTTGGTTGATGTCTGCTCCAAGCCTCCTCTAGTGTTATGTTTTAAACAACAAATGTTGGACTTCTATTCAAAACATGAATGCTCTATTGTACTGCTTCAGGCCAGAACTCCTTTGGAATATTGCTCATTCATAAAATACTTCGCACCGTATTCAAAATGGTACGATTTTTCCTTTTGCTTACACCATTTTGCTGAGAAGAGTAGGCTACCGTGAGTTCTTTTTGATCCCTTAAAGTTCACAAAAATCTATAAATTCTCGTGAATTGTACTCGCCTCCACGGTCGCTATGAAGAATTTTTATCGAGCTTTGAGCATAATTTTCAACAAGGGCCTTGAAATTTTTGAAGGCTACAAAAGCTTCTGATTTTTCTTGCAAGAAGTAAACCAATGTTTTCTAACTAAAATCATCAATAAATGTTATAAAATAACGTTTACCTCCATTGGATTTCGGATTGATGGAACCACATAGATCGGAATGGACTAACTCCAATCGTCGTTTGCCTTTTCAAGATTTTCCTGTGGGAAAGCTATCATGTGCTTGTTTTCCAACAATATAATCTTCACAAATCTCAGCTAGAGGATCAAATTTGAGAAGACCATCCACCATATTCTTTTGTTGCAAAGTTTTTAGCCCTCCTAAATTCAGATGTCCATACCAGTAATGCCACAACCAAGCTGGATTAGTCAATTTTGCAGTAAAACAACAACGACTAACCTTTTGGAGATACAAGGGAAACATTCTATTATTTTTCATATTGACTCTAGCAATCAAGCCCAATTTGTCGTCTTGAATTTTGCATTCTCAATTTTTAATGGGAACTTCATAACCCTTCTCTTGCAATTGGCCAATGCTCAGCAAATTGGTTCTTAAATCTGGAACAAACAGGACATCGTAAATTGTTTAAGTAGAATTCCCTTTAGCTTGAATAACGACATACCCCTTTCCTATAACTGAGACCTTAGAGCAATAACCAAATTTCACCGTATCACGATAGGATTCATCAAGAGTGGAGAAGGCTGACTTGTCTCCGCTCATATGATTGCTGTAACTAGTGTCTAAATACCACAAATCTTTGTTGGTTTTTTCTTTCTCATGACAAACCATTAACAAATATATCTCCTCCTCCTTTTCAAATGTTTCTACAAAATTAGACTTTTCTTCACGCATTTTATTTAAATTCGTGTAACATTCAGAACGGTAATGCCCATACCTGTGACATCAAAAACATTCCACATTTGCCTTGTCTCTGTCTACTGACTTTGGTTTTCTATCATTTGACCGATAACCTCGATTATTTATCCTCGGGTTTCCATCATCGAATTTTTATTGAAATTTTTACCCTTCCACTTGCCTTTGTCAACTCGAACTTTTTGCGTGTTGGAAGTTGCTTTTAAAGCCTGCTCCTCGTTGTCTTGCTGTATCAATTTTTGCTCATGAACCACCAAAGAATTCTGTAACTCATCAATGGAGAGAGTATCAAGATCCTTCGATTCTTCAATGGAGAAAATAATAAAATTGAATTTCGGTAACATGGATCGAAGAATCTTCTCGACAATTGCAACGTCCTCAAGCTTATCCCCATGAATCCGCATCTTGTTTGTGATCACCATCGTTCTTGAGAAGTAATCTAAAAATGTCTCACCAGACTTCATGCGTAAAGTCTCGAATTCACCACGGAAAGCTTGAAGTTGTGCTCACTTCGCCTTCGTATTTCCTTGATACTTCTTCATAGAGTCCCAAATTTTCTTTAAGGTGTCCTTTTGAAGGATTGTTTCCAAGATTGAGCGATCAATAGCTTGGAACAAATATTTTTTTTTCCTTCAAATCGCTCAACTTTAATGCATTCAGCTCCATTCTTTCTGCATCTGTTAAAGAAGTTCTCGTTGCAGGTTCGATAATTCCGCTATCAATAACCTGCCAATACTCTTTCGATCTTAGAAAATTTTCCATCAGCATACTCCAATGATCATAGTGACCATCGAACCGTGGAATTGCCGGCTGCACAAGTTATCTGTAGCCATGTGTTGGCTTCTATTGTTGCTACAAACTCTTACTCTCCCTCACGTGTTTCACTCAAAAATAACCTGGCTCTTATACCACTGATAGAATTAACGAGCTGGAAACTTCGTTCTTTATTGCAGCAAAGCAATGCCTTATATAGGCAATTACAAAATCATAAAAACTAAATAAAAGGGACGTGATTAACACCACTAAAAACAACGTCCTAGTTTATTGACAACTTAAACCACTACCTAAAGACTAGGAAAAATCATAACTAAAAAAACAATAAGTAAATTTTAACAGCCACGTTATTAAATAAAATATCTAACAAACACATCCTTAAAGACATAGGAAGGAAATGTCTATATTGATTGTTTGTTGATATAGAGTCATTAAGTCTCACTTTCAGTTAATGTAAATTAATAATCTATGTTGAATGAACTTGAATGTAGAATCAATTATACGGATGAGTCTCTAAATTTAAGTCAAGTGCTTAAAAAGCATAATTGTCTCTGGCACTCTTTCAACAACACCTCATAGTGGTATACTATAGCTTACTTAACCTCATATGAAGTGCAATGTAGTACTCAATTGATCGTTTTCCCTAGAACCAATCTCGAAAGATATGATTATAAGCACAAGTGTCACAACTGCACTTTCCTCAATGCCTCCAAGTTAAAACTACAGTAACTAGATTTGCCCTTGGCTATTGAGGTCTTCAACTAGAGGTTTTTACATAGAATCAATCTTAGGTAACCTCTCCATTAGATCGTTAGTGTAAAATGGATAGCTGGATCTCAACTCACTTTCCCTTAGAAATTTTGTCACTTAGAATTAAAGATATGAGTACAAATCAAGAAAATTAAATTGCCAACATTTTTTCTAAATTGGTGCTTAATCCATTTTTTGGTGAAAAGTGCTTAATCCAATTTTGATCAATAAGTCATTAACTTACCAATATTCCAACCACGTAAACAATTTAGCACATTGTAGATTTGCGAGTAACGTAAAAGATATGAAAATAATGCATAATGAAACAGAAATAAATAAAAATAAGTTAACTTCATATTAAATAAATCTCAATCGAGTTACTAAAATCCATAAGTGAATCTAAAGTTGAATAATCCTTCCTAAGAACTATGAAAATGAACTAAAAAAATTATTCTTATCGAAGATGATCTACTTTCTTCTAAATATTAAAAAAAACTTTATATAAAGTTTTTAAGGCAACATCATGAGCCAATGTGAAAAGACCACATTGCTACATTTAAATAAGATAAGAAAATACAATGCAAAAAGACCACATTGGCCTTCCTAGTGACTGCCCTCTCTTAGCGCCCTTATGAACTGCGGGAGGAAATCAACACTGGGAACTAAAATAAATATCGTGGCTTGCTCCAAGTGTGATAGGTCAGTTGTAATATTTGTAGTGCTACAATGGAACACTGGAGCATTCCAAGGATCAAACCCAAATGAGTCAACGATTTAGCAATTTCTATAAAAAATGCATGTAAGAAAGGAGTCTATCTAGCAACTCACTAATTCTTATAGTACGGAAAATCATAATTTGGATTTAATTAAACTAATTAACTATCTAACACTAAGGAGGACTAAATTGTAAAATAGATAAAATTAAGCTAAAGTAACAAATTAAAAACGAACATCAATTGGTTGATTTCTATGTTGCTCATTAATTTTTGGATTAGGGATCTAAATCACTTACACTCTTAATTTGGCTCCATTTTACCTCTCGGTCTCATGACGAATTAGTCCGATTTCTCTCTTGACCTCACCCGACTAACCTAGGACTAACGAATTGATGTCCAATAAGATCTCCTCTTGGTCTCACTTATCTTGATTTTCCCTTAGGGGCATTAATCCTAAGTTTTAAAGTTTATTCGATTTAGTCTAAATTTTGTGATTTAATCCCTATACCAAAGATTAACTAGACAACATTTTCATCAACCAAACACTTTAAATCTAATTACCCATATTCCTACTTAAGCAAACAAGCAACAAGTAATCAAGCAAAATAAACATCAATGGTAAACACAATGAAAAATAAGAAAAGCTCCAAGCTTTACAGGAAAAGCTTGAAGAAAAAAAATGGCAACAATGGAGATGTAAAAGAACACTAAAGAACGAATTCTTATCTAAGAGGTTGAAAGTAAAACTAAACTATATTAAAAGCTTGCAATGAGAGATGAAAATACAATGTGAAGTTTGAGTATTTAAATGTAAACAACATTTAGCTACAGTAGAAACTAAATTAACTAACTACATTGTATGAAGAAAACTACCCTAAACCTAAACTAAAAAAAATGAAAGAAACCCTAAAACTAAGGAGCTTTCTAACCTAAACTACAACCTCTCATTCTTTAGCAAACTTTTTGGCTCTTTAAGAAACTATTTTGACCGTCTTTTTGTTGCCCAACATACCTTTAAACGGGTCTTCTTTGATTGGTGATTCGGGTGGACAAAGTCTACCCCTAATGTTATTTTTCCCCATATGACAAGGGTATCGTAATATCCAAGATAGGATATTGTGATACCCAACCTTGGGTATCCCGATACCATTATTGATGGCTCGTTTTCTTCTTTATTTCGAGTTTGGTTGAGGTGTTACAATACCCAAGCTCCGATGTCACAATACTTCTTCTTGTGGCATGGTTTCCACTTAATTTTGGGCCACCAACATGCTCCTACAACACTCAATCACTCATTCAGTTCCAAATGGCACCCTTGGCCAATTTGGGTCTCAAAATAGCACAAAATAAGCATAAAATCCAGAGACCCCTGTTTGCAAAATTTTCTTTCTTTTTGAAAAATTCCAATTTGATTCTTATTTGTTCTCGGATCGACTTAAGAGCTTTCGTAAACTCGTTTGAGACTCAGTTTAGTTTGTAAATCATATTTTGCATGGTCTATGAAATATTTTATTGCTTAATTAGATTTTTGAGCCTAAATTGAATGTGATCCATTTTGGTGATTATATAATATTCTGTAGCTCGAGTTCGGCGACCAGACTAGGTAAGGGGTGTTACATCATTCTTCATTGTTTCAAACACTCACTTGTTCCCCTGCAAGGCCGAGTTTTCACCAGTCACAGTTTGTACCAGAGTGCCATATCATACGAAAACATATTATCTCGTGTCTTCTTTACATCATCATACGTAACATCACTTAGTTACCTCATTACACCAATCTAGATACAGAGCTTGTGCACCAAGGAAGGAGTATTTATATCATGTCTATATTAAATTTCTGAATTTGTTTAACCGTTTATACCCTTGCATGCACTGACTCCTTAAACACATTTCCTTAGATACGAACATCAGAACCAAAGGAAAAAGCCACATACCTGGTTGTACAGTGACAAAGGTTAAGCAAAATAGCGTAAATATTAGACTCAAATTACGAAGAAACTTACTAAAATTTTTTGCTCAGAGCTCTATCTACTCTATGGGTTCCTTCCCTTTGGCACTGGGACCTTCTCCTGTTTCTTTGGCTAAAACAATAAAACTACTTCTTTAAACATCCAAAACAACCAAAACTTTATAAAACATGAAACTGTAGACATGCAAATAATTTCTAGATAGAAGTTTTCTTCCTATCCGGTATCCAAATAAAAATTTTATTGAACCTTCTTACAATAGCTTCTTTCTATTTGGTAAAGCTTAAAGAAAGGTTTAAGAGTTTACCAATAGAAGCCTTAAAACAGAATCTCTTTTAAGCTTAACAGACAACACCTTTGTTAACGATGAAAAGCTCTTCTAGTTTTCTTCAATTATAACAAATACTAATAGAGAAGATGAAATAAAAGTCTTCTCTCCACTACCAAGCTTTCCTATTTATAAATAACACACATCTAAATCCCACTCAGGATTAAATCAAAGTAGAAATTATATTCACACCCTTCCAGTAATTTATCACATCCTACGAGGCTCTCTAAGTGTCCTATTTACTGATACGTTACCTCACTAGGATGTTAGATGACTAAAACATGTCCCACTAAACTACTATACTTACATCAGTAGAGACAAAAAAACATAGGTGACAGATTTATTAGAAGGAAAGTCTATCTAATAAGGTTCTATCCACAACAAAAAAAACTCACTACTCCACGTAGTGGAACTCCGCAGTATCAATGAAGTTCAACGAAGTATTTCGCCATAAAATTACCAACCCTAACCTGTCTATATCTCGCGACTTAGGCAGTATTTGCTAGCATAGTCTCCTAAACACAATCAGCTCACCAAATGAGGGTGTGACAATGATTTAGTGCCTTGTTGATATAAATATGCATTGGCTATGTTGAAATGCTTGGATGAATGAGTTACTATGTTTAAAATAAAAGAATCGAATGGTTGTATATATGTGAATGGTTAGAGAATTTTTACCAGTTAAAAATGGAGTGATTAGGTGTTTATTTGATGAATAAATGTTTTGGTTGATTAAGAAATAGTTGGACTGATTGTGAGATACATTTTGAATTGGGTTGTGCAGGTTTTAAGTGTGCATTTAGGTACCAATTTGCATAGGTTTTGGTTTGAATAGGAAATGGGTACCAAAATGAAAGATTTTTACAATTTTGGCACTGAGGTACCAAAATGAAAGATTTTCGATGGTAGTTGCTCGGACAATGAATGACACTTTGTTACTCAAACCTGACGACCGGATTAGGTACCGAGATGTTACAATATATTTTTCTTCTTTTTGGTCTACCTTGAGGTCATATGATAATCAAATATACCAATTATTTGAATATTCAAATTGACCAAATTAATAGATTAGTGAACTAAAAGATACGCAAAATTTTGCGTTTTGGACTATTAAGCCTTTTTGTCTGAGTTGAATTATTTGAGGGCATTTTATTGTATACTTGTTGTTGGGGATCGACCCGATTAAGCAACAAGTAAAAAAATAGCGGAATAAATTGAGAAATTGAATACAAAAATTTAACGTGGAAAAACCCCTCCAAAGAGGATAAAAAATCACGGGCAAAGATAATTTTACTATAATGGCAAAAGAACGAATAGTACAAAAGATGGAGATAAAACTAAACCTCGAAAACCCGAAAACAAAGAACTCTCAAAACGTAAACACAAAATTCTCTAAATGTGTTATGAGTTCTAATCTCTAATGGGTGTATTTTCTAATATTGTAAAAGAGTCTATTTATAGGCTAAATTCATAGGTCAAATAATAAAATAATCTAGACTAATCAGAGTTTGATTGAAACAAATAAAAAAAGTTTAATTGAAAGATTATTTCTCAAATTTGACTGAATAGGAGTCATACTCAACAAATCTCCACATTGACTCATATTTTTACAATGCCATCTTTGCCAAAGCTCGCCACGGGCCTATCTTGAACTATGCAGGAAATTAATTGAGTCGAATATGTGCTAAAAAACTGGAAGACTTCTAGCCTTCGACTTGTACACTGCCAAATTAAAACTAACTTGAGTTTGATTTTCACGAACACAGTGCCCTAACCTTTCAAAACCTGCATCCAAAAAAGAATCTCTCTTCAACGAAATGGTCATACCTTTTTCCCTCCTATGACCAAGTTGTCTCCGCTCCAAACGAGTTGACTTCGACTCCGTAACGGACGAGGGACGTTCAATTTCACCGGTCACTATAGAACCTTCCAAAATATAAAGACTGTCGGTTCTTTTACCTTTTAACAAAACGAGAGCTCTACGAGATACTTTAATATCGCTCGACTCGATGTTGATTCTGCATCCTTTCAAATCTAAAACACTCAAGGAGATAAGATTCTTTCATAAATCAGGTACAAATCTGACATCTGAGAGTGTCCTAATCGTCCCATCGTGTATCTTAATTTTAACA
Source organism: Gossypium hirsutum (assembly GCF_007990345.1). Classification (NCBI taxonomy): domain Eukaryota; kingdom Viridiplantae; phylum Streptophyta; class Magnoliopsida; order Malvales; family Malvaceae; genus Gossypium; species Gossypium hirsutum. Next base: position 66,128,744 of record NC_053438.1, on the reverse strand, counting down.
GTACCAATACCAATTACCTTACTAGATGAATCGTTTCCCATGCACACAACTCCACCTCCAACCGAACTATATATGGAGAACTATTCTCTATCGAGACACATGTGGAAAGAACATCCCGAATCTAGGATCTACTCGGACGTGAGCTTGGAGTTATCGCTCGTTGACACTAACAAGAAATCATTACCGCTTTCATCAACCAAATTAGCACCAGCTACATCTTCCTCGCTACTCTCAGCAGCTCTTTTATTTCGCAGTTTATAACAATCTGCTTTGACGTGACCTAACTTTTTACAATAGCGACACATTTTGTCTCGTTTCTTTGATGCTACCAAAACGGAAGCTTGCCTATCTGCCTTGTTATCCAAACCAAACTCATTTTCGAGTTTGTCTCTACTCAACAAATGACCCTTCACATCTTCGAACGAGAGTTTGTCTCTGCCATAAATTAGGGTCTCCCTAAAAGACTTGTATGAAGAGGGTAAAGAGCACAATAATAGCATAGTCTGATCGTCATCGTCAATAAGAACCTCAACGTTCTTTAAATCATTTAAAAGAGTAATGAATTGATTGATGTGATCTTTAAGAAGCTCACCTTCGTTCATGTGAAACGTAAATAGACGTTGTTTCAACACTAAACGGTTAGCCAAAAACTTAGTCGCACAAAGAGTTTCTAACCTTTTCCACATTACGGATGAGGTCTTCTCCATCAATACTTTCTACAATATCGTATTTGCGAGGCACAACTGGATTGCAGACAAGGCATTTTCATCAAGCTCTTCCCATTCTGTTTTATTTAGATTCTCAGGCTTTTTCCCGGTAACAACCTTTTTCAAGCCAATTTGAACTAGAATTGTCATCATCTGAACTTGCCACAGATTGAAATTTTTCTCACCATCGAACTTCTCAATTTCAAACCTTGTTGCTACCATCTTTGAATGGGCTGATCTATGAAAATTGAACTAGCTCTGATATCACTTGTAGGGGATCGACCCGATTAAGCAGCAAGTAAAAAAAATAGCGGAATAAATTGAGAAATTGAATACACAAATTTAACGTGGAAAAACACCCCAAAGAGGATAAAAAAACCATAGGCAAAGATAATTTTACTATAATGGCAAAAGAACGAAGAGTACAAAAGATGGAGATAAAACTAAACCCCCGAAAACAAAGAACTCTCAAAACGTAAACACAAAATTCTCTAAATGTGTTATGAGTTCTAATCTCTAATGAGTGTATAACGTAAACACAAAATTCTCTAAATGTATTATGAGTTCTAATCTCTAATAGGTGCATTTTCTAAGGTTGTAAAATAGTCTATTTATAGGCTAAATTCATAGGTCAAATAATAATAAAATAGTTTAGAGTTTAGACTAATCAGAGTTTGATTGAAACAAATAAACATAGTTTAATTGAAAGATTATTTCTAAAATTTGACTGAAACAGGAGTCATACTCAACACTTGTGGTTGCGATACAGCTTGAGGGTCTTTACTCTTTAGCAACTGGTCAACATAGGCATAGATCATTGGAAGCCTAGTGATGTGGGCAGAGTTGCTTTCAAGTGCCTTCAATTGTTCAATATTCAAGCTTCCTATTGGATTACGTGAAAAAGGATAGCTCAATGAAAAATGAAGTGTACGTTGGTTGCCACTAACCTTTTTAAATTGTATATTTTTATGATAGTAAAAATGTAATTTCACCATTTTAATAGTCTATATCTTTATATTTTTAAAGAATTAAATTAATTTTTTATCATTTTTGGATGGGCAAAATGTAATTTTACCATTATTGATTTAAAATTTTATAAATTATAAAAGAGTGTAAATAAAAAAAAATTCATTTTAGAACAACCTAGACCCTGCCAATCCTTGCCTCTGCCAATGGTTGGTGGCCACTAATCATTCGCCAAAGTACCAAAGAAACGTCAAAGAATATGGCATTAAACTAGAAAGCTAGAGTAGTGTGGATATTTCAAAATGGTAGGCCACCTATCAAAGATAAAAATTGAAGTGGTCCTTCACAGTCAGTCGTCAAACTCAAATTCAAAGCCAAAGCTAGCTCAGCTCCTTAAAACCTCTCCAAGCAATTCCTGTATATAGTTGGGTCGACCACCCGGCACCCACGGCATCTGTCCATGTGCCAAAAGTCTTTCACTAATTTTACTAAAGCTTTCATCTTTTCTTTTTTTTCCTTTTTCCATTGGCGCCGATTTCGTAAGGCTTGATTGTCCTAAAGTGGGAAAAAAGGTAGCAATCATTGCAATCAAGGACATGATATATATTGAATATGAAAAAGTGATATGAACCTAATTTAAATGCTTCATATGCGTTACCTTAGACACATCGATAATTGTATGTTACACTTCTTCAATATAATAATTGGTTGACTGAAATTTTATTTTTGTTAGATACCACTTTTTATAGTTATAGAATTGGCAAGTGGTTTATTGCGAGCCGCATGCTATATAGAAGGGGAGACAATTTAGTCATGCCTCATACTTTCCTTTGAGAATGTGATGGCATGTCAATCTTATCAGGGGCACTGCATTGTGCACAGTTGGTTGGTTCAATGGACGCAGACCATTTGAAGCTTAATCCATTATTTTGTGTTGAGTTATTTGTAATTAACCCCAAGTTTTTTTTTTTTGTCATGAAATGAAGTCCTAGAATAAAGACAGGAAGTTAGTATGATATAGAATATCTGCCCCAGCAGTGGCACAAGATATGTGGAGATTTCAAATGCCGTGAATTAAGCATTGGAGGACAATAACTTCTACCAACACAAAATCTTATTGGATTTCAATGCAGAAAATATGGAATCCAAGTCAGTACTAAAGCTGAAGCAAATCCAGACACTAAAGTGGGATTTTTCCTGGTTTTTAACTGAATCAATCCAAGGCATATTTTGAAAGGTATTAATGGACAAAGGGGAGCTACACCAGAATTTAAGGTGATAGCGAACAAACAGTTGAAGAAAAACAAAAGCAGATATAATCCCACCGCTGCTTTTTATAGCTCCTTCAGCTTCAGTAATGAGGATTATATAACAATGGGTTAATGTAATGCTGAAACTAGAATGTTTTGTTTTAGTAAGCAAAATCTTGAGCACCGCAACAGGTATCTATAACGTGAAGCTATATAGCATGAGGACGACTTCATGCGCAGCCTCTAAACATCGTAATCATCATTCGGTCCGTATTTAATAGTAAACAATGCGGACATGCGTACTTTGAACTTTGGGAGAATACAAGAATATAAAAAGGAGTGGGGTTCGTATTATTCCCATTCTTAACACAGACTGCACAGCTCCTACTCTGAGGCTCTGTATTTTTTAAACTCATGCCCTATGCTAGACATTTTATTATGATATAATTAACAAGAGCTTTAATTATTTTTTATAATCTGAATCACACACAACTTCTTATTATTATTTAAGTTCTTGTTAAATAATTTTTCCATTTTATACTTCCATAGTTTTTTTTTTTTATGAAATACGTCCATAGTTTCTGGAGTAAACCTTTTACATTTTAGGGTTTTTTTTTTACTTTGCCAAGATATTGATAGGGAGAATGATTGTTTTTTGGATAAACTTCATTTAACTATCATTTTTTTTGGTCATCTACCTATGAAAAAATTATTTATATATGTAGTTTAAATTTTTTTTAAATATCGAAATAAATAATTAAAAATTTGTATATAAAAAATATTTAATAAACGAATATGCCTGCTGGCGTAGTGAAATCATTGGAGGGACATGGAAGTGGACACAAACGCAATTAAGGAAGGAAAGATTTATTATGTGTAATTAGATTGTTTAATATTTACAAGGATTCAAATTCAACGTCGTTTCGCGTCTTTTCATAACATTAAATGTTGAAAGTAAGTGGGAGTGAGTTGTAACAAATTATTTTTTGGGCAAAATCTAGCAGTTAAAATCTTTAATCTAACAGTTGGCACTATTTTACTGCCAAAATGGTGTCATTTTCTAGGCAGTGGACATGAATATTCTTGTAAGGACAAACAATTTCAGATATTGGGCACCACCAATTAAAACACAACTCATTTCCACTAATCACACCATCTTCAACAATCCCCCCCCCATATTCTTCCAACATCCTTAAAAGTTTTCAAGGTCATTAATGTTGATGTCTTCTCATCTTTGTATTTCTTTTTCGAAAAATCCAGTTACTTAACAACAATCATCTTTTCACCGCCATGGTAATGAAAGGTGTGATATGATTGTTGGCCAATTTGAACCAAGATGGGTAGAACCCAGCAAAAGGATGGAGTGTCAACGGGTATAAATAAATGTACAATTTACCCAAGCCACACCTACCTCACCCAAAATCCTCCCCAACAAGATCAACCCTTTTGATTTTCCATTACCGAATTGAGAATTTTTGGCTTACATTATGGCTCAAGGTGGATTGATTTATTTATTCAACAATTGATTAGTAATGAAAGTATTATGTTAAAAGGTTTTAGTAATTTCATTCTCATCCCAAAGCATTTTCAGAAAAATATTTTGGACCTAGATGAGTCTTCAAACTAAAAAAGTTTAATCAAATAAACACTTTAATCTATGTTAACTATGTGATCTTTAACAAATTACGAGTCAATAAATTTTGTACATGTAGACGTCTATGCGAATAATTTTACTAACTTGATACTCTTTTTTCTTATAAATAATATTAATAAGTCATTTAAAATTTATATAAAATTTTAAAAAATATCTTTTGTAAACGTTAAAAATTCAAAACGATAGTAAAAATGAAATCTAAAACATTCATCTAATATATAAATATTTCTTAAAATGCAAAAAAAAAAAGAAAATTAAAAAATCCCGTGGCAATGACTTCGGCAACCGGTACTAAGCTGAAGGCCAAAGGCAACATCGTATATTTTCAGGGTTTCATGTCTATAAATTCACTCGGAAATAATGCAATCATGATTAAGAAATTGCTCTTTTTTTATTTTTAAATGTATATGTTTCACTATCTTTTTATCTCATTTTTAGCCCTAAAAATAATTATAATATATAATATGATAAATAGGAATAATTTAATTTTATATAAAATAACTTATTAAGACTCTAAAATTTATATAAATATAAAATATTTTTTTGGTAGCTATAAAATGTTTTTTTTAATGATTAAAACATGATAAATATTTTATAAATATGATATAAATATAAAACCGTGGTATGACATCCATGTGATATTCTTAAATTTAGAAACAAATTTCTAACTTAGTTTTTGTTGATATTAATTGAATTCTTATCACTTAAACATCTAAATATGTTTGAATTCTAAATTATTTTTACACACTAATTCACCAATATATCTTTAAACTTACCATTTCTTATTCATTTCACAACAGCCTAACCAATTCATGTTACGCATATATATTTATTCATTTACTATCATCAACATATAAACACATATGTTCCATTTCATATCAACATTTCAACTCTTTCCGAGTCTATTGGCTTGTTATTACTCAGCCGGCCCCTAAGCTTGTTTTCAACTCATTTCATATACCATATAGTCAATTTATATTTTTATAAATCTATTAACAGACACGGACTTAGAACGGATATGCAGATCCATCACCCCGGGTTGCCCAGCAACAATGACATTGAACATGCACATATTACCACCTTGGGTTGCCCGACAACGATGGTTTTCACAATCTGGTTTTCTTGTCATCCCAGGTTGCTCGGCAGGCCCATTATTAACATTTTTGGGGCCCTAGACAAAATAATAAAATGGGGTTTTAAGTTCCTTAAAAGTTGGAGAAATTTTTTTTAAGTCCCTTAAAAGTTGGTAAAAAAAATTTTAACTTTTAAAAGTTAAAAAAATAAAAATTTTGGGACCTTTAAAAACTGGAAAACAATATTTTGGACCCCTTTCAGCCTTGAGCCCTGGGTGGCCGCACCTCCAGACGATCCCTAAGGCTGGGAATGATGACTCTATATGTACAATCTACCACCTCGGTTGCCTGGCAACGATGTTTTCAATCAATATCTTGACCCTATGGCATGCTAACTATATCCGACCTTATATGAGTAGCCAATAAGGTAACCAATTTTTTGATTTCATTTTATGATTCAATCCATACTTTATCATATCCAGTTCACCATCAACTCATCATATAATTTAGCATGCTTCAACTCGATTTCATACCAAATATCATATATCAATTAAATCATACTATTTTCTATTCTATTTAATTTAGTATCAGCCGCAATATTCAATCTTAACCATAACAATTCAATTCAAATAATCATTGACAACTCACCTCAACACCATATAATGCAAAATGTTATGAATATGCAGTAATTAAATTGATCATGAATCATAGAAAACAAACTAAGTTTCCAAGTCACTCGTAGATAACTTTCATTTCTCCTTCCCTCTCGTAGGATCTGCATCGGCATTAGCTACGTACAGTCATAAAACATATATATTATCAATTTCCCATCGAATTCACATTCAATTACAAAGACAAACATATTTTTCAATTTATTCAATTTAATCCCTAAACTCGGGACAAGCATAACTTTCAATCTAAAGCTTCGAATTAAAATATGGTTTCACATATATTCATTAGGGACCTTCAATTTTCTATTCCTATTGAAATTTCACAGCATTTTTTCATTTTATTCAATTTGGTATCTAATGTAATAAACTAACAATTAAGCTTTACAATTTAGTCCTTTTCAAAATCTAAGCTTATTTTTTATATCAAATACACACCAATTTCATTCATTTATCAACAATGACAACTTTAAAAAACTTTAACAATTTCAAAAATTAATACATAAGCTAACTAAATGAAGCTCCATGATTCAATTCCCATAAAAATAAAAATAAAAAATGACTAGGGACTTACTTAAAAATGATGGTCAAATGTTCAAACTAGATGAAAGCTTTCCTTTTTTTTCTTTCTAATGGAGGACCGCATGAATTAGAGAAAATGATAATATCCTCACTAACTTTTGGCTTTTATAACATGTTTAATTTACTAATTTATCTTAATTAGTTTAATTAATCAAGTTTAATTAACTTTAATTACACTTGAGATAAAATAATGTCATCCATCATCACATTCCACTATCCACTATTCAAAAGTGGTTTATTAGTCATTTTTGTTCTTGGGATAATTTCTATTGAAGTCCCCAAATCTTATTCTAATTAAAAATTTATAGCAATTTAACTTTTACAATTTAGTCATTGGGCCCTAATTAACCACAGTTTTGGCTAATTTAATCATCTAAATTTCAATTCATTTATATAATAACTCCATAAATATCCCTATTTAATGTTTACGAACTCGTTTACGGAAACAAGGTCTCAAAATCGTATTTTTTGACACCACTGAAAATCGGGTCGTTACAGAAGTAGTGTTGCAAGCCTATATTTTGCTTTTTGAAAACTTGAGTTACAATAATCGGTCTAATAGTGGAATTCAAATATTGCATTGAGATTTATTTTGTTAGGGTTTTTAGGGCTTTGAGAAAACATTAAAACAAAATAAAATTTGTAAAGCAATTTCTGAGCAAAACAGCATGAAGTTGTTGATGTGATTGAAGATGTTTATCAATGGTGGGAAACAAATGAAACTTAGTTTGAAAATTTTAATATTTTTTTATATAATAAAAAATTTTCAAGAAATGTTAGTTTGAAAATGTTTTACTAATTTTAAGAATTTTTTTAGATTTACACTTATTTGAATATTTATATAGTTTTTAAATTTTATGATTTTTTAATTATTTTTATAGATTTTCTAATAATTTTTAGCCTAAGATTTTTTTTTTTGCAATTATTGTTTAAAAATTTAAAAATATCAACATGATTTTTTTAACTATAGCTCAAGGACCAAATTAGCTATTAACCCTTTGAATTAAGATGCAACATTACTTTTTTAACGGAAGTTAACAACCGAGTGACAAAAATATAACAATTTGATGATGTTAGTAACTATTATGTAAAATTTTAAAGTTAGGTGATAAAAATATCTAAAACATTAAATTTTAAATTAAAAATAATATATTTTAAAAATAAATAATGTGAACGGGTCTAAAAGGGGCTTGGGTTAGCCATTTAGAAATATGGATGGGTTTGGCAAAATTTTAGGCCTCTTATTTTTGGTCATACCATGCTTGGGAGTGGCTCATTCTCGACTTGACTCAGCCCACGAACACTTTTAATATAAATTGTTGAACTTTTGATTTTTAGATCAACAATTCAATAGTTAGGTTAAATATCTTATCAATTGGAGTAACTTGTGATTTTTTATAAAGTATGAGGAGCAAAATGACAAATTAAAGTAGAGGAATTAACTTAGTAAAATGGAAAAATTAAATTAAGAATGAAATTTATTTTTTATACCAAAATCACATATAGATGAATATCACATATACTTTATATATATGTATCTCATAGACATACAAAAGTTATGTTAATAAATAAATAAATTATAATATGCTATATAATATTAAATTAAAAAATATTAGTAAAATAAGGAGTGTAGCAAACATTGAGTAATATAACGTCATAATGAATACAATTAATATTTATGGAAAATAAAATATTTTAATTTCAAATTTCTTTTTTGTCATTGATTTAATGTGAATCAAACTTCTTTAATAATGGTTTAATATTAAATGTCATATTTATTTTAATTGTTTTCATTAAAAATATTGCATTCTGATATTGCTGAGAAATGTTAAAATTAAAAAATAAAGATTTTTCAAAATGCATCATCTTAAAAATGTTAACCCCGTGACATGCAATCATGTCGACAAGTAGGGAGGAGAAACCAATTATCATTATAATTCAAATGCCTTTTTAATTACAAATGTTATGGTTTATGATATGAGGCTAAATTAAAGGGATATGTAAAATAAATTAAGTGGTGTCGGAAATACTGGTTTCGAAGTCACTAAATTCGACGAGTAAGTTTGTAAATATTATTATTTAATATTTACAAGTCAAATGTGATTTTTAAAAAGGTTTTTAATTTGATAATTTATGTTATATAAGTGATTTATTAAGTTGTAGTGGTTTTAAAAAATGAGGTATCGGGACCTTGTTTTTATAAACCTAGCCGTAAATATTTCTATAAATATTTACAAAGTGTCATTAAGGTGGTATTAAAGTTTCGTTAAGAAATTTTAACGTTTCAATAGTTAATTAAAAGAAAAGGACCAAATTGAAAAAAAATGCATTCTCGGGACTCCGTTCCTGTAAATCGGACTCTTAAATATTTAATATTTACGAAGCTAATTGTGTAGTTAATTAGATTTCGGTAAAGTGAATTTGCATAAATTAAAAGTAATTAGGTATAAGGACTAAATTGCATATAGAGTGAAAGTTAAATTATAGATTAAAGAATAATTAAAGGGACTAAAGAAAAATTTTACCATTATTTCTTTAGTGGGGCGGCATTAGGTAAGATATTTGTAAATTTATTATATATATTATAATAATTAAAGTTTTCTTAAGTATTAAGTATATATATTATATTATAATAATAAAACCAATAGGTAAATAAGTAAAATAAAGAAAGAAAGGCAAAAGCAAAATCAAAATAAGAAAGAAAAAGAGAAAGAAGGAAGGAAGCACAAAAATTTCCAAGTTTAATTGGTTAGTTATTTTAGTCCTTTTTTTCTTGTAATTTGTATATTTTTGGAATCCCGGTGTTAAGTATTACCCGATCCATGTCGAAATTTTAGCAATTATTAAGTTCTTAATTGTTGTTAATGTTGAATAATTTTAGTATTAGAGATTAAATTGATAGATTTTTAAGCTAGAAGTGAAAAAGGATTAAATTGTAAAATGAATTGTAAATTTTGAGTAATAGGGATTAAATTGTGAAAAATTAAAAATTTAGGGATTTAAGTGAAAATAAGGAGTTAAGTTTAGTTTAAAGTGGAAATTGTATGAAAATATAAAATTAATTGTGAAGAATAAAAATTAGTCTCGGTTTAGGGACTAAATTAGAATTTAGGAAAATATTGAATAAAAATTGAAATATTCTATATGAAATTGAATTGTGTTGTATTGATGAATTTTAATTGTTTTAATTCAGTAGCTAACGTCGTACCAGAATCCTCGACTAAAAAGGGGAAAGATAAAGTCAACGTCGAATATTTCGGAATTCCTGATTTGTATTTCTATAATCCGGACCTAGTTGTTAATTGTTATAATTCAATTAGCATATGGTAAGTATCGAGGTGAGTAGTTGACATTTGATAATTGATTGAAATGGATTGAATTGGTAGATACATATTGAATGTATTGATTATTAAATTGAAATGAATATATTTGTTAATGTGAAATTTGGATATTTATTATTATAGATTGAATTTAATTCATGTGTATATATGTAATTATATGAAAAATTAGTATTGGATATTGGTTATATCTGAAATGTGAAATTAAACCCTATTAACTGTATTGAGCTGAGTCGGATATAGATGGCATGCCATAGGATAGAAAGAGTTCAGAGAATTCTTTGACTTCGAGTCGATGAGGCACTAGGTGCCAATTTACTTCGGTTTAACCGATTAGACATTAGGTGTCAAATTTATAAGCGCTGGGCGCAGTTACTACTTCGGATTTATTCGATGAGGCACTGGGTGCCAAGCTGGTGTGTTAGTTGGATTTGTGTATCCGTCCGAGTCCAAGTCGTATTAATAGGGGTAAATAAATAATAAAGTTCTATAATTGATATTGAAATGGCATGGTATGAGAAATGGAAGTGATATAGTGAATTGAAAATAGAATGTGAAATATGTTGTAAATACATGGAATATATGAGTTATATACTCATGAATTGAATATGGAATGGCTAATGCTATTGTGTAAATGATATATGGATTAAATTATGAAAAGCTATTGTATAGCAACCGATGAGAATTGAGTATGATACGAAATGATGTATTCATGAATTAAGTATTGAATGGCTAATGTTATTGTACAAATAAATATGGTTTGATATGCGAATAATTATTGATATAACAATTGTGTGAATTAGGACATTGTTCAACAAATGAAATATGATAGCATATGATAGTCATGATATTAGACATTAATATGTGCTTAAAATTCAATTGTGCATATTATATTATCTTGTCTTTAAAGTTTCGGATTATAGAAATACCACTGAGTTCTACTCAGCATAAGGTCTTGTTTTTCGTGTGCATGTTAGGTATTTAGCTTTTGAACGTCAATTCAATATCCAACAACGATCCTGAACTCAAATGTGGTGATGTTTATCTTTTGTGTCGGCATGTACCTAATGTGTCTAAATAATAGTTATTTCGTGGATTGATTGTAAATGAGGTTATAAGTTTAATATTGGTTTGGTATATATATAAACATGTGTTTGTTTTTAAAGCCATATTATGGCATGGTAAATTGAACCAAATCTAAAAATGTGCATGTGAATTTAAATTGGTGTTTAACTGCTTATGAACTAGGCAAAATGGATTGAATTTGGTTTGTTTATAATTTGGATTTGAATAATGCTTTAATGATATGAATTGATGATATAAATGTGGTACCAATGAGCGTATATTGGTTAGACACCTAGGATGATTGTTTTGGCATGTTTTGAATGTATTTGATCTGTAAACTCCGGTAATGCTTTGTAACCCTGTTTTGTGACCGATACGGGTTAGGGGTGTTACAAGCTTTTAGGCTTTTTTTAAATTAGTAAAATAGGTTAATTTTGGAGAGAGTGTGGGTGCGCTTTCACACTTTCTCTCCTTGATTTTTTTTAAGAAAAATTTTGATAGGGTTAGGGCTTTTTTTATTTTGTTAGGGTTAAGGTTTTTTAGGAATTAGGGCCAGAGTTTTAAGGGTGAAACCATGAAAGTTTATAGGTAGAATTGAGGGGTCGAGGATGCAATAACGCTTCTCAGAACACATAAATTTCATATGTCATGCCGGGATAGGACCATTACCTTAGAAACTCATCCTATGAAAGTCAGGTTTTGAGGTGACAGTGCTTGATACGATCACGGGTCGAAGTCTGAGTGGAGGTCTCAGTCGGTGGCTGTGATGTGGTCACAGGTTTAAGTATAACCGGGGATCAATTGACGGTTGTTATGCGGTCACGAGTACATGCATTTTAGATACTCACAAATGATGTCTTATATATGTCATACATAAGATTGAGGTCATAATCATAGGGGAAAATAGAGGGCTCTCCGGTGTAATCAATGTAATATTTTTTCTATTTCCAAGCAGCGAGTATCTTTAATGTAAAACCCTATACCCAGTTCGATCACCGACCTGAGTTATAAGATGATACAACTATAAAACGCTATCACCTTTTAACAATCAAACAAATATAGACCAAATATATCATTTCATAATAAATCATAATCATTTCCATGTTATTCAATCATATATGGACCTTAATCGACCTTACGAAACATTTAAAACAAATCAGAATCAATTCTAAATTAAATTGAAGCTTATATGAAATTTTGAATAAAAAGTGTAAACAAGGGTCACACGACTGTGTGACAAAGGCTAGCCCGTATGGCCCCAAACATGGTCATGTCACTACTCCACACGCCCGTATTCTTAGATCGTGTACAATTTGAAAATAAGGTCACACGGCCGTGTCGCCGGGCCGTGTAACAACCTGTGATCGTGTGAAAAATCCTGCATCTAAAATCAAACAACCACACAGCCATATGAGTGACTGTGTGTGGCACACAGTCGTGTGACAACCCGTGTCATAGGTTGTGTGCACCTGAAATAACTTCAATACCAAGTTTTTCCATATACCATTTCTTAAGTTCCAAGCCAAACCATTTCTAATCATTTTACCTATTCAAAACACATTAAAACATGCCCAAAACATACCAAAAATGATCCAACCTAAGTGTCTAACCAATATGCCTTAAATGGCACCACATTACAAACATAAAACAACAACAATCCAAATCATTCAACTTAGTCATTCTAACATAAAAAATTTGCAATATTCATACCAAAACTTACTATCACCTAAACATCTAAAATACCATTCAAACTTGACTTATAGCCCACACATTACCAAAACATCATTCATTACATGCATCAAGTTTGCATATAAGTGCACTTACAACTAAAGTAGCAAAACATATTCAACATTCGCAAAGTAAACATCCTATATACATGCCACAAGTAACCACAATTTTAAACTTCAAAACCTACCGGGTCAAAAGATGATAGGTGTGAGCTCCCGCTGATCCGATCGACATGTTCAGGGAATCCAAAATCTACAAAACATAATAACAGAAGTAAGTATGTAAAATACTTAGTAAGCTCATACAATTCAATTCAATTCAATAGCTTACCTTATTCATTTAATAGCTAATTGTAAACCGCTATTCAAACTAATATCCCTATCATGACAAAGTTCAGTAATTTTGAATCAAAAAATAACGATCATACAGATAGTCAAAATTCATAATTTCTCTACATTAATAACACATTGTATATCCTTTGATTTTTCCAATGGAACTTTGTAAAAGAACTCAGTACACGAGTGCAGAAAACATTTAATGCTCGTTCTAGCTAGTCGAGTATAGAGATACATGTGTCAGGTTGTGAGTGGAAGTAGGAGAGAATTACAATGGATTTTGTAGTTGGGTTACCACTTCTATCGAAGAAGAAAGATGTCATCTAGTGATAGTTGTTAGGTTAACAAAGTCTGCTCATTTCCTACTAGTTTGGACGGATTATACCATGGAAAAATAAGCAAAATTGTATATATATGAGATAGTGAGACTATATAGAGTGCTAACATCTATAATTTCTGACCGAGATCCAAGATTTATTTCAAAATTTTGGGAAAAATTACATGAAGCTCTGGGCACTCCATTAAATTTTAGTATTGCATTTCATCCTTAGACAGATAGACACTCAGAACGGGTAATATAGATTTTGAAAGATATGCTGAGAAGTTGCATTATTGAATTCGAAGGTAGTTGAGAAAGATATTTACTATTGGTTGAATTTACTTATAATAATAGTTATCAGTTTAGTATTAAAATGGCACCATATGAAGCACTGTATAGGAGAAAGTGTAACCATCATAATGTGGAGGAGAAAGTGTAACCATCATAATGTGGAAAAAGCAACATGGAAAGTGAAAAAAATAATGAAACAACAATATTCATAGTTGTTTAAGTTAAGTAAATTTCGAGGATGAAATTTTATTTTAAGTAGGGGAGAAATGTGATATCGCTAACTTACCGCTAAGTTAGGAACAATACCAAATTAGGTTAGATATACTTACTATTATGTGATGAATTGATTTAATATATTGAAATAATAGTAAAAATGATTAAATTATGAAGTTTGCAAAAATGGTTATGAAAACCAAATTTTTGATAAATTAGATGTGAATGAAGTGTAAAGAATTAATGAATGTATGAGTAGTGAAAGGGGTTGAATTACAAAGTATAGTGAATTTTATGATAATAAGGACTAAATTGTAAAAAGTGAAAAAGTTAAATTATTTTCATTTGAATGAATGTATGAGATGGAATAAATGTATTAAAAACTCATGTAGACGAGATGAGAACTAGTAGGATATGAATGACACACCATTAGGAAATCCTATGCGCACAAATGAAAGTGGCACTTCGATGCAATTGAAATGTGGCACTTCTGTGCAAATGAAAGTGACACTTCGATGCAATAGTATAACTGTTCTGTATATCCTATATGTTCTATTTAGTCTACAATAGATTATACCAATGAAACATGGTAAGAGAATTTTCAATGAATCCGATAAGTGATTTAAGCCTTGTGAATTGATCCTTATTTATTAGTATTGACTTTATGAAATTATACATATTCTAACATTAATTATACTTTAAATAGAAAGTTTAATTCTTATAGGACTTACTAAGCTATCACAAGCTTAATGCGTTATTTTCTAACGTGTAGGTAAAGGTTAGACTTGAAGTGCTAGAGTAGAGAATCGACATCAACTTATCTTATCACATCCCAAGCTTGGAAGAAAGTATGGTTTGAATATTTTGGTACTAGTTGTGACATATACATAGGTAAAGCCTAGTTGTGAATAAAAGTCTTTTGATGAACCTATTGGTAGAACTTGAAACTCTTTGCTTATTTTATAAACTTAGCCTTAATTGAATGAGTTTATGATGAATTATGTGAATCTTGAGTTTGGAATTGAACTTATATGAATGACATGTTAATTGAATTGACTGTAATATGATGTTTGAACAGGGTTTTAAGTAATGAAAATTGAAACAATAAAAAATTCATGAAAACAGAATACACGTTGTGACATAAGATAGTAAGTGACGTCGCAACGTGGAACCCCCGACGTTGCAACGTTAGCTTGAAACTTTAGAAATTTTACAACTTAGTCCCTGATCGATCTTAGACTATTAAAAGAGTTGTCAAAAGCTTGTATAAAATCAGTTTGAATTGTGTTAGAAATGTATAATGATCCTAATAACTTGAATGGAATGATAAAATGAATTGAAATGGAACTTTTGTTGCTTTGGCATCAAATGTAGCATTCTAATATCTTGACTCAAGAATTGGGTCGGTATAGGAGTGTTACAGTAAGTCTTGAACCTGAGTACTCAAGACCATGGCCTTTGCTTTTGCCATCTGAGCCAAAGCCTCATTGGCAAATGTACTCCAATAATTTTTTTGGGCTAATGTACTATTTCCCCCCCCCCCAAAGTTACATTTGTTATCATTTTGGTATCTAAAGAAATTTTTTATCAGTTTGGTACCAAAAATTTCCAAACCTTTATCAATTTACCTTGACCGTTATTGGCATCACAAAAAGGATGGCGTGGCCCACTCTTAGCGCACCACGTCTCCCAAATCCTATTTTCATGAAAAAAATAAAAAAATATAGAAATTTTTTCTATTAAAAAAACAAAAAAATTTAGAAAATAAAAATTAATTTTTATTTTTTAAAAATACATAAAACACAAAAAATAACGAAAAAAATTATCAAACAAATTCAAAAAAAATTAGAGAACTTTTAACAAATCAAAAAAATATATGGAAAATTATACAAATTTTCCATGAATTAAAAATATATATTCTTTTTAAAGAACAATAAAATTAGAAAAAAAAGAGTGAAAATACAAAAAATGTAAAAAAAAATCGCAATTTTTTTAAATAAAAAAAAACATGGAGAACTTTAAAACATAGATTTGTAGTGAGTGAGAATGTAAATTTCAAAAAAAAAAAAAGAGAGAGAGAGAGAAAAAGTCGCAATTTTGGTTGTTCTTTTTTCTTTATTTTATATGGGAAGAAATTGTTTAAATAAAGAAAAAAAAACCAAAATCGCACTTTTTTTAAGTTTGTATTTTCATTCACCTGCAATCTTCATATTTTAAATCTTTCCATATTTTTTAGATTTTTCAATTTTTTTAGATATTTTGACAATCTTAGTACTTTTGCTCTTTTTTTAAATTTATGTATTTTTAAATAGTAAAAAATATTTTTTAACTTCTAGAAAATTTATATAACTTTTCATATTTTGTTTAATGATTTGTTAATTTTTTGTTGAGATTTTTCTGAATTTATTTGACAATCTCTTTGTGTTTTTATGTATTTTTAAATTTATTTTGAATTTTGATTTTTTTTTTAGTTTTTTAAAAATTTATTTCAAGAAAATAAAATTTAATGACCTGAGTGTACCATGTCACCCTTTTTTTTAATGGCATTAACGGTGGGGGCAAACTAATAATGGATTGAAAATTGATAACAAATTGAAACAAAAATAGTATATTAACCTTTTTCCTAATCCTTAAATAAGAATATAAACATGTTTTAATGTACTCGAACTCAAGTTTCCTACAAGAATATCAATATCAATACTAACCTAACACAAAGTGAAAGAGAGATGTACTCTTAAATTTGTTAAAAGTAATAAAAAATAAATTAACCAATATATATTATTAATGGGAAAAGAAGCACAACAAATATATCTTGGAAAAAAAGTTAAATGTTATTTTAAAACATAAGCAGAGTAAATTTAACACTTTGATGTGATGAGAATTGAGTAAATTAATTTAAGAGGGATAACCCCCTATTACAAATGGAGCCCTTGGGTCATGCAATCCTTTCTTATCTTATATTTTATTTATTTGCAACTCATTTCACCATCTCCCTTGTCACTGCCAGCTACCCACAATTCTTCCAAATAATGAATGCTTTGATTTTAAAAGCTACATACACACAAAAGGAAAAGAGTAACATTATAGGTAAAGATCCTTTTGTTTCCTTGCATTGGAGACATGGAATGATATCCATGACTGAATGTTGGGCTCTTTTTCTTTTTAAATGTTAATTATCATAAGAAATAGTACTACTTCATTGCTTCATTTACGGTTGTAATTTTGGAATTTCACCACCCCAACACAATATTTTATCAACATCACTCCTTTAAACCAATGTTAATCATCATTTGATTATTGTCTGTTGTCAAACCAAACAAGAAATCAAGAATATTAGTTGCCCTACTTTAACATAAAGCAATAGCTTTTAAGTGTAGCCTCAATGATTTTCAATAGTATTCTCAAAGATTTTCGTTAACTAACAAACAAATTTATTTGTTCTTAATTATAGATTTAATAGTCGAGGGTGTTTTACTTGTATTATACATTGTTCTATATAGGATACTTATATTATAATAGTAACAATCCCCAACTTTATGATAATTTAATACCAATTGATCAAAAATTCAATTTTAGTTTATATCCATATACATGCATATATAAAATGACATTATTTGATGGATTTTACCATCAAAAGCTGGTATAGAGTGTTGTCTAAGCTCATTTATCTTGTTGATCAACAAAAAAAAAGGCTCCGACGGATTCAGGGGTGGCTCAGGCGGTGACAGTGTCGAGCTTCCAAGAGGAACTATCTGAGCGTTTCGTGACTCCTTTTTCCTCCGTTGGTGAGGCTAGGCGAGCCCACCGTAGCTTTTTCTTTTCCCATGGTCAGGTGGTGGCCTCCTTTTCGACGTTGAGTTGCAACCACCTACTTTTTTCAGTCGTGGGTCCATTACTGTCGCAGCTACGGATGGACAATGAGCCTGCAGCCAGGCTCCCTGTGACTTTGAGCTTATGTTTTTGAGGTTTTTTTTTTTTTGCTGTTATGCCTGATTCCTTTTGTGAACTGTTTTCTAATGTTTTATGCTAACTTTTATGGCTTCCTATAATGAAAGCTTCTTTTTTCCTCTTTTTCTTTTTAAAAATATAAGCCATCGTTCATAATTGTTGTAAAGTTCAATGTCATATTATATAAATAGGTTGTACCAAAAAAAAAATGTAATGCAGAGTTCAACAACCTTGATATACCCTTACACGTTATCGGTAAGGGTTGAAATCCGCACAATAACTGGCTTCACATGCTTCATCACCATACCATCGCAATATAGAAATCGTACTATGTGCAGTTGAATCGCCACTGCTGTTATGACTTGTACATGTTATTGTTGCTTATTTATGGGATCCATGGATTACAGTAGATTCATTCATGAATCCAGAAAAAATAAATAAAAGAAAAACGTAGGTTGAGCTTCCTTTCCACAAGTTGTAACCAATAGTGGAGTGGATAATAAGTATAAAATACGCGGGCAGAGCACCATGAAATTGTATAACATTGTTAACCGGGTCTCCAATATTTGAAATTGGAGAAAAAATGAAAATGGAAATGAAAATAAGTGTGAAGAGGGATGCAATGCCTTGGAAAGAGAAAAGAAAAGGTAAAATACATTACTATATAAATAAGGGGTTCCCCAACACTAATTTCAATGAACATGTCTCCTTCCCATGAGAGGGATTTTCCCATGAACCAAAAGGCCCTGACCCCGAAATCCAAAGCCAAAGTCTCTCTCTCTCTCTCTCTCACACGCACTCACTCCGTCTCTCATGTCATGTCATGTCATGCAAGTAGCACCTAAGCTTTTAAGTTTTTAACCCCTCTCAGCGCTCTCTCTCTCACACACACACTCCCTTCACCCCACGCCATTTGTTTAATTGTGTCACTTGGCCAGCTCATTCACATCCCAAAAACACACTACTCCAACACCAAACCACCCCCTCTCTCTTTCGCTCTCTATCTCAACGTATTCTCCACCAGATCTCCGGGAGTAATCCCATAAAGATGCGTGTTTTTCCAGCCCTTCCTTTGGTATATAGGCTTTAGACCTGTTATAAAATCCCTCAGCCAACAACTTCGATATTACCCATATGCTCTTTTCTTTTTGTTGATTCGATTTTTTTTCTCTCTTCTTTGGGGTTTCTGGCTTCTCTTCCTTTCAGGAAACCTAATAAGGAAAACAGTGTGCGTGTGTTTTTGGTAGAGATACAGCGTCTGCTGGGATCTTGTTTGGAGAGAGAAAATGGAGAATGAAGTAGAAAGAGAGAGTGGGTCGATGATCTTTAGCGATGAGGAGTTGATAGAGGTGAGTGGATTGAAGAAAGGAAGAGATTTTATAGAAGTCACATGTGGGTGTACCAGTCATAGGTATGGTGACGCTGTTGGCAAGCTTAGGGTTTTCTCTAATGGTGACCTTGAAATCACCTGTGAATGCACCCCTGGTTGCAATGAAGGTCTCTCTGTCTCTATCTCTATCTCTATCTCTCGGTTTAGCCCTTTTTCTTTTCGTCCTTACTTTCTTCTATCTCCATCCTTGTTTTTATTTTCCTTTGATGTTGTTAGAAAAATGGGTTTTGATTTTTGTTCATGTTTAATGCGTTCTTTCTTCAAGTTATGGTGCATTTGACGTTGAAAGCGTGTCGCTTTCTTATTTAATCAAGATTTGGATAGCGTGAGAAGTGGATGATGGGAAGGTTGAGTTTCGGTTTTTGGTTTCTTATTGACACAGTTTATGTGTATGTTGTTTTGTCTCAGTGACTTGACTCTCCTTGGTTGTAAGCCAACAAGGTGATGTTTATTCATATTTTGGGACACTCACATGAGTGTATTTGTTGGTTAAAGATCTCTGCGTTTGCATCCTCAGAATAACACCCGCATTGTATTCTTTATTGTTGTGATTCTAAGGTCTTCGATCTGGTCTTTTCAGTATCTGGTTTCTCAAAGCTTCAGTTCTGTTTCTTATCACTAGACAGAGTAAAACTCATAGAGAAAACATATGTGACCATATGGATTCTGCGTATGTTTCTTTCTTCCTGTTCTAATGGCTTGCCGTTGTGAAGTGTAGCTGAGAAGGATGCTTTTTAGCATATTCATGACTCATGCTACAAGGATAGCTATGCTTCTAGGATGAACGTCTTCTTTTTTATTCTTTTTTGTGCATGTGTTTTTCTTTACATAATGCTACCATGTGAAAGGAGGTTCAAACAGTAATTCTACTAACTAGTATTCTATTATTTTAACACTTCAACATATAACTCCATAATATTATTGCGTCAAATTTATATATCATTGAAACAGTATCATTGAGAAGGTCATGTTTGGCAAAATAAAAGCTTAAAACATTTGTCAACTTTTGTAGTTTGATCGATGATTTGTGTTACAAATGTTTCTAATTCAGAAGTTTTTTTAGTTAGGAGTAGATTGCATACCTATTGTTGTCTGCATGTGAAGGAACCTTAAGTCTGTTAGGATACTGGTTTGTTCATACAAGAAGAAAGAATACCCATGTTAAATGAAATGAAAGAATAGTGTTACACTTCAAACCTTGAAGGTAGACCTTCATCTCGTGGAATTCCCCAACTTTGAGCTTAACGTCAGGTAAATAGTTTCTTTTTTACGTTTGGTCAGGTTGGGGCTTGTAAAAAGAACAAGGTGAGTTTGGTGGCAGAACTATACGGTCAGGGTCCTTACAACTAAATGTAACTAAAAATGGCTTGAGCTGTCTGTACTGTTGTCTCTGCCTTTACTGTTTATTAGAACTTTCCATTGTCAGGTGCATATGATATCATCTTTTCCCCTTGTCCACTTGGTCCTAGTTCCTTTTCATTTTCCTAACCAATGTAGAAGCTTTATTTTTTTGTTCCTTTTTCCTGTTCTCATTGTGTGAATGTTAATTTCAATGGCTAGACAAGTTGACTCCTGCTGCATTTGAGAAGCATTCTGGAAGAGAGACGGCCAGAAAGTGGAAGAATAATGTTTGGGTGATAGTTAATGGGGAGAAGGTTTCTTTATCAAAGACTGCATTGCTGAAATACTACAACCAAGCGTCTAAAAATGCCAATGGTACTAACAGATCCCATAATGGAAGAGTTTGTCACCGTGACGAGTTTGTTCGCTGTAGCAGGTGTAACAAGGAGAGAAGATTTCGATTGCGGACAAAAGAGGAATGTCGAATTCACCATGATGCTTTAGCAGATGTGAATTGGAAATGTTCGGATCTTCCATATGACAGGTTTGTTTCCCCGTTATTGATTGAGTTTTTATTTGATAAATTGGGTTTGTCATCTCCCGTTGTGCTGCTTACAACATATTAAGGTATTAGTCATTCTAGAACATGATTCTGGTCTAGCTTCCTTTTTTTACCCCTAAAAGATCAAGCTTTTAAAAATTAAAATGTAATTTGTAGATAATGCTTGTGGTAAGTAAGAGAACTCTTCTTGATCTCCAATTTGATATATATTGAATTTTAAATTTTCAAAATCTAAAATATTTTTCAATACCTGTTCTTCTATGACTTCTCTACCATGAAACCATTTCATGTGATGTATTATATATATGGCTACAGGAAACTAATGATTCATTCATTCTTTGCTTTTTAACTCCTGAACTTTCTTTGCTGAACTTGGACTTATTTGATTTAAAATGGATAGCATCTTTTTACAGCTCATAAATGCTCATTTGTTTGCTCTTCCGATAGTTTTCAATGTTCTTTGCTAATGTAATAAGCACCAATTATTCCACATTTTTTGTACTTTTTTGAATCTGTTGATTTATTGTTGTGAAACATAATAAGTAATTTTGGGTAGGGGTGAGGAAAATTTATTTCGACTTGAAAAAATTGAAAAAAAAAATTGAATTTCGAATTATTCGAATTGAGTTAATTGAGTCAACTCTAGTTTTTTTTTTTTCGAATTTTGAGTTCGAGTCGAGTTTTTGAATTCAAATAAACCGAATACCAAATTACCTCACCCCCTTTACTCCCAAAAATCAAAATCCTCCCATTCTTCATTAGTTGCTTTTATTTGTTCACTTGTTTACTTCAATTTTTCATTGTATGATCATGTTTAAAAACTATAAAAAAAATATTTTCAAAAAGGATTACATAAAAATAAAAAACACCAAAGTCATTTTTTTAGTTTAACTCGAACAAATATATTCGATTCGATACGAAGTCATCTCAAATAGAGTTAGGTTGATAAAATAGGATTCGTCAACTCGATTAACTCGAAATTTTTTTATTTCGATTCAATTGAACTCTCACCCCTAATTTTGGGTGAAAAACAAGTATTGCATGTGAAGTATAGTTTTGGTTCAACTGCAATTCCTGGATATTCACATTTTAGGCTGTTTGATAACAACGATTCATTTAATCAGCTGACTTTGTCTATAACTTGTGCCATGACGAGAGGAAATGTGCAGTCAAAAAACCTATATGATCATTGTTCCATTATATGAAATGGTACAGGCTATTTATCAAAGTTTCAGAACATTTCGGTCATTAGATATGTCTTTTCTCAAGGAAAGCTTCTAGATGTACTATTTGGCATATTCAATATTTCCTATTCTTCTCTGATATGTTAGTAAAAAGTTGGCAGGTACTTGAACTTGAATATCTTGACTAAAATTTTGGCACCGAAGTATGCTTTTAATTGCCTTTAAGAACCAGCTACGTTTCATGTCTGAATGCTGGTGTTTTTCTCAATTTGTGCATTACCATTTAACCATTAGGTTTTTGTTTAGAAAATCCTTTTTTAGTTGGCAAGTACATTTAAATTATAATCTGCCAGAACATGCATTATTTGCTGTTCATTTGCTAACAAAGCCTAAATGTTGTAGCTCTGTTTTTAGATGTGTTCTTGAATACCTGCATCTTTTTTGCTCTTGAATTGAACCGGGGGGGGGGAGAGTACCGAAAAAAATGCTCAGAGTTGAAAAGTTGCTGTTGTTAGTGATGGTATGGAAGCAAATGCTTAGAAGCTTTATTCATAATAGTAGGATTTGATATGAACATGTTAAAGTTTTTGACAGAAATTTAAGCTAAGTGATTCCATGCAGAATTTGGTTTGCAAATCATAAACTTTATGATTTAACATGTTTTCAACATTTGATTTGATTTGATTTCAGAATAACTTGTGATGATGAAGAAGAACGAGCAAGTCGCAGGGTATACAGGGGCTGCACCCGTTCTCCAACATGCAAGGGTTGTACTTCCTGTGTGTGCTTTGGGTGTGAAATCTGTAGGTTCACTGATTGCAGTTGCCAAACTTGCATCGACTTCACTAGGAACGCCAAAGTTTGAGTCCTTGTAGAGGATGGGTTCTTTATTTGCTACTTTTGTTTGAGCCCATACCCACTGAAGAAGCAAAAGCCTCCATTCCTAAAGACATAAAATCTTGTTTCATGTTATTAGACTCTTTAAAATTTGCCAGTCCCTGCCTTCAGCCTTCATGCTGCTTATTGACTGGTTTCAAAACTTTAAATTAATTAAATTTGATCTCCACATTAATGTTTGTTTGGTCCATATTCCGCCTTCTTTTTCTCTGCTGTTTGGTTCTTTTATCATACTATTCAAAGTCTATAACTATTAAAATCTGTTTATTCATTGATAAAATTGACAGATTCCATTTTTCTCAATCTCAACGCCAGGCTATAAGCTCACTTTTCATGGTTTTTTTCCTTGAAAGATTACAAAAAACCAGCACTTGCATGTCCCTTTTTTTATAATCATTACGAAGTTGAGAAAAAGAGATGGTGCTTTCGAGACATGAATTTTGGTTTTTGATGGTAATTATGCACAAGATAAGCAGCTAATTAGGATTGCTGATGACCTCTATGATACGCTTTTTTTTTTCACGACTTGATAATGACCCATGTTAAAATTTTGGGACATTTCAAGGTTCCCAACGACAGTTCCCATCTGCCATTGGTTCATTTGTGAATATTATATTAGGAAGTGTACTTGCTTAACATTGGATTAAACTGCTGCCGGTGCTGATTTGGCAATAAATCCGCGTGGAAAAATAGCATATTGCGTCTGCTGGGATGCCTGAAAATGGTAAAACCAAGTATTGTCCTACAACAGAAGATGAACAATCATATGACGATCCAAACTCTGAAATTGTGTTGATTCTGACACAATGCCATCATTTCTACTTTCTTCTTATTGCTTTTCCGGTTTCTGAGTCTGATCTGATCATTCATGCCTCTCTTTTACCAGATCCAACCATTTACCAGTACATATGCATGGTTATCCAAAGAGTAGAACCTTCATTCAGAGAGAGCTACATTGCTCTATTCAACGACAACTTCGGTACCCATCATCTGCTAAGGAACATCATTAGACTTTACCTAGCTAGTTTTGTTTACAACTTAAAGTCAACAAAGAGCCAAAAAAAAGAAGAAGAAAAAATCATGAAGAATTGAAGATGAGTGTTTTAACAAAAATATAGCGAGACTAGAATAATTTGCGATAGAGATTCCGATTCGTGCTTGCCAACAAATCAACTTCAACAGACAACAACTAGTGGTGGAACGGAAGGGAGAACAATAATTCCAGCATCATACCCCACAAAAGAGTTCCATCGTCAGCTATTTTAGTCGTATTGTTTAGAACTACATAGCATGCAAGAGAAGACTTCACAAGCGAGGATTAGTGTGATGCTGAAACGCGTCATTTCACATCAATAATATCATATTTAAGATTACTTAATCTCCTCCTCTATCTAATCTCACGGACTTGATTTTTCAAACTTAGTTTGTTCTATAAGTTTTCAACTTTTCGGTAGCCTCAACTTTTTTTCCTTTAATGGATAGACAATAAAAGAAGTTAAAAATGATCTCTTTTCCTATCACGTTTTACTCATTCGTTGTTGAATTTATAAATTTAAGTGCATGTCTACCATATAAGGATTAAATCAATCCAAAAACATAAATTTCTTTTTGTTGATTTAAAATTTTTCTTCATTATTTTGTGATTACTACAAGTAATACATTGAGTGTGTGTTTGACTTGTCCCCATAATCTCACTTTTCAAAATAGGAATGTGTTCTCTTTTCAATTTTGACGCCACTACCACCATTCTCCCATCGGATTCCGGCATTGTTCGAGGGGGATGTTGGAAGCCAACGGTAGCCTTCGTCCCCTCCTTCAGCCCTACTAGCCTGAAGCTCCCCAAAGAAAATCAGAAAGCCCTTGAAAATGCAACCAAAGCCCGCAACTTTCCCTTTCCGATCGGCTTCATCAGCCACTACATCAGCCTCCAGTCAAAGATGAAAGCTTCCCCTAGCCTTCTCTTGGCCATCACCACTCAAATCTCTGAACATGAAGCCAAAAGGTTGTTGGTACTTAAATTTCTTATTCAAATAATAAATGATCTTTTGTTTATTTGAATTACTTAATGATTTATTTTCAGATTCTTTTGTTTCTATTTCATCTGGTTTTTATTTTAAATTCATTTTAACTATTGTGAACAATAGTTGTACTGGTTGCTGCTCGTTAATTATTGTTGTGGATTGAGAATTCAAGGGCAAAGAGTGAGGATGTCTACCATTAACAAATTAAAAATAGAAAAAAAAACATAAAGTTATAACATTACAAGTTTTCTTAATCTTGTTTCAAATTAAGTTTGTAATATCTTCAAGTCAAGTTTCATGTCCTTGAAGACTATCTAAAGTTGATATTTTAGAGGTTTGTCAAATCGATTTTGATGCTATTTTTTTAACAAAAAATATAAAATATATCACAAATTTTTTCATCTTTAATTCAAATTTTCAATTCATTTAAATTATTTTTTAAAACTTGAATTGCAAAAACAAGTCATGTTTGAAATTTTTCTCTTCTTATAACCAAAAACCCATGTTAAGAAACAAAAGAGGTAAAAAATAGAGAATCAATCATTTTGTTTAGTGTTTTATTTTTTTTCTATTTTTATTAAAAAAATAGGTATTGAATATTTCTATTCAGGTAATACAAAGAGAAAATTTGGAGGGTTTAAAAAAAAATCCTAATTTTTTCTTTCTTTATCTATTTTTTGAAAATTTTATTTACTTTAATTTTAGAATTTTAAATTTTTTAAAAAAGAATTTCAATTTTTATCCCTTTGTATACAAAATTTATAAAAATTGAGAATGAAAATTGTTATTATACTTAAGAGTCAGGTGACAATAAAACAATTTCAAAAAATTTAATAATTAAATTGTAAAATTTTTAGTTAAGTTCTAATAATACAATTTATCCTAAATTGATGCAATTAAAGTTTAGGACGTTACATATGAAATATTTGATTATTTACAGTAATTACGGAGTGTAAAATTATTATATATAATACGCTTGTATATTATCTGTCATGAATATAAATTTTAAATTATAAACCAGTAATTAATATTGCAGTGCTACTTCTTCAAGGTTTGTAACCGCTACAGCCGACCTTATTTAACACCGCCAATAGAATAGGGTTGTAGGTACCTGATTTCACCCTTTATTTCGAGTTTCACATGCCTTTTGGGCAGTGTCGAGTGTCGACTCTTAACCAGATTGAAACTTGAACGTGTGGAGTAACTAAAAAAGAGCGGCGGCATGCATGGCGCCCAATCCATGCCTTGATTCAATCCTTCATTGGGAAAACGCGAGACAGACGCGGAGAGGTGGCTATTTCGTTCCAAAAGTCAAAAAGGGTTTGTCAAGTGTTTATTTATTTCCTTGGTTTGTTCAAGAAGTCAACTTACTCATCTCATTAATTCATTCATGATTGCATGCTTCAAATTCAACCCCCCAAGTTCATAGACATCAAAGCATGGGGGGCGACACTCTTCACCTGCATTTGCCTTTGGTTTGGTTACTCTGCTTCTTTATTTGCATTTCAAGGAGTTGACTTCTCCCCTATTTCCACTTCCCAACAATATTAATATATTCACAGGGGCTGACTTTTCTCTTCTGTCATCTCATGAATGGGGCCGCTAAACTCCAGTTACAGATAACATCAGATAAAGATAAAATTGAAGATAGGGATAACCAATTTTTATAGTTCAAAGATATTATTTTATTTCTGCAAAGTTGATGAAAAGTTGATAAAGATGAAATTTTATAACTAAGTAGTGATATTGATTTAATCAAATATATTATAATGGTGTAGATTTTTAAATCAAGTTTATGGTATTGTTGTTAAATAATTTCTTAATTAATCAGGATAGTTACGTTCTCCATTATTTAAGATTTACTCATGAAATGGAAGCTGAGAAAGAAGTGCTTTTCACAGAAAAAATTGAAGTTGAACTAATGAAGTAATTTTATTATCATGGACACTTCCCAACTGCCCTTTCAAACAAAACCATAACTTAAAAATGTATTTAAGCTTAAACCCTTTTGCAGATTTCAGTTGGAAAATAAAAAACCTACTACGGAGGTTGTAATTAGGGAGCCTGAGTTTAAAGAGACGCATTAATTGGTGCTTTCGACTTTCGACCAGCTATCACCCAAGAGCCACCTACAGGCTAATTAATCCAACGGAAAGGACACTCAACCTACAACCATTGCTTTTTTAACTTATGAGTTAGGCATATATAGTTTTAATTTATAACAACCAACTTAATTAAATGATTAGTTGAGTGGTTATATTTTTTAGGAATATTTATAGTTGTAAAAAAAACTTAATTAATTTTGAAAATTTTAATAATTAATTAACAAATGTTGGATGCAATTGTAAGGCATGTTGCACTTCCAAGGGAAGAACGAGGTTCAAACCTTGAACACTATATTGTTGGAGGGACAACCTCGAACTTTGAACCCCAAACATGAACCGTACTAAAAAAAATTCAATAAATAATATTGTTAAAGTTGTGAGACTCAAATCTTTGTTAAATAAATAAAATACAGTGGTAAAATAATGGGATCTGTGTAGGGCTTAAGGCTGAGGGCTGAAAGGGTTTTTCAACTTTTTAAATAGATGTAGTCGAAACTCCTCTTGTATCATTTATTTTTTAACATTAATGAATTTATTCTTCTCTACCAGTGATTTTTTCCCGAAAATATTTCCACATAAAAATATGTGTGTTATTATTATTGTGACCATTCTATTACCATTATCAGCATCTATTATAACAAATATTTTTTTAAATTAAAAAATATTTTTTTATCTATTTATGTGTCTATGCATCTATGTATGTAAATATATATTTATCTATCTATCTATTTATCCTTTTTAACAAAGTCTAACTAAATTTGACTAAAATTTTGTTTGTATAAATTTTTAGTTACTATAATAAGGCATTTGCATTAAAATATCTTATTATGTAAGTAGAGTCCACCCGTTCTCTCTCTCTCTCTTCTTACGCGGTAGTTGTGAGTTATTGCCTTTCAAGTTTTAATGCTTTGTTCTAGTTGGTTTCTAGCAGTTTTTTTGTTCTCACGACGTTTTCAGTCAGTTATGACGGAAGAGTTAGCCCATGACTGTCAAGGGCTCTATCTCATTGATATTGTTTGGACGATTATCTCATTAATTTAGAAAACATCCAAAATTGATCTTAGTGATGATAATAGTGAATTTCCGGATTCCTGTTGTTGGATGCTTTGTTTATTACAGAGGGATTGTGTTCCAAATTTGAAGGTAATTATTTCGATCTTGAGAACTTTATGGAAGTTGTCCTCCCCTGTTGACTTCTCTTCTTTGGATGAATAATTTTTTCACATCAAATTTGGTTCTATGAGGGATGAACTTCGGGAGGGAGCGCAAACTTCTTTTTATGTGATTATGGTGTTGAGTTGTGTCCTACTGCTAATTTTCTTACTACCTTTATGTTAGGATTTTTGTGTCATTAATGTAATGATTATTGAAATAATGAAACTGATTATTTATGGAAATTAATTATTATTATTATTATTATTATTATTATGTTAGACTGTCTTCAATGGTTTTTACACACAAAGTAAAATGATTAGTTACCTAAAGTTTAACTAATATTAAGTTACATTATAGCCAATTGAGTCTTAGCTCAATTGGCATCAGTATTGTTGTCAATGCAAGAGGACGTGAGTTTGAGTGTGTTGAAGCGTATTATCCTCCTATTTATGGGTTGAGGAGAGGCTATAGGCAGTCCTAAGTATTGTGTCAAAAAGGGTAGATATTATCAAAACCTATAATGAGACAACTTATATTAATAGATAATCTAAATTGTTCATAGTTCTCATAATCAAATTGAGAAAATGAGTCAAATAAAAGTGAACTACTATGTCGCCTATAAGTCCAATATGGAAGATAACTTGTCTTGGTTATTAAAGCCGGATTGACTCCTAGAATAGAAACATAGATATGATTGTCTGGACTAACAAAACATTGGACAAGACCCAAGTTGATTTTATCTTAGATCCATTTATAGATTTATTTACTTGTGACATTTATGGTTTGACTTACCTAAATCTTAACAAAGTGAATAACTATGTGTGTGCATAGCTCATGCGTTTTGATAAATTGAAAACATCCGCTCTCATAATAGTGGATCAAAAGTTGGTATGTTGGGTACATGACTTATGCATAATAAGGTTTCACTCACAGTAGTGGAATCATATCTCGATAAAAGAGTAAATGATATTCGCACATTGTCATTGTAAGGATTTTGAAAATGGAACATGGTCAATAGTCATTTGTCTAGGATAAATGATTTTACCATTACTAATTTCATGAATGATCATTTTCATTATGAAAGATACAATGGTGACCATGAGATAAAATGGATCGAATTAGGTGGACAAATTTAAAGAGATCATGAATATCCTATGAGGGTGACACACATATGACAGTATCATTGGACTAAAGCCTAAAACCATTAGATTTCTTAATGGTATATAACAAAGAGATTATGTTGGAAAAATCTTATTAAGAAAACAGTTATTTAGTTACAACTTAAATTTAAATTTTTTTCTTAAAATCGAGTCGTGATATTTATAATAATAAACTTAAACCAGAATTGTGCTTGTGCCTTGTATGAGGCGGACTTAAGTCGATCTCGATTTTCAACCGAACGACCTTCTGCATTATTCTCAAACCTTGAATTGCGACGAGTGTGGGCTCAAGCAACACGAACCAAATCACAAAAAATAAACAATTTGCTTACTTTCAGTAGGGAAGTAAGTTCTCTCTATAAATCGACAAAACTCGTAATTTCCAGAAAATATATTTTATTATATGTAAATAAATTACCACTACTTTGTGGCAAAATAACGATGTATGGATGTTGTGCAAATAGCTCAATCGGTGCTCTCTATTTATAGGGAGAAGTACAAGAGTTTCGATTGAATAAATACTGACTAAATAATATCATTTAAATAGAAAATACATTCCTACTCTAAATAAAATAGGGGGCGGCACACCTAGACTTGATCATGGGTCGAACCGGGTGAAAGCTCGCCTAAAAAGTGGGAGGATTTGAGAAAAACATATAGGCTCGAAAAATAGGCTTGGGCAAAAAAACGAGTCCGGTCTTCTAAACAGGTTAGGCCTTGAGTAAACTTTTTTTTTGCCCAACTCGAATTTGCAAAAAAAAAACTACTGCTTTTTGTTGTTGTTTTGTCACTGTTTTGGTGTCGTTTTACTATTATATTACTACTATTTTGTTGTTATTGTTTGGATATTGTATAACTCTTGTTTTATTGTTAATTTTGCTACTATTTTAGAGATATTTGCTTGCTAAGTTGCATCTATCTTAGTGTTATTTAAGTATAAATAATTTTTAATTTATTTTTAATTTGTTGGGAAATATTTATTTTAATGTTTTTAGTGTATTTGATGTATTATATTTTAAATTTTTTTATATAAAAAAAATAATATAAAAAATTTAATACGGGCTGGCCAAGCTCTGGTTTTAGCATTTTTATCTAGGCCTGGCTTGGGAAAAATTTTAGGCCCATTTTTCGATCCGAGCCAATCCTGAGTCTAGAAAACGGTCCTAAAATTCTATTAAATCCCAACCCAAACCCGACCTAGCCCGACCCATTATCATCTCTAGGCACACCTTTGTATTTTCTATTAGGGCTACCACCCTTCATGTACATATGAGAGCTAACTGGGTCACTATGTATTGGGTCTAATTATGTGCACTTCTTGGACTTTTAACCCAACACTTTTTAATTTATTCCAACCTTATATATATATTCTATTTCCCAAAATAAATATTATCTAATCAATTAATTTAATTAATCATATTAACTAAATTAATTTTCCAATTAAATAATTTTCTGAACTCAATTCTAATTTTGTTAAAGTCATAACAACTTTATTGTAATAGAATCTATGAGGAAATATATTTAACTTTCTTATTCAATTAAATTCATAATGACTAATTAACTTAATTCCATCTTTAAGCTTCAATTATTTAATTATAATTAATTAAATAATAATTTTTACAACCTTAAATTAATTCATTAGTCATTTCTTGTTCTTAGCGAGAAAGCACATTCATTGCGGATAATGATACATGAGATCTATTTCTCTTCATCATTTCCATTCATTTCTATTCATTGGTTCTATGTGTAATTCATTTATGGTTATCTCGAGCTACCGGAGAGATCGATTATACATATATAATGAGAGTTCAAATAACCTATAATTATGTTTCGGCTTTTGGCCTATTAATTGTAACATTATTTAGTGACGAAGTCATTCTGTAACACCCCTCATTTGACCTAATCACCGAATCCGAGTTACAAGATGTCATATTCATTATCGGAGCAAGTATAGTCAAAACTTACAGTAAAATAATCATTCACATGTGAAATAAAACAGCAAACATCAAACATCATCAAATTACAATAATAAATCATTTACGAGTCTTATTTGAGCTTACAAAAGCTCTTTTGTCAATTCAAACTTGAAATATGACCAGATTGTAAAGTTTTTAAAATGTATGGATCGATGTCGCAACTTCCTCTGGTTCTCATCATGATGTGACCATCTCAATATGTCACGTCATGACGATAACCCTTAGCTCGTCACGATATCACTCACTGTAATGGCAACATTTCGATGTCCAATATCCGAGGTCATGACATGACACTTGTTTTTGGTAAAAATGAACCATTTTGGTACTTATTTCAAGTTTGAACCAAATACCATTCAATATACTCAACAATCATCATTTTTACTTGAATCAAATCATACTAAAAATATACCAAAACAAATCATTTAACCATTTCCAATAAACTAATTCAATATCAGTTCAACCTAATACAAAGTATTCCAATTCAATACATTTAATCGTATGCCATCCAAACCAACCAACTAATCATTCAAATACCAAATCTTACCTATGCTAATTCATATTAAAATATGCCAATTCATTTCATTTACCCAAACTTGTATACCTTATACTCATTTATGGCTTATAAGCCTTAAACATAACCATTAACTATTAAGATTAGACCACATTTTACAAGCATGCATCAAGTTACCAATGTTCAAACACATTTTCATTTCATTCATCTATTAACCAAGTTACCGTTTCTACTTCATTCATGCTATTTCATATGTCATACCTTTAATTATAAATCATCACATCTATTAACATAAGCATGCATATATGTCCATTAACATGTATAATTCAAGTCACCAAATTAACATGATAGGTGAAAGTTAAAACAAACTTGCCAAAAGTAAACACATTTACATACTAAGATGTACCACAAGACACCTTATATACATGTCACAACCCTAGGTTCAAAATGATCAAACATCTACCAATTCAGTGATAGGATAGTGTGAGCTTCAAAATGTTCTGGCTTGACTTGTTCCGCAAGGTAACGGTCTACAAAGAAAAGGTAAAACAATCGGGTAAGCATATAAAATGCTTAGTAAGCTCATATGAAAACTAATTCTTACCTTGATCATTTATGTAAAAATAATTTTCTATTGGTTACCAAATTAACTTTTTTTGGCACTTTAGTACATATCTCTACATGCAACATCACCACAAATCGAATACGTTAGTTATGTTCTCGAATCATAAATATTATCATCATTTAAAACAGAATCATATAGTTATATATAAGTCAAGTATCATATAGAAAATTGTTATTAAATTAATTACCTAAAATAATTACTAATCTACTAGAATCACAAATTAGTAATGTAAATTCCAAAGCAAGATAATAATAAACTAATTAAATAAAATTAAAACTAAAGCTAACCCTAAGTTAATGTTACGGTTTCTCCTATTCCTAGTTTTGACTATGCGAACTACTTTAGCTTAGATCCAATTACGTTACTTGATGATTAATTAACTTTTAGTTTAGGGTTTTAACTAATTAGCTAGTAATTAACCTAGTTATTACCTCCCAACCTCTAACTAAATCAACTAGTCCACATAATCTACTTATCTCCCGACCTCACAGATTATACTGGGATAAATTAAAGGATTCTTGGTAGAATTATCTCCTGACCTCATCTTACCTATGTTACTTTCTAGGGTCGTCAATCCTAAGGTTTATATACTCTTAATGTAATCCAACCAATCCAGATTAAATCATATCATTCAGTTAATTAATTAGGTTAAAATAGTTGAAACATGCGAGATATGTATAAAGCATAAACTTATTCTAATAGAATAATAGAATAAAAGAAAAGATAAAGAATGCTCATGGATTAATCGATGCATTTTCCGTAAATTGGACTCTTAAATATTAAGTAAATCTATTATAATATATATTAATTTTCAATTTTATATTAATTTTCACCTTATGCCGCCTCATTTTAAGACAATGGCATAATTGCTTCTTTAGTCCCTTTAATTTTTCTTTAATCTATAATTCAACTTCTACCCTTTATACAATTTAGTCCTTATACCTAATTATTCTTAATTCATGCGAATTTACTTAACCAAAACCTAATTAGCTAAACAACTGACTTCGTGATTGCGAGAATCTTATTGGTGGCTAGGAATGAAAAGAGATGTGGTTGAATATGTGGCTAAATGTTTAATTTGTCTGCGAGTTAAAGCAGAACATCAAGTTCCTACCAGATTACTTTAGTTTATTTCTATTCCTGAATGGAAATGGGACTGTATCACGATAGATTTTGTAACGGAGTTACCTTTATCGGCAAGTAAGAAAAATACTATTTGGGTGATTGTTGATTGACTTACGAAATCGACTCATTTTATAATGGTCAAGACTGATTGGTCACTTGAAAAGCTTGTTGAAGTTTATATTTAAGAAATAGTGAGATTACACGGTGTCCCTATGTTGATAATCTCTGATCGAGATCCACGGTTCACTTCGAGATTTTTGAAACAATTGCACGAATCTCTTGGTACGCGATTTAATTTTAGCACAGATTTTGGAAATAGTTGCACGAATCTGGGTGTGTTATTTAGATGTTGGAAGACATGCTTCGTACTTGTGTTATTGATTTTGAATCAGGATGGGAGCATTACTTACCTTTGGCCAAATTTGTATACAACAATAGTTTCTAATCAAGTATTCAAATGGCTCCGTATGAAGCCTTATACGGTCGAAAGTGTCGATCACCTATTTGTTGGATAGAACTGAGTGAAGGAAGAATAATCGGGCCAGAATTAATTCAAGAAACGAGAGACATTGTTAAAAAATTCGAGATAGATTGAAGGCAACTTTTGACAGGCAGAAATCATATGCATATTTGAAACGTCGAGATATTGAATATTCTGTTGGCGATAAAGTATTTCTTAAAGTTTCGCCTTGGAAGAAAATTTTGAGATTTGGTCGAAAAGAAAAACTGATTCCTCGATTTATTGGATCGTATGAGATCACGGAAAGAGTGGGACCAGTTGCATATCATTTAGCTTTGCCTGCGGAACTACAAAAAATTCATGACGTTTTTCACGTTTCAATACTTAGAAGATATCGATTGGATCCTTCTCATGTTATTTCGACAGAATATATTGAGATTGAACCTGATTTGTGGGACGAAGAAGAACCAGTTGAAATTTTGGCATGAGGAGTGAAAGAATTACGTAATAAGCGAGTTTCGTTAGTGAAAGTGTTGTGGCGTAGTCATAGTGTTGAGGAAGCGACTTGGGAATCAGAAGAAACTATAAGATCTCAGTACCCTCACCTCTTTTCAGGTAAATTTCGGGGACAAAATTTATTTATGGAGGAGAATTGTAACAACTCGATAGTTGCAGGTGTCGGAAAATGTATTTTCGAGACTTCGTTTTCATAAATTGGACTCATAAATATTAAGTCAGTTGTATAGTTAATTAGGTTTTGGTTAAGTGAATTTGCATGGATTAAGAATAATTAGGTATAAGGACTAAATTGTATAAAGGGTGGAAGTTGAATTATAGATTAAAGAAAAATTAAAGTGACTAAGGAAGTAATTATGCCATTGTCTTAAAATGAGGTGGCATAAGGTGAAAATTAATATAAAATTTAAAGTTAAAAAACATATTATAATATATTTACTTAATATTTAAGTATATATATTATATTAAAATAAAATAAATAAATAAAAGAAAGAAAAAAAGAAATAGAAAAAGAGACAAAGCAAAAATGAAACAGAAAAGAAAGAAAGAAAGAAAGAAAAAAAGGGAGAAAGAAGGAGACGAAGTCCTTGGGGGCTTCAAAAATTCAAAATTCAATTGGTTAGTCAATTTAGTCCATTTTTCTTGTAATTTTATGTTTTTGGAATCCCAATGTTAAATACTACCCGGCCCATGCCAAAATTTCAGAAATTATTGAGTTTTTAAGTGTTTTTAATGTTGAATAATTTTAGTATTAGGGATTAGATTGATAGATTTTTAAGCTAGAAATGAAAAAGGATTAAATTGTAAAATAAATTATAAATTTTGAGAAATAAGGGCTAAATTGTGAAAAATTAAAAATTTAGGGATTTAAGTGAAAATGGGGAGTTAAAATTATTCTAAAGTGGAATTTGCATGAAAATAAAGAATTAAATGTGAATAATAAAAGTTAGTCTCGGTTTAGGGACTAAATTGGAATTTAGGAAAATATTGAGTAAAAATTGAAATATTCAATATGAAATTGAATTGTGTTGTATTGATGAATTTTAATTGTTTTAATTCCGTAGCTAACGTTGTACCAGAATCCTCAACTAAAAAAGGGAAAGATAAAGTCGGCGAGGAATAATTTGGAATTTCCAGTTTGTACTTATATAATCCAAACTTAGTTGTTAACTGTTATAATTCAATTTAATGTATATGGTAAGTGTTGAGGTGAGTAATTAATATTTTGATAATTGATTGAAATGGATTGAATTGATAAGTACATATTGAATGTATTGATTATTGAATTGAAATGATTATATGTGATTATATGAAAAATTAGTATTGGATATTGATTGTATTTGGAAAGTGAATTGGAACCCTATTAATTGTATCGGGGTAAGTCGAATATAGAGGGCATGTCATAGGATTGGAAGAGTTCAGGGATTTCTTCGGCTTTGAGTCGATGAGACACTGGGTGTCAATTTATTACTTTAGATTTATTTGATGAGGCACTGGGTGCCAATTTACTTCGATTAAACCGATGAGACACTGGGTGTCAATTTACTACTTTGAATTATTCGATGAGGCACTGGGTGCCAAACTGGTGTGTTTGGTTGGATCTGTGTATCCGTTCGAGTCTGAGTTGTGTTAATAGGGGTAATTAAATAAAATGGTACTATGATTGATATGGAATGAATAATATTATTGATTAAATGATATATGAATTGAATTGTGAAAAGCTATTATATAGCAAGTGATGAGAATTGAGTATGGTATGAAATGATGTATTCATAAATTGAGTATTGAATGACTAATGTCACTGTACAAATAAATATGGTTTGATATGTGTATTGAGACATTATGTAACAAGTGAAATATGATAGTGTATGATAGTTATGACACTAGACAGTAATATGTGTTTAAAATTCAATTGTACATATTATATTATCTTTTGTTTTTAAATATTCAGATTATAGAAATACCATTGAGTTTTACTCAGCGTACGGTTTTATTTTCTGTGTGTAGGTTAGGTACTTAATTTTGATCGTCGATTTAGCATCCAACAACGGTCCCGAACTCAAACATGGTGATGTTTATCCTTTTGAAATGTGTCGGCATGTACTTAGGGTGTCTAAATAATAGTTATTTTGTGAATTGTTTGTAAATAAGGTTATAAATATAATGTTAGTTTGGTATATATATAAACATGTGAAATTAAGTTAATATTTAAGTGTTCATGAATTAAGCAAAATAAATTGAATTAGGAATGATTTAAAATGATGTTTTAATGATATGAAATGATGATATAATTGTGGTACCTATGAGGGTACATTGGTTAGGCACCTAGGATGTTTGTTTGATATGATTTGGATGTGTTTGATTGTGTTTTGAATTGGTTAAACGAATGATTTTTGAGTTGCTTATAATCCAAGCTTGCAGGGAATGGTAAACTTGTTGTTTAAGGTACATTTTGAGTCCACACAACCAGATACACGGGCGTGTGACTGGGCCATGTGAGACACACGGTTAGCACATGAGTATACGAGGCCATTTCGAAAGGGCACACGGTCTAGTACACGGGCGTATGGTTCGACTGTGTGACTCGAGTCAAAGAGTTACACTGGTATAGACACGGGCTAGGACTCGGTCGTGTGTCCCTATTTCGAATGCCTACACGGTTTAAGACATAGGTGTGTCTCCTAACCGTGTGAGTCACACGGCCTAACCACACGGCCGTGTGAACCTTGCAGCTTTGAAAATTTTTAATATTTTTCGAAAAATTTTCTGAGTTTTCGAATTATTCCTGATTTGTTTCTAATGTGTTTTTTGGGCCTCAAGGGCTCGAATAAGGGATAGTATGTATGAGTTTAATTGGTTTTTTACCTGAATATAATATGATAAGAAATGTTTGTAATTTATGTCTGTTTGATCGATAAGCTTCGGTAATGCTCTGAAACCCTATTCCTACGACGGATGTGGAATAAGGGTGTTACACCCCTAATGTGTTGTTTTGAGCTATTATTTACAAATTACATGTATTATGACCTAATTCGGTCAAGTAAAGACAACTAAATGTGTTAATTTAGGTTGTGTAGACAAAAACACCTTCAACTAATATTTAGCTTCGTCGCAATGTTGTCGTGACATCGCAAGCAGAATACTCCTTTCCACGTCCAAGTTAGGTGTCGCGACATTGCATAGTTAATGTTCTGACATTGAAGGCAGAATGCTCTTTAGGTGGTCTAGAGTTGGTGTTGTGATATCCAAGCTGAGTGTTGCAAAATCGGAGGCAGTCCACTGACTCCTTGGCCTAAATTGATGTCCCGCAGACTTAATTAACATGTTAGTCTTCCCTTGGGCCTATCTTGGCTTTTAAGGTCATAAAACACTCTAAAAATGCTCATTTTATTAACTTTAACTAAAAACATACTAGAACGGAAATTTAACTAAAACGATACTAAATTACTTGTAAACAAGCTCATAAGTGTTAAGAAGAACCTAATTTGCCACCTCAAATTGTGGTAGATCAGTCACCCATGATGGAAACTCAACTCAACGCTTGGTATAACGTCAAGTCTTAGTTCAATGAGACAAAGGAAATCATCAATATGTATTTTCTAGCACTATAACATAATATATAATATATCATCCCAATGTAAAAAGTGTTAGGTACCCGTAATGACGAAGAAAAGATAAGAGTATTGTACTCTTAATAGACCCATAACATAAATATGTTAGAGTGTTATAATTATGAGAACACTCTTGATGGAATTTACCTATGTGAGTGAAAAGTATGGTCGCTTTTAGGAGCTTGAGGGCTTGGTTTTAATAGCACTCGTGAAAAGAGGTTATAGACACATGGCCTTAATAGCGTCCTTGGATATTGTGCATTTTTTGGTGTTGAAATCATTCGTTGTGTGAGATGTGTTTGGTTAATCAAAATGAATATCTCATTCAAAACATAGTCTACCATGCAATTTCGATTAACTTTAACATGTTTGCACTAAGTGAAGGTTCAATTGTAAGACACGTTCATTTATGCAATTGATTTCATGAAAAGTTATAAGTAACAAAAAATTATGTCACATGATTATTAACAAATAGTCATAATCAATCAAGTATACATCTATTGAATGATTATGCTTATTTTTAAATATATGACTATCCATTTGGGTAGTTATGTCCATATGAAGGATATGAGACCTCTTATAAATAGGAAAGAAATTTCATTTGCATTGCACACTAAAAAAAACATAGAAACAAAGTTCATTTTATTTCTCCTACCACTTTTCATATTCCTATATTGTTCTTTAAAGAATTACTGCAAAAATTCTTTATAGAAATTGATATCCTTGCTATGCTCCACTCAGTGTTCAATGCTCAGTGGACTATTTTCGTGAATCCAAAACGTAGACAGTCATTAGGCCTCATTGTATCCTAGAGGTTCATTTGCCAATAACTCTTTTGTACACCATAATATAGTTGGGGGTGAATAGATCCTTAAAGAAAGTGACTTTGATACATGCCTTGAAGCCTTCTTTAATTTCTCATAAGTTCATTTTTATCCCTACAGACCAACATGCTAATGATATTTGATTCCATTGCAAATAAAAAATTATTGACATAAGGCCTCTCTCAAGGTCGAGCAACCTCAAGATTCTAGATTCTAGGGGCACATTCATTACCAACTATTATAGGATTCTGTATTATAGGGCTTCTTTCATTATTGTCATTCTAATGCAACAAGTCACTCTTTGGTTCAATCAACTTTATTTTGATATAATCCATCTTAGCATCGTTGTTCACGTTAATATCAATAATATTGTTAAGATAACCAAAAAGCTCTCTGTATTTATTGTATTCCACAAACATTTTAGGGTACCCTCTTTTAAAAAACTTGTTTAAGTGAGGCTGATGTATGCCCTTTCCCCGTCTTGTTTTTATATACTTGACGTTTGATTCTTAAGTCTTTTTTTGTGCCAACACTTTCATAATATGGCAACATATAATTCTTTTAGATTCAAAAAACTTTCAACTATAGTAAAAATATTAACCTATCAGTCTATAATCCACCATGAATACAAATGTGTTTCCATAGTAGTCATTCCTTATAGAGTTATATGTTATTTTCAATGTCTTCATATATAAATGTTCAGGTATTGGTTCTACTACGCCATCCATGGGAACATTCAAATCATAATAATACAATTTTAATAAATCTTTATGAACCAACTTAAATATATTCCATATCGGGGACCTTTGTAGTTGCACTTCCCATAAGAAATTGGACTAACATTTGGTTTTACTTTACTTCAACTTTAGCTCAGCTTTCAACTTAAACTCCTATTTTTCTCTTAAAGCCATCTCATATTGCTGCACAAAGTTCTTCAAAGTGCTTTTATCGTTCAAAAAAATTATTGAAATAAGCATGCATGCCATCACTTCTTTGGTTTATTTCATCCTAGCCTAGAAAAGGTGTCTAAGATAAATGAGAACCCAACTTTCCATTTCATCATACAACTTCATAAGTCATTCATTTCCATTCAAGCCATGATTAGGAATATATTGGAATTCAACTATAGTTAAGCTTTCTTGGACTGTGGCGTTGAATTCTTTATTTTTTGTATTATAATCAACAACACCCCTCATCTTTAAAGACAATTTAGTGTACGCAAAATCTATGAGTCATGTTAGGCATCACCAAATTGATTGCAACCTTTATGCTTTCTGATAATGTGCGTAATTGACATATTTTATGATTTATTCTAATTACTTTTGGACATGAATGCTACTAATTTTGGCACTTTATTGATTATTTCTATGTAGGTGCGACTCGGTTAATTGAATCTCCTGCCCCAGGTATTATTTCGAGACATTCCGTTTATGAGCCTCTTCAAACAAGTCTTATTGCTATTGATTCGATGGTCCCTATAGGACGTGGTCAGCGAGAATTAATTATTAGGGATAGACAGACCGGTAAAACAACGCATGTCCAAAATGTTAGAATACAAGCTAAAACATGAATTCACCGTGGAAGAAAAAAATTTGTGTACAAAACTTTGAATTTAGGATTATTTTATTTTAATAATTATTTTTATTATTTATTTGAAAATATATATCTTGAAGAGATCAATTAGGATTATATTTATCTTAGAGAGCAAGTTAAAACTTCCTATATTTTTAAACTTGCCTATAAGAAGTTTTTACTTGCCTATTTATTTTAAGGATAAATTATATTTTGGTTTTGGGAAGAGTTGAAATATAGGAGGCAACAAACTCCTATTTGGTTAGCTTTAGGTTTTATTATATATATTATTACATTGAAGGAGAGGAATCACAACTACCATAACTATTATATATATTATTACATTGAAGGGGAGGGAAGCACAACTACCATAACTATGGTTGTTTTAAGTTTTTATTTTCTTTTGAATAAACAATTCCCCTTCAATAATATTTTTATGAGTACTTGAGTAGCTACGTTCTATCTAGCCAAAGGTTGAGAAAAACTCGGTGTTTGAATTGTAAGATCCAAATCCACACTTCAACTCTTTCTCGCCTTGGTAATCTCTTTTTCTTCAAGTTTGAGATAAATAGGATCATCTCATAGCATCGTTCTAGGCATCGTTTCGAGAAGGGTCTCTTATTTGATGTTTGGAACAATAAATAGTTGGTAAAAGAAATAATTCAATTCATAATTGTTAATTTATTTTACTATAGAAAAAATTGGTGTAGTTCGATTAGGTGTGCAATTGGGTGACGTCATGGGATCAAGCGATCTAATTTAAATAATCCGTATAGTTGAGATCGTTAATTAAAGTCATGTTCCTCTCATTCGCAAGGCTATCAAAGAATTAAATTATAGGAGCTGCTCTTAAGGTTGTTTATTTGACAAGGGTTAATTGTTAGGCTACTTCCGCAATTAATTTACAACTAGGAAATGATTAGTGGTTTGAAGTTGTTCCTCGATCACTTTAATCGATTTATCATATAGTAAAAAAGACATTCATAATCTATAATCAATTTCAAAATTGAAACTGACACCGTACCCGAGCCTAGAGTTTTTATTAAATTGGTTTATTCTACTTTATTTTCAAATTTGCTCTTTACCTTTTGTTTTAGTGGTGTTTCAATTTTATTTATTTATTTTCGTATACTTTAAACTTCCTCTTTCTTGTTTTACGCAATATTGCAGAAGTCACAAGCATGGAATTACCCATAAGATACTCTAGTTGTAAGGAATCTCAAAACTAGTTAGACCAATCATGTAGGATCGACCCTACTTCCCTAACTGCCAAATTTAAATTTTGTTTTAGGCGTAGGAGTT
Source organism: Gossypium hirsutum (assembly GCF_007990345.1). Taxonomy (NCBI): domain Eukaryota; kingdom Viridiplantae; phylum Streptophyta; class Magnoliopsida; order Malvales; family Malvaceae; genus Gossypium; species Gossypium hirsutum. The sequence continues at coordinate 66,086,270 of NC_053438.1, read as the reverse complement.
TTATTTTTGGTGGATTCTACATCTACATGAGTTTGTGAAAATGCAATAATGATGAATGTCTCCCATGGTAGATACCCACATTATGAACAACTATCCAAATGTCCCAACATTTTTGTGTTAAACCAAAGCACACCTAAGGAGGATAGGTTAGCATGAATAAAATTAACTTCTACAATCCTCAGCTAAACATTGCATTTCATTTGAACAGCTTTATTGAACTTTGACCATTAATGTTCCTAACAATTTGAATGTTTTCCATATCATCTGCCTCAAAGTTTTTCTTTAATTGATTCAACACATGCCTATGTGCAAACATAAGCCTAAACATGTGAAGAAAAAGTTCATGACAATGGTTTGTGAGTACTCTAGTTACATGCCAACACCCATCATCATCTAATACAATATTGACTTTTGCAAAACAACTATTTCTCTGCTACTCCTATTACGACGAGATTTATCATATTTATCACAAGATAAGAGGGCATATTTGGGGACTTCACCACCCTTTTTATACACCAAACTCTTCACTATGCTAAACCTTTTCAATTTGGCATGATTGTGATAAAAGTGGAACAATGAATCAATTGTTGAAAAATGCATTCACTGATTGGGCTTGATTCCAAATTCAAATATGGTCATTTTGCATCATTGCTTCCTTCTTTATTCATTGCAATGATTCTAATAGAATGAAGCAATTAGGAAACTCATCACCAACATCTTGAGAGTGCAATCTTCGGATGTTCTATTAGAATCATTGCTTCCTTCTTTATTCATTATACTATCTTCATCCAAGAATCCAAACAAATCATTTAGTGTTTATACTAAAATAGGACATTATCATTACCGTAAAATAAGGATTTAAAAATAAATATAAATAATGTTATTTTAAAAATAAATATAAATTATAATTATTAAAAAAATAAATTCAAAAACATTTGAAAATCAAAATCTTAAATCCAAAAGAAAAATAAAATAATAATATTTAATATTTAATTAGGTTAAATAGAATTAATAATATTTATTTTCAGTTTTTTTTAACAATACTATCTTATTATTAACTAATCATTATGCATCAAATATTACTTATTTTATTAAAAATCGCATCTGAACAACCTTTAAATAGCATTTGTGAGGGATGGTAAAATCAGAGGAGAAGTAACCTTATTAAGTAGGGGGACCATAAAATGTTGAAAGCTGTAAATTATTAACAAAATTTAGTATGGACTGCCAGTTTGTCGTGTATATTAACAAAGCCAAACAGCAAAAAGGTCTTTCCCAGCAAGAAAAAGGAAAGCGATCGAAAACGCCCTTTATACCCTTGTGTTTCTTTCCATATGCACCTTATTTAATTCTGTGCAACACCCCTGTGATATTAATGTCTTCAACTCTTTAACCCCAAGTACAATTTTTGTTTACATAGATAGAAAAGTGTGAGCTAGCTTCTGTGCTGTGTGACTTAACTTCCTAACCAACAGCTATACATTCATGCACCTTTGCCTTTCTATTTAATGGTTTTTTGACCTGTGAAATTATATTCTACCAAATGCTTAGCCAATGAGACTTAACCATTATGCCTTTCATCAGTTCAGTTCCCAACATGGAAGGGCATCATGGTCGGTTGTCCATCCACTTAATCAACTTGCCTTTTCCTGTGATCGAAACCTTAGGTTTTAGCGACCCTAGCTAGTTGTATTGCATATTTGTTTATAGCCAAATATCTTCCTATGTACAAAAGGCAAGAACATAGTCATACAGGTTTAGGGACAATACCTAACCACAACAGTCCATATCATACGTACATGGTCCGCAGCGATCTCACAAATTCTTCACCTCTCACTTAATTAACGTTTTATATGTTTTTTTTTTCCCAACAAATTAAATCATTAATTATCTTTGCAAATTTGTAGAAAATAGATTACTAGTTTATGTTTCATACGTTTCTACATAAAATGCACACAGCTTATACCCACTAACTGCCCACCTTTTTGACGTAAACGAAACATTTATGAAACGCGATTTTAGAACAGTAGCTAATAGGGCAAAAGAAAACCTTTTACTTACATTTACAGTTCAAAGTACAAATCTTTAACAATGAAGTCCTTTTCAGCCAATCATTGGAAACGATGACTCATAAGCTCATCCATCAGATCTCAGATCAATCTGTTTTAATATACTGCTAGTGCTATGTTTATATAGATAAAAGCTTTGTTAACTGCGGATGATAAAGGAGGAGGACACCGCTCTCCTTTGATCTAATTATGAAAGATTGAAGTTCATCTCCAACTTAGACCTTGCAAAAATAGTAAAAACAAAAGTTGCAGAAAACACAAGTATTCCATGAATTCAACGGTAAGATCGAAGAATGGCTCCACAAAAAGTGCATATAATTGCCTTCCACGATTTCCAGTAAAACGGCACGTAGCAAAACCTTGTACACGTTTTCATATCAGCTACACTTGCCCCTCCGCCACACCTCGAGCAAAACCCTGCCGCCGGCTTACTTTTGCTCACTTTCTTTGTCTGATCAACCAGAAAACAGAAACATACCATGATTTTTCTTCTTCTTTTTCAACTTGACTAGCCCAAGGCTGTGAACCTCCGAGTTGAACCACTCAGTACCCTTAAACAGTTATATACAGCACTTAGCTGTTAAAAAAAGAAGGAGAGAGAGGACAATTATTTGTCTAGGCGAGTCTGAGGGGACAGATATATATATAGGCGGGGTTGGGGGGGGGGGGGTTAAAAGCCGAGCAACTTTGGGTGTCTGATTCTGATCATTACATCGAGGGAAATAGTTGCTCGATGTTTAAGTACCCCTTTAGATTTAAGACACGTGTGCGGCATCTGAATGTTGACCGTACACGTATAGAGAAGGAAAATATGGGGAGAGGTGGGTCGCAATAAAGGAAGGAAGTGGAGCGATTAGGTTGAGGCCATATCATTTTCCTTTACCTCATTCGTCCATCTAATTTTTTAATAAAATAAAATAAAATATATGTTAGTATATTTCTATTACATACACTTTAAATTTATTAATTACATTCTTTTTATTTTACTCTTGAATTTAAATTATGTATCAATTCATGCCTATGGATACAATTTGATATTTGTTTATGATGGTTTTTTAAATTAAAATTTATATATTTTTATTTATTTTAATTAAATTTTGGTTTACTTATACATTAATTTTAACTAAATATTTTTATTGAAAAATAAATGATTAATTACAATATGTGTTTGTTCATAATGCTTGTTAAGAATGAAAACGTTAAAATTGTTAAAATAAAGCTTAATAATAAATTTGATCACTAATATTTACATGTTTTATCAAAATGGTCCTAATTGTATTTTTGAGTTTTTTTTATTGCTATTAATATTTTTTCTGAATTTTTTTAACAGATATGGTGAAAGTACCGACGAAAAGATGTGAAATTTCATATGTGAAATATTTTTAATGAGATGTAATTTATTACTTAGATAACCTAATAAAATAATTACATGTGAAAAATAATAAAATAAATAATTCATGAAGTTAAAAAATAACTCTTAATATAAAGAAAATAAACGTAATTATCTAAATAAATATTTCAAAATAAATGCACATATTCAGTATTTTCAATTTAATTTATTAATTATCTTTTTGAAACCCTCCAGTAAACAAATGTATGCATTCATTTTGAAACCTTTTTTTTAAATAATCACCTTTATTTTCTTTAAATTAAGAGTTATTTTCATGCATCTTAATAATTACATTTATTATTCTCCACGTGTAATTATTTTATTGGGTTACCTTAATAATAAATTATATCTCAGTTCATCAAATCTCTTACAAAATAACAAAAATTGATGATAAAATAAAGCTCGAAATACAGTTAGGATTATTTTGATAAAATATGTGCAAAATTTGTCATTAACCCTTCAAATAAATTTGTAAGTTATTTCAGAAAGTATCGATACATTTTTAATATCTTTATTGCAGAGGATGCCTTGATTGAAACAGAAAAATCAATTCAGAGTACATTTGAAGCTAACAGCATAAGGGAACCACATTTCATTCATAAATCAGTTTGATGAAGCTCTTCTTCGTTAAACGCCATTGCTGCTCTTTGGCTTCTTTTAACCCCAACAACTCCGTCAAACACCCATCAGACAAATATTTCCAAATCCTCCATTTCTGCAGGTCAGCTCAACTTGTCCCTGCCATCCACCTCCTTAACACCCTACATGTTCCTACCCTAACCTTCTCTTCCAATAAACGATGTCTGTACGCTTCCCTCTTGCAAACTTGCACAAATGTTCAAGCTTTTCCTCTTGGGGTTCAATTCCATGCACACGTCATTAAATCTGGCCTCGACACGGATCGTTTTGTAGGTAATAGTTTACTTGCTCTGTATTTTAAGTTGGGTCCTGATTTTAGAGAAACTCGGAGAGTTTTTGATGGGTTGTTTGTGAAAGATGTCATATCGTGGACTTCAATGGTTTCGGGGTATATTAAAGCGGGTAAACCTGAGTGTTCCCTTGAAATGTTTTCGGAAATGCTGGGTTTGGGAGTTGAGCCAAATGCCTTCACCTTATCTGCTATAATCAAGGTGTGTTCCGTTCTTGGGAAGTTGAGGCTGGGATGGTGCTTGCACGGGGTGATTGCGAAACGTGGTTTTGATTCGAATAGTGTAATTCTGTGCGGGTTGATTGATTTTTATGGGAGGATTTGGCAGTTGAAAGAAGCGTGTCAGTTGTTCGATGAATTGCCTGAGCCGGATGCTATTTGTTGGACTTCTATTATTTCTTCTCTCACGAGGAATGATTTGTATAAGGAAGCATTGCATTTCTTTTATTTGATGCAAAGGAATCATGGGTTGATCCCTGATGGATTTACATTTGGAACAGTATTGACAGCTTGTGGGAATATAGGGAGGTTGAGGCAAGGGAAGCAAGTGCATGCTAAGGTCATTACCTGTGGACTTTGTGGAAATGTGGTGGTCGAGAGCAGTCTTCTTGACATGTATGGAAAGTGTGGGTTGATTGATGAGTCTCAGCGTATTTTCGATAGGATGTCGAAAAGGAATTCGGTTTCTTGGTCTGCATTGCTTGGTGTTTACTGTCAGAATAAAGACTACGAATCTGTTATTAGAATATTCAGGGAAATGGATGTATCCGATCTCTATTGTTTCGGAACTATACTCCGTGCATGTGCAGGTTTAGCCGCTGTAAGACTAGGGAAAGAAGTTCACTGCCAGTATGTGAGACGGGGTGGTTGGAGAGATGTTATCGTAGAGTCAGCCTTAGTTGATCTTTATGCAAAATGTGGCTGTATCGATTTTGCACATCGCATCTTCGTGCAGATGTCCAATAGAAATCTGATAACATGGAACTCGATGATTTATGGGTTTGCTCAGAATGGAAGAGGTGGGGAAGCTCTAAGTATATTTTATGAGATGATCAAGGAAGGCATTAAGCCTGATTATATTAGTTTTATTGGAGTTCTTTTTGCTTGCAGTCATTCTGGCTTGGTGGATCAAGGCCGAAAATATTTTAACTTAATGACCAGGGAATATGGGATTAAACCTGGAATTGAACATTACAACTGTATGGTTAACCTCTTAGGCCGTGCTGGGTTACTGGAAGAAGCTGAAAACTTGATAGAGAGTGCAGAGCTTAGAGACGATTCATCCCTTTGGGCCGTACTTCTTGGGGCTTGCACAACCAGTACAAGTTCCAGTAATGCTGAGCGTATTGCTAAGAAAATGATTGAACTGGAACCTAACCATCATATGAACTATGTTCTCCTAGCTAATGTATACAGAGCAATTGGACGGTGGAATGATGCTCTAAAGGTTAGGCAGCTAATGGAAGACAGAGGAGTGAAGAAGATTAGGGGCACCAGCTGGGTTGAGACTACCGGTAACATGAGTTCTTATATCGATGTGGTTGATACGGATATATCTTGCAGGTAACAGTTATGTGTGTATAAAATGGTGAGAACAAAACGGCGTTGAGTCAATTTTCTAAACTAGTTCAAAGTTCGTGAAGTTGCGAATGTATTTGATCAAACAACTTCCATTATACATTTTTTTATCTCTGCTGTTGATCAGAAAGTGCCCTTGAAGATTTAGAAGCACAGAAAGCTCCATTGACAGGGTTGAATGACCATGCAGGCAAACAGAGCCCAACCAAATCAAGCTTTATTTGCCGCAAGAGAGATTCGTAGATAGCACTGATAAATTGATTAGGATCTCTTGGTCTTCTACCTGCGGAGATAAATTTTTATTAGTTTAATATTTATCCTCATTTTTGTTATTTATTATTTTATTAGTTGTTATAAAATATTTGTAATTTATCAAATCATTTAGTTTCAGTTTTCCCCTCCCTTCCATCTTATAAAAGCAAAGGTTCTGAATATCTATGTTTCAAATAAAAAAACACACAATCTATTCAGGAAATTATGTTCATATGTTGTACACATCAATGATCCATTCAAAGGAAAAAAAACAAATGAAATGGGAACAAAATCATAATGAATCATTAGTAACAAAATAATAGTTATCATGAAACAAATGGGTTAGCATATTTATGCCATAGCCAAGACTTTGTTACATGATTTAATGAACAACAGAATGATCACAAGTTAACAGACCTGAAAATTCAGACTGTTCCTAGTCACAGCGGCGAGGTTCTTACTGAATGACCGCCAAACCTTGTGCAAGAGCTTCAGATGTAAAATTTCGCGCAGCTGCCTCTTTACAATGGATGTGTTTTCACAACATCTGATGGATCAAATCCCTGTGACTTCGGATCCTAAACTAATTCATCAGGTGTATTGCCTAACACAAGTCAGTCTCCAATTGATTCATTACTCGGACGCTCCCTGCGTATGATGTCCAATAGGTCTTGAACCACTTCAGACATTGGTGGCCTGAATTCTGGTTCAGACTGCAAATTGAAATTGAATTTGCGGTTAGACGAGAAATTAGAAATTCTACTCATAGTATGGGGGAAGGGAGACACATTCCTAAATACATATGCTTATATAGCATATAGTCTTAAGTATTCGTATATGCACACAAGTATAATAGCATATTAACAAGGCAATTCTCACCTGGACACACCGAGAAATGATATCAGCAAACCGTGACAACGCTTTAGCAGGATATTCTCCATTGAGAGAAGGGTCAACCATCCTAGATAATGCTTCAATATCATGGAGCTGTGGGATTGCCCATCTCACTAGAAATTGTTCTCCTCTACTCCTTGTCCTGAATAACATTTTCGACAAAGTTAATCAGATCATTGAAGTGGACACATAACTATCTAACTGTAATAAGGTTCAGCATTTACCTGTCATGAGATTTCCTGCCAGTTAAGAGTTCCAACATAAACACCCCAAAACTGTAAACATCACTCTGAGAAGTATAAATTCCAGACTCAAATTCTGGCGCTCCATAACCATAAATTGATTGTAGTTGTCCTGACAACTGAAAGTGGAACAATTTAGAATTGCCAGCAAAATGACCATAAAAGAGTTATGTAGCTGCCCCCAACAAAATGATCTTACAATGGAAGAGTACGAAAATCAGCAATAAGGATTTAATTTCAATATTTTCCAAAGATCAAGCCAAAAAAACAGAAATGTATTGAATATCTTCCCTACATGGTTGATCGCATTACTTTTCCTAGCCCACAAAGGAAAAAAAGAAGAAAGAAATATAATTATGCCCTTAGTGACCTACTTATTACTGCATCAGTGATAATGCTAACACTATCAGTTTATGCTACATCAACAACAAAGCTTATAGGATACCAATGGCATTTGTACAAATTTCCCAAAAAAAAATTAGCTTGGGGTAGATCACTGTTGCTGCTGCTTAAACAAGCTTTAGGCAAACAAATAAGAGTGGAAAGGTCAGCCACTCTTTTTTTATGCTTATAATAGTAGGTGAATGAACAGGTCAGTTTCCTCTCCCAGATATAGAAATATCTAGGACTTCCTCTGAATAATTTATCATACCAGAAAAGGCCAGAATACCTCTTCTTGGTGCTGGTATCATAGTGGCACCAGACAATTGCAACCTCCAAATTTTCTCTCTACACCAAAAGGTAACAAGGGTATATGATTTGTTTATGAAGAAATAAAGAAGAGGAAAAAAAATAGATTGATGTTACACATTCACTATTTCGTTTAGTGATACTACGAGTCACATAAATTAGTTTACCCAAAACTTATGCTTCCTAGAAAAATTTCATCTTTTCCAACTTTTCTTTTTCTTTTCGTTAAACTGATTAATTGTAAGACACTAACTTGTGCAAACAGTCTTAATAAAAATATGAAAACCGTAGAGAAGCTTTAAAAAGGAATAAAAAGATGATGACAAGCTTTAAACCTACCTGACTTACAGAACCTGATGCTATTAATGGAGCCAAACCACAATCAGAGACACGCACATCGAGATCATCATCAAGGAGAACATTGGCAGAGTTGAAATTTCTGTGAATTACAGGTGGATGGCAAGCCTCATGCATGTACCTTTTCATATAAAACAAGAAAATCAGGACTGAAATGGTGTGCATTTCAACGCAAAAAAGTTAGGGAAATGATTAAAGAAAATTAACACCACCCCCTCCCCCCCCCCAAAAAAAAAAACATAATAGTAACAAAAAAGAAGTGTGTTTGTGTCTCGGTATCTTGAGGGGGAAGAAACCATGAATCTATATCTGTTTAGTTATGTCAATCTGTAGATCTAAGAAATGCACGTGCATCTTTTATTCTTCTCCAGTTTCTAGACTGCAAGTAGCTAGAAATACAATTTTTCCAGTCCAGCAAAAAGCAACTTGGAGCAGAAAGGCCTTTTGCAGTAAAGAAGAGGAGATTCATCACAAAACCTACCATCTGCAGTTTTTCCCTGCTTCTTTTTGACCTGTTCATAGTTATCTTTATTTTACACCCATTAATTTAGATTTACTGTTTTACACTTTAGTCTTTATAAACAAAAGCAGTGAGCTCTAACCAGATTCAATTTCATAACATAACTCCTCATCATGCTCAAGCATTTGTATAATGTAACTGATTACACCTGATCTACTCAAACAAAGATTCCAACCAAGAAGCAACCAATTGAAAGTCTCAAGCTGAAACTACTAGAATAGAGAAGAAACAATGCCAGATGACTTACTCTAAGGCTCTAGCAGCTCCAAGAGCCATCCGGATACGGGTATTCCATGAAAGCAGCTTTTTAAACTCATCATCAGAGTGCAGCGCATCCTGCAGCGATCCATTGCTGCAATACTCATAGATCAAAAGCTTTTGACCATGCTCTGCACAATAACCCATTAGCCTGACAACATTTACATGCTGGATACGATCAATATTTTCCACCAGTTCAATAAATTCATCATCCTTCTGCTGGCTTGCAACTCTCTTCTCCAGTTTCTTGACTGCAAGTAACTACAAATGCATCCAACAAGATCATGCATCAGTCTGACGCTACACAATACATATATAACATCTACAACGTCTACTTTATGCCATGGCACCATGCCCAAGTGAATGTATACAGATGCATATAAGGGGCGAAGCAAAGGAAGGAGGGAGGGAGGAAATTTGGAATTATAAATTCTAGAACTGACAAGCAGTAGGTTATGATTGCTAAGATATGTAGTTACCAGCTCAGCTAATTCAAAAGGTCTATTTGGCTTAGCATTTCTTTCTCTCTTTTTTTCTTAGCAAGCCTATGATGCAATGACACAGGCACTCAGAGAAAAACAATTAAAGCAAAGGGACCCTGATTCTAATGAAATCAAATCTATCTAGAACTAACAATTATACCTTTCCATCCGGAAGTTCTGCCCTATAGACACTTCCAAGCATGCCACCCCCCAAAAGATTTTCTTGAGAAAAGCTATTTGTATATTGTTGAAGGGCTGCAATGGTGAACGACCTCGCAAATGTAGATGGCTTTGGTGTTTTGGCAGAAGGCCCTGCAGTTACTTCATTAGGCACAATGGGTTTCACAATGACCTTCTCAGCAAGTGCCGGAGGAGGTGGAGGGGGCGGAGGTGGGGGAGGCGGAGGCGGAGGAGGAGGTGGACGAGGGGGCTCCATCAACATCACATCGTAGCCACTCATGTCTATCTCATGGTCAAATCTCTTTGGCGTCGTGCCTATCCTTTCAACATATCTCTCTTCCTTGTTCGGTAGCTTTGCAATATCCCCCATTCTTCCCCTCTCTGTTTGATTACCCCCCACTGGTCTCATAGCTGCATCTTTTGGGCCTGTTCATGAAGTTTTAAAAACATTATTGCTTAAGTGATTGAAACCTCATAACAACAGCAAACAATCTATTATCTAAACTGAAATTGGAGTAAAAGCAAAGTCATTCACCTTTCTCTATTTGACTGGCTGTGGTGGTTAAGGGCGCATCGCCAACAAGGTTCTCTCTGTTTCCTCTATATGTACCTACTTGATGCCGTTTGAAAATCCCACCAGCCTCTTCCCTTCCCCTGCTACACTTGGGCATAAAAAGCAGAAGTGCTAAAGCTAATATTATAAACAACAAAACACTTGCAATTGATATCCACACCACCCTTTTAGTAGTTAAGAAATTCTTTTTCTGACTAGAATTAGATCCCTCCGACGCAGAAGGCCCATCAGCATGTTTCCCTGGTGTTTGACCAGAAGCTGGTACTACAAAATGTGGTGGCGCATGCGGTGGTGCTAATGGTGATGTAGGACCAGGCAAAGGAGCAACAGTGGAATTAAATGGATTTCCATCGTTTCTGTGAAGAGAATTTCAATGTAAACAAACATAATCGCAACAGAAAGAAATTAAGCATACAAACAGTATATTCGAAAAAGATTTTAAAAACAAAGTGGATGAAGATTCATCAAAAATGAAGATCATATTTAGTTCGAATGCTATAAAAAAATTTTGGAGGCATTTATATTATTTGGATATGAATGAGTGCCATATTTGAAATAAATATGCCTAGTTCTTTAATATTTGATTATACCTCGTACCTAAAACATTTTAAAAAAATTCAAAAGTCAAAAGGAAAATTGCCCGAGGTGCCTAAATCCATATCCAGATTTTAACCAATTTGACAAAATGATTGATCTTATTGGTATTTCTCAATATTAAGAGAAGCTTCAAACATATCTAATAACAGCATCTATGGCATCGGATGAGCATCAAACACCATGAAACCTTAATGATGTGTGCTTGCTTAAAATTGAAACTAAAGATCAAGCTCTTCAAAGGTAATGACAGTACAGGACTCACTTGAAGCTTGGGATGCTCAGCATCTTCTCAGGAATGGGTCCATTGAAAAGATTATTTTCTATGTTCCTGTCCAGAACAGAATGAAAAAAGTTGAGACGTTAGCCAAGATTCCTCCCGGAATCTTCTAAAACCATTCAGAACAAGTTCCTGAAATGTAAAAGAATTATGGTTGATTTTTTTTTTTTCATTCTAAAAGATGCAAATGGCATGGTAGAGAAGAGTACAAATCTCTTAGGGGAAGATCTTGTAGAACATCTAGCGTCCCAGACAGCTGATTGGCCTGCAAACGTCTGCCAACTGAGACAATCAGCTTTTTTGTTCATACAGTTAAAATTGCCATTCAGAAAGGAAGAGAACTCACAGGGTAGTTAGACTAGACAAATTTTCCATTGATGGTGGCAGAGATCCACTCAATTTGTTGTTGGACAAATCCCTATGATGAAACAATACTCCAACTATGAATCAACTACGAAAAGAACCTGGAAGTTAACAATTAAATTGAAATCTGGGACCTACAGATTGATCAATCCAGAAAGCGATTGAAAGGCATCTGGTATCTCTCCACTCAAATTATTGTTATTCAATGACCTGACAGCACAAAAAGTACAAAAGGCCGAATAAGTTCTGTTTCAAAGTAAGACCAGGGAGGCATTATCTCAAACAATATAAAAGCAACTACTTACATGTCTGTCAACATGGTCAAAGAAGATAGTGAATCCGGGATGCTTCCACTGAACTGATTGGCTGAAAGAAAACTGCCAAATTTAAAGAGTATTATAAAGTTGCTACAAGATGAAAAGATATGAAGTCAGTGTGAGAATAATTCATACAAGTTTTGCATAGTAACAGGCAAATTGGATGGAATATTTCCCCCGATCTGGTTGTTGCTCAAATCTCTGAAACATGAAAAATTACAAAAATCAATTATACTGTCTCAACATATCAGAAAGAAATAGTATCATCTAATGTTATATCATATTGTAGTAACACGAAGAAGTGATACTTCCCACCTCCCCCTTATTTGCCATGCATAGCTAGAGCACAATTTTCACTCACTTAGCAGCTGATTAACTGATTGCTCAATGCATTAATAGTTGTATGTATCAAGCACGGTAAGATTGTTTAAAATGCTTAGGTAAAGTCCTCAATATGAGATCTTATGTTCAAGGACATCAACTTAGTGTTTAACAAGTTTAAAACTCATACATTCAAACTTCCTACAAATCCCCCATCATTTGACATCGATACAAACCAAAATGCAGCAGAAGTCCCAACTGTAAAAGGCTACAAATAACAACGATCACTTTCTGAAGTGCCCGTCACTCCAGTTGAGACAATAATATGATAACAAAATGTTGTTCAGTGACAGATGTGGGCACAGAAATTGGTTTGTAAGAGGAGAGAGAAAAGAAAACCACTTACATTGCCTTAATAGAAGCAAACATTCCTAGGTTGTCACCCAGTTGTCCACCCAAATTAGCACCATTTAGAACTCTGTAAAAACCGGACCATCACATTAGAGAAGTGAATATTGGCAATGCTGGAGAACTATTATTAAACTAAAGAGTCACAGAAGGGGCATCCCACATGCTCATTATGTCCGAACCATTACATTGTACGCCTTGCCATGCTTCAGCACAGGGGTCTCCGCCGGAAGCAATCCATCCAGGGAGTAGGGGAGAGCCCAATGCAGCATATAAGCTATTAATCGCAGCAACTAATAGGAGCAAAGCAATGCAGGCAATTAGATACATAGCTCCACATGATAAGTAGAAAGCATCATAAGAATTGGAATGAACCAAAACCACAAACATTAAAGCATCAAAAAATGCTAAAGCGAACCCATGGATAATCTCCTCGAAAATTTGAAGAGGAAAATCCCAGCTAACAGTTTCATGCCAGAAGAGAATAAAAGGAAAAACTAAAGAGAACAAAATCTTATAAAATCAAAATTTGTTCAGCATTAAGCTATTTGACTTAGTCAAACGAACTACGCCTGTTTCTCCAGCTTTAGACAGTGATATATCTCAAGCTCCCCATCTTCCATTTTCCTCCACTTTCCCACATTTTCTCAGTAACCAAACAAATTAAACTAAAAAGAAATAAAAATGCTGCAAGATTAGCTTTACCATCACTAGGATTGGTGAGTCCAAACGAAATCCTAGCTGCATAGATCAGCAAAAATCCCAAAAAGATGTTTAAATTCTTCCATTCCATACCAGATCTCTTACTACTCATTGATCTCTAAACAAAACTCCAAAAATATCCGTCTATATTCCAAATCTTCACACCATTAATCACAAAACAAGAAACTTCCAATCTGAAAAACAAAACAGCAAAAAAAAATAGAGAGAAGAAGTCAGTGATCTAAAAACTCAGAATGATCTTAAAAACAAAACTACTTTAAAAAAAAAATTTAAAAGTAAATTCAATTCTTATCCACTGCATAAAAGAGCAAAAACCGAACACAAGACTATATCTAAACATATATGCACTCATATCAGTATACTTGAAATCTTTTCAAAAAAGAAAAAGAAAAAAAGAGGAAAAGAAGCAACGAAGAACTCACTTGGAAGAAGAAGAGGCAGAAAGTTTTAGAGAAATGTGAGAAGGCGAATTTGAAGCAAATTTAGCCAATAAGGAAGAGAAAAGTGGGGAAGAACTTCCAGTCACAAAAGTTGTATATATTTTCTTTTCTTTTTTAACCATAAATAAATAAATAAATATGGAGTAAAAACTTAGATGCTAAGGTTCCAATTTCCATGAATTTGTGAAATGAAAAAGCAGAAATAAGAAGATAAATTGTAAAATAAATGCAGAAAAGTTACTGCCCAAAATGTGGAAAAAGGGGCGGCAGAAGTTCTCTCCAGCTGATATGAATCTTTTTCCTTCTTACTTTTTTTAAAAAAAATTGTTTTTAATTAATAATTATATTAAATCAGAAGAAGAAAAAAAAGTGTGACAATGTGCGTGCTGGTCATGTTTATCCATCTTCTTCTTGTCCACACTCTTCACAGACTAAAGCGGATATCGGACACGCGCTTTACGACGCGCGTAGTGGGAAGAGACATCTTTTTGTTAGTACAAAAATATAAAATAAAATAGATTTTTAGGCAGCCGGATGGGCGTCATGTTTTTCAGGTTCTACGATTTCCCATTTTTTTTTCTGACTGATTCCCTGCGCCTATCGGAAGTGAACTCAACTCAAAGCTTATGGGCAAATGTAATATTTTGACGGGTTTTTAATTTTTAAAAAAATGGATTTAGATTTGAATGACGCGGATAATCAATTTTTAAAATTAAATTTGTTTTGTAAACGTAATTTTGGGATGTAGTGTGAGAAATATCAGCATAATGCAATTTTATCCCAAATAAATAAAAATGCTTGGTAGAAGATAAACCCAGATTCCTAGGGACGAACGAATATGAACTGGTTACACGTATTAGCCATTTGTACATATATGGAATAGCCGTCAGTTTTCGTATGATGTTCAAGTGGTTTGTCGGATTTTTTCTTTCTGTTTCGGCCCTACCTTCGCTCTTCAAATTCAATTTCCACTTTGATTTTTGTCTTCTTTTCTTTTCCCCTTTTTATTTAGTTTCATGAGCTGTTTTATTAGTATATTTAAAACGAAATTAGAAGCATAAATCTTCATTAATCGAAGCACATGATTGTTATTGAAACTTGGTTGTTAAAATGTAGGTTTGTGAGGTAATATTTGCATTTGAGTGAAAGCTTTTCATTGCATGCGTGCACGCATGTTATTACATTTCTTTTATCCTCTATATCAAATAAAATTTATACATAATATATGCACTAGGAATAGGGGAAATTTGAACATGAAACTTTTTAGGATAATCGAAATTAAATTGTATATTTTTATGATAGAAAAAAATAATTTTATTATTTTAATAGCTTTTATTTTTATTTTTTTTAAAGGATTGAATCAAGTTTTTTTATCATTTGAGGGGTAAAGTGTAATTTTACTATTACCATTTTAAAATTTTATAAATTATAAAGAGTTAAAAAAGAATTTTTATTTTTATTTTAGAGTAGAACCCTTACCCATGAAATATCATATCAACAAATTTAACAATACTAATAATTAAAATTAAATTTTAAAAATTGAAATTTAAAAATTAAAAATTTTAAAATAAAAAAAAATTCAAAATGATAATGTTTGTAACATTGGTTAACAATGCCCTAATACTACAAGTTTGAAATTATGATAAGGAATATTGTTACCCAATTACTGATTATAAAATCTTACCTTTCCATAATTTGTCAAACAGAGACAATAATTGAGTGTAATGGTTTTCACATTTTTGTTCTCAATTTTCTTCTTTCCAGATACAATAATTAACGAATCAATGGAGAAACGTGATTATAGTTATCCAAAGCTTCTATTTTTCATACTATTTTACTTAATTTCACCCATACTTATGTTAAACAGGCAACTAAATGGCATTAAACAAAGTACCTTGTGCACAAATAACTTCTATATTTATTATTATTTTATTAAATTTAGGTTTAATATTACAACAGTCTTTTTTATATATTTCAAAATATTACACTAACGATTTAAAAAAAAAGTTAATGATGTCAAGTTTAGGTACCTAATGTTATATGAAGCCTTTTATCATTAATTTCTTTTCTTGTCTTTTTCATATTTCGTACGAAGTATAAAGAAAGAAAAAACATTTTCTTCCTCTTCTTTTTGTTCTTTTTCTTTAGCTTTTGAAATTTTATTATTCATCAAATCACCACTAAATAAATTGAAAAGTCAATGTCTATTAACTTTGCTGACGTGAATTGCCACATTAGGAATTAATTGACTTTTTAAAAATGTAAAAATGTTTAAAAAATTATATATTTTTATAACTTTTTAATAATTTTTATTTTAATTTTTTTAAAACTTTTAAAAGTTAATTAATTATTGATGTGACATCCACGTGTATGTCGCGCCGACAAAGTTAATAAACATTAAATTTTCCATTCATTTTAGAATAATTTGACAAACAATATAAATTTAATAATTAAAAGAGTGGAAGAAATTGAATGGAGGACAAACATGACTTTTTTTGTAAAACTGGAAGACTAAAAAAATTATTACGCCATTTTTCCTCTATTTATTTTTATAAAATAGAAGAAAACATAAATAAAAAAAAAGAATGGAAACATGAAAATGATTAGATTAGAGGTAAGAAAAGAGAAAAATACGAGTGTGAATATACTTCATAAAAAGGTACAATTAATAGTTGGAACTTTAGAAAAAGCTAATTAATTCCTTTTAACGGACAAAAAGAAAGTCCTAAAAAAATTCAATAAGACTTCTGGACTAAAAGGTTAGTGTCAATTGTCTTTCTCTCTCTTTTTATTATATTCTTACAAAACCCTGTCATACGTCAAAAAGAATCTATCGATGCTCACCCACCCAATTTTACTCAAATCTCCCTTCTCTATTTCCCCATTTCGGTTAATTTACTTAAATAATTTTAAAAAATTTTAATACTGAAATAGGTTGTCACGAAAATAGTTTATTTTTTAGGCCACGCCTATCTGATAGGCGCAACCACTTTTTTATATTAAAATATTTTTTTAAAATATTATTTTATTGGCGGCGCCTTTCTCATAGGCACTACGCCACTATTTGTATTTTTTTCCCAGATTAGTATATAACCCGTGTAGGGATACGAAAATGGTATGAGGTAGGTGGAGCCTATCTGACAGGTGCAACTGGTGGAGCCTATCTGACAAGCACGACTGGTTGAACAAAATAATTATAAAATTATTATTTTTTAAAAATTTACATTACTAAAACTCACAAAACACAACAATTTTTAATAAATTACTAACAAAATATTTAACAAAATAATTTTACATTACTAAAAACTCACCAAATACTAAACTAAACACAACAATTTATAACATAATCCTAAATTACTAATAAAATAATTTTAAAATAATTACAAACACAACAGTTTATAACATAATATTAAATTACTAACAAATTAATTTTAAAATAATTATAAAAAATAAAAAAATTACATTCATACAAAATATTAACCCAAAACCATAAACACTAAACATAAACAATTTATAATTAATAATTAATAACAAATAGATGTTTTTGTGCGGGGCAAAGGGGGAGACAGTGGCGCCTACCTATTAGGCGCAATTGGTATTGGGTATTTTTAACCCGTATTTTGACTCGTTGACTATATTTTGACATGTATATATATTTAAATATTTTAATAAAAATAAAATAATAATATTTTATTTAAACTAAAAAATATTTTAATATAAAAAAGTGGTTGCGCCTGTCAGATAGGCGCGACCCAAAAAAACATACTATTTTCATATATAATCCAGTTGACAACCTATTTCAGTATTTAATTTTTTTATATTATTTAGGTAAATTAACCCCATTTTTCATCTATTATAATCAATTATGAAATTCACTTTTTCTATTTATTTTATTTTTTATAAATCATTTTGGCTCTTCTATAATAATAAAATTTTCACTTTAAACTTTTTTATTATTTTTTCCATCACTTTGTCTACTTTACTTTCATTTTTGTCCATCATTTTAGTTCTTCGACCATTTTCGTTAAAAAAAGATATTGCGTGGCCATTTTAGTCAATCAAATGCAAATATATTAAGAGCTAAAGTGAAATTTTCATTATTATATAGGGATCAAAGTGGGAATTTCACTATCACACAAGGGCCAAATTGAATTTTTCACTACAAGTTAAAAGGGGCAAACATGTGGGAATTTTTTTAATGTGAATGGTGAATGTGCTTAGAATGAAAGTAAAAGAGGTAAAAGTGATCGAGAAAATAGTAAAATGACAAAAGTAAAAGTTTTCTTCCTTTTTATTGAAAACGATTAAAATTGCTAAAAAATTAATTTATTGTTAATTCATGTATTAAAATCATAAAATACATGGAAACAAATAATACTTCTAGGTACTACCAATCGAAGCATAAAATGTTATGAAAATTTAAAAGAAAAAATAGATGAGAGAATGCTGCTCAATATATAATTTGATAAGCCAATTTTTAGAATACTGTTAACTATCATATTAACTAATCAATTACGATAAACTGGATCGGATTTTGTAATTTTTTCTTCTGCAGTACCTCAACGTGACATGAGATAGTATTAGATATAGAAAAAAAAAGAGCAAGGAATAAAAATAATTCTACTAATCAATATTTGTAAGGCAGCCGTTATTGTATTCTTGTATTATATCCAAAGGTTTTTTCTTAACCTAACTACAAAGATGATGAATCGATTTCTTTTTCTTTTCTACTTGTTAAAACTAACGTTGATAATGAAAATAGAAGGATGGCAAAACAATAAGAAAGGAAAACAAAAACACATATTTTTACGTGAAAATCCTTTAGGGAAAAAACCACAGACAGATGAGATGAAAATTCACTAATGTTGAATTCAAATGATACAAGAGGAGTTTCGACTGCATCAATTTAAAGGTTGAAGAACCTGATTCTAATCAATGTCAAATAAAAGAAGTGTAGTTCTATAAGGAGTTTCGGCCCTCGTCCTTAAGCCCACCACTGTATTATTTATTTAATAGGAATTTGGATCACACAGTTCTAACACTACTATTATGCTGTCGCTCTATTTTTGTGAATATTGTTTATAATGATTGATGAAGCAAAAATTTCAATTGAACTAAGTGTAAAATGCTCGCATATAAGAGATTGGGTAAAAGGACTTTTCCGGCCTCTTTCAATTTTTATATTGAGTAAATTGGTCTCTCTTAATTAAATCCCTATCAATTTTAAAAGTGAACAAATTATTACAAGGTTGATAATAATAAATTTAGGAGGGGATGAAATTGAGATGTCATTTGTCAATCTCATAAGTATGGTTTGTTCACGATCTCATCCACACACCAACAAACAATTAATAATTAAATAAGAAAAAATAGACCCTTGAAATTGAAGGTAAAGAAGGAAATTGGTTGGTCGTAGTAATAGACTTGTTTTAGCATGTGCGAATTAAATAAATAAAAGGAGAGGACATGGACAGCAACCTTATAACTCAGTTTAGATATTGATAGGGTTAGTTATGTCACTCTCCTTGTGATTTATTTATTAAGTAGTTTTCTTCTATTTTCTCAACACTAATCATTTGATAATTTCATTTTATTATTTTATCTTTTTACTTATTTTTAATCATGTAATAATGAATATATCAAAATTTTACTTGTTGATTTGCTCTTCTATTTTAATTTTAATAAAATTATTCTTTATATTTTACCCGCTTGTAAATTCTAGCCCAATATTAAAAGTATAGGACTACATCATCAAATTGAGTTAGGTACAAAATTATGATTTCGCCATTAAATTATATTATTTTTTATTTTGGTACTTTAATTTTATTTCTCCTATTTTAATACCTAAATTAATAAAAAAGATAAGTTGCTAAATAAAAAAAATAAGATTCCTAAAACGATGAACTCGATCTCGTCTAATGATGGAAGGGGTGGTGGTGACTATTTTAATGAGGATCGTAACACAAAGAAAGTCTACTTTAAAGAGGCGAGGGTAGACTCTGATGTGAATATGGTAGTGGATTTGGTTCCGGCGCCAAGAATTTCTTGGAAGGATAAATTGTTGGAAGGGGGAACTGTTGGATCTATTGCTTTTTCCATGGATTATGATATTATTGATAAGGAAGATTTTGTTTTTACGAAGGGAGACATTTTGCAGTCCACCATTAACGGGATTCTGGTTATTGATTTCTCTGAACGAATTTAACAGTTACTAGTAAAAGATATAGAGATAATGGTGAGATTATTAGGGCGGAATATAGGTGATGTTGTGCTACATAATCGGATTTGTAATCTCTAAAAGCCTTCTCAATCATTCCATCTTATGGTTGTGGAGAATGGATATTTTTTGGTCAAATTTCAAAATAAGGAAGATTATGATATGGTGCTGACCCAGGGGCCATGGATGGTGTTCAAGCATTATCTCACTATCCAACCGTGGACTGTGGATTTTAATCTATTGCAGCCCTTTCCAAGCATGGTTATGGTATGGATCTACTTTCCTAGGCTATTGGGTTTCCTATCCAAGCGACGGGTCTTGAAGGAGATTGGAAGCTTGGTTGGTAAGCGGAACGAGGGGTCGGTTAGCCAAAATGGCAATGTATGTAGATCTAGAGAAGCCGCTCACCTTATAAGTTTTGGTCAATGGTAGAGTTCAGTGGGTGGAGTTCGAGTCTTTATTGGTGGTTTGCTTCTCATGTGGTCGCTATAGACACGTTAAAGGTTTGTGTCCCTCTGCAATAACAGACTTGAATCTCTCTGGTGAAAAGGAGATGGATCCTGTTTCAATGACTGAGGGATCAACTTCGATGGAGACAGAGGGGCCATTCGATCCATGGATGATCATTGAGCATAAATCTAGGCGTAACAAAAAAGATACTCGAATTCAAAAAGTAAATATCATGGCTAAGGGATTGACAAGATCTAGGTTTGATGTTTTGTCTTTGATAGACAATGGAAATGTTGGGGCAGGTGAGACGCAAGTGGATATATCAGGGATTAGGTTTCAACAATGTAAATTTTTAAAGAAATTACGAGGTAAGGAGGTAGGGCCGAGAGTTGAGCCGTTGTGTAAAAAGACTGAAGTTACTAAGGTAGTGGGCAAAGTGGGTAAGAATGGGCCTGGAGAGCCTAATGTGAATATGGCCATGGTAAAGAATGGGTCTGGTTTGGATAATATTGGGCCAGCTTTGGTGATGTTAGATGGGCAATTGGGTTAGGACTTCGGGTCAAGTTTAAAAGTTGCTATTCACCCCCCGGTAAATCCTTCACTTCTTTTGGCTAGGCTTTGGGGGAACCAGTGGTTATAGATCAGGTTACTCCCAAAATTAGTGGTGTTCTGACCTTTTTTTTGGTGGTGATAAATAAAGCGATTGAAAGTGAGATTCCTGTTGAAGGATTTGGGAACACCTCTTTGTATTTTAAACCCATGGTCGAAGGTCCTATTAAATCTGTGGTAGAATTGAATTCTGGAATTTTGGATCCCAAACATAATTCAATGGTTTTCTTTAAAGAAAATGATGACCCTAATTTCACTAAAGCCATTATTAAGGAAGGTTCGATTGGCCATGGTAAATCCCAATTAGCTTCTAAAAGGCGTGGTTTTGGGGGGTAAATAAGGGAGTAGTCGAATTGGAAAGTCCATTAATAGAACTATTTGCGATTGTGGGGGTCGCTTAAAAATAACTAAAAATTCTTGAGTTCCTTTACCGAAAAATATAAATTCTATGGCAAGCCTCATTGGTTCCCAAGTTGAGCTAGAAGCTGATAAGGCTGAATGAAATGTTGATGGGCAAGATGGTGGTGTTGGATTCCCTTCTGCTCATTAGCAGTCGTTTCTTTTTAGTTACCTTATGTCTTTTATGAATTTTACTATTTTCTTTTGGAATTGTCAAAGTTATGCTAACTCTAAGTTCCCACGTATTTTCCATAAGTATAACAGGGAACATAGGCCTGATTTGATTGGTCTTTGGAAACGAAGGTCAGTGGTGGTAAAGTAGATTCAATTATCACTAAACTTGGATTTCTATTTTCTCACCATATAAAGGTAATAGATTTTTCGGGTGGCATTTGGGTTGGGTGAAGAGATTTGGCTTATGTTGAGGTTCTCAGAAGCCATCTTTAGTTCATTTTAATCAAGGTTTCGGGAAGCACTTGTAGGTAGCCTTTTCTTGTTACCTTTGTTTATAGTAGTCTTGATAGTCGAAAACGGAGACAACTCTAGAGATATTTGAAAAGTGTTGTTCCTATGGATGGGACTCTGTGGTTGGCGATTGGAGATTTTTAATGCTATCCTCTCTTCTAGCAAAAAGAGAGGGAGGCGGGCCATCGAGAGAAGGTGTTCCATTTTCAATTATTTTATGGATTCGATTGAGTTACATGATTTGGGCTTTAGAGGGCCACATTTTACTTGGAATAGATTAGGGGTGTTTGAGAAATTAGATAGAGTTATTTGTAATGATACATAGAATTTTTCCTTTCCTCACTCAATGGTGACTCATTTGCCAAGACTTAAGTCAGATCACAGACCTGCATGTTTATCTCCTATGCTAGAATTTCGCTCTTCAAGGGGGTGTGCTTTTAGATTCTTAGCAGGTTGGGTTAAGCATCCAACCTTTTCTATCTTTGTCAAGGAAACATGGAAAGTCTCTAAGAGCATGTCAATGGCGCACTCTGAATTTACAGATCAAGTTAGAAAATGGAATATAGAGGTGTATAGTTACATTAGTACTCATAAGAAATAGATTATTCAGAAGCTTAATAATATTCAGAAAGTGCTGGATTGTGTGAATTCTGTTTATTTAAATCAGGTTGAAATAGAGGTAAGAGAGGAGTTGAAACGTGTTTTGTATCATGAGAAACTTTTATGGTGATAAAAGGCAAGGTGTGACTGGTTGTTTTGAGGGGATTGTAACACTAAAATTTTCCATATGCATACATTAGAGAGGAGGAAAAAAATCAGATTGTCGTTTTGAAGAATGATCTAGGAGATTGAATTTTAGATAAAGAGGAACTGAAACTTGAGGCGATTATTTTTTTATGAGAAGTTGTATGGCAAGCATCCAGGACTAATGAGGGATTTACCTATTGGCGTTTTCCCGTATCTTGATGATGGGGAGGTTCAATTGCTGAGCAAATCAGTATCAAATGAGGAAATTATGGCAACTCTTTTTTATACGACACCTTTGAAGGCTTTAGGTAGTGATGGGTACCATGCTTTATTTTACTAGAGTCAGTGGGAGCATGTTGGTGCCTTTATATGTGATTGGGTTAAGAGGGTCTTCTCAAGAGGCAACATTGATCTGAAATTAAATAATATGCTTATCGTGGTTATTCCAAAAGTCAAGAATCCTAAAAGTTTCTCACACTTTCGTCCAATAAGCCTATGCTCAGTCATTTACAAGTTGGTTATGAAGGTCGTTGAAAATTGGTTCAAAGTTGTCTTTTTGAAGATTATTTCTCCTTAGAAGGCTGACTTTATTGCAGGTAGTAATATCACTGATAACATTATTACCTCATAGGAGGCTATCCACTCCATGATGAGTAAGTAGAAGAATAGGAGATGAGTGACTATCAAAATTGATCTAGAGAAAGCATATCATTGAGTGCGCTGGGAGTTCATTGACACCTTTCTTCAGGTTGCAGATATTTCTAAACTACTATGTAATATCATTATGTTAGCTATTTCAAGTTCTATTATGCAAATTCTTTGGAACACGGTTCCAACTCAGAAATTTCGAGCGACAAGTAGCGTTCGTCAGGGATGTTCATTGTTTCCTTACTTGTGTATCCTGTGCATGGAATGGGTAGGTCATAGTATCCGTTCAACCATTGATTTTGGTAGATGGTCTCCTATTTTTCTGTCTCGAACAGGTCCACTTCTATCCCATATCTTCTCTGTAGATGATCTGATTCTCTTTGGTCAAGTGGAGGAGCATCGAACTAGGGTTATTAAGGAATTCTGGATAAGTTCTGTGAGTTTTCAGGTCACCAAATTAATATACGAAACAAATATTTTTTTGGAAAGTCATGGAAGGTGACTTAGGAAGGTGTATAAGCAACATCTTCGATTTTCAAGAAGTGTAGAATCTTGGTCCCTATCTAGGAGTTCCCCTCTTTCATGATAAGGTCACTAACAACACTTTTTTGTTTGTTGTTGATAAGTTGTATAGTAAAATTTTTAGTTAGGATGCCAAACAACTCTTTTTAGCTGGTAGAGCCACTTTGACATAGTCAGTTTTGCTTTCGATTCCGAGTTATTTCATACATTCAATAATGGTCCCAAATGATTGTGTGATGAGATTGAGCAAATGGTTAAAATTTCATCTGAAGATCCTACAACAGTGCAAAAAAAGATGGCCTTGTTGAGTTGGCACTCGGTTTTCCAATTTAGATCCTATAGAGGTCTTGGGTTGAAGTAATTAAAGGATCATAATACTTCTTTTATGATGAAGATAGGCCTTAACATTGTGTCAGACTCCAACGCCTTTTGGGTTTGTGTTTTTCGGTTGAAGTATGAGGTTCTAAGTGGTTTGCCTAAGACATTATTGAGAGGGTGATGCTCTTTCTTATGGAGGTCCCTCACTAATGTATGACCTCTTATTTGTGAGAATTTACTTCGGTCTGTTGGAGATGGGAGAAACTCTAATTGTTGGCGGGATCCTTGGATTTCAAATGTCAGACCTTTGTTTAGATAGATTCCTTCTATTTCTAATCTTGATATGGATTGTCCACTTAGTGATATGGTTATAGATGATGGTTATTGGAATTTGGACTTCTTTCGACTGTGAGTTTCTGAAGGGATCATTAGTAAGATTGTGGGGATTTCGTCGCCTCATCCAACTTCTGGACATGATAGAATCATTTGGGGGGTACTTCGACTGGTTTCTTTCCCCTAAAAAGTTCTTATGAAAAGCTTTGAAAGGGGTTAGGGAATTCAAAGAGTCTATTTGGTAGCTCCTTTGGAAGTTTCAAGGTTCTCAAAGGGTTGGATTCTTCATTTGACTTACTTTTAAACAATGTTTGCTCACGAATGTGGAAAGGGTAAGGCGAGGTGTAGAAAATGATAATGCTAGTGAAATCTATGGGCATGATTTCGAGAATGTGTTACATGTCTTTAAAGATTTCCCTACAGCTAGGGACATTTGGAATCAGCTAATTCCAACAAGAAGGCTCTCTAGATTTTACTCTAGATCCTTGCACAAGTGGATGACAAAAAACCTATATAATTAGCAAACCTTTCGTTTGGGTGGAGTTGATTGGAAATGCCTTTTCGGGATTATTTCTTGATGTATCTGGAAGAATCGTAATCTTTTCACTTTTTAGGGCATCTCTTGGAATACTAATGCAATCATCAAAGTGTCTTATAGTTGGGCAAAGCAATATGCTTTTGCATCCAAGTTGTTATCATTTAAAACACAAAGACTTACAGCTAGTCCACCCTTGTCAAGTAATTGAGTGCGTTTAAATACAGACGATTTAGTTAGGATTGATGATGGATTTGTTGTAGTTGGGGGGCTAATGTGCAATCGAAATGGAAGGTAGATTCTTGGTTTCAGTAGATATTTGGGAAGTTGTACTGTGTTAGACGCTGAACTTTTGGGCATCTTGGATGGGTTTAAACTTATATTAGATCTGGGTTTTGAGATGGTTTTAATTCAAACTGACAATCTTGAAGCTGTTAATGCCATTCAGGATGGATCATTCGAGAATTCTAATTCCACTTTGGTCAGGAGAATCCATCAGCTCTTGGCAATTGTAGGACATTGGAGACTACAACATATTCCTCGAGAAGAAAATAAAATCACAGATGGCCTCATCAAGATGGTTCGTGGCACGAGAACATGATTACGATTGATTAAAGATCCCCTATAGGAGGGATTAGTTTAATTTCTTACTTTTGACTTACTCTTTCTTTTTCACAAAAAAAAATCTAAATTAATATTTTCGTTTTATTTTATTCCATAATTATTAGTGTCCAATAAAAATGTGCCTCGTGTTATGCTTTTATTGACAAATTTTTTGAACTAAACTCAACAGATATAGTTAAAATATTAAAATAAAACAAAAAAAATCATAAAAGTAAAAGTATAGTACTACACTAAAAATGTGAGTTGAAGACCAACCAATTACAGAATTTGAAGTTTAAAATATATAGATCCAAAATTGAAGGGTAAGATAGAATGGCTGGTTGCTGTAAAGGAAGGCAAGTGGGGGGGTCATTGTCCCACCAAAGTTGATTCTCTTTCTGTTATTGTTGGCTGTGATTGTGAAGCAAGACGACAGTTTCCGCCGACGACACGACCCTATCTATGCATTCTCCTATTTTCAATTAAATATAAATTCATCAGTTAATATTTAATTTAATATATTGTCACTGAAAGACTACTAATTATCATAATAAATTTATAACAGAGTTCATGGCATGGGAATGTTTTTGATGCCTGCTTTATTTTGTAAAATGTTTAAACATGCATTAATATTTGCTGTAGAAAGGGATATGAATATGACGATGATACACCCAAAACAAGCCTTCCACGCAACTATCCCTTTTGCTTTCCTTTCCCCACGCCCACTCTATTTTAACTTTACACTATTGTTAATATGTATTAGGTGAATTGTCCAGTTACGCTGGATAAACTCTTTGATGCTATGGATTACCGAAGAACCATGTTGGTCCTTGCTTGATTACCTGATTTTAATTATTAATGATGAATAAATTTTTGTTATAAAAATATTAAATATAAAAATAATTTTAAAGGTTTAATGTGTTTTAAGCAATGGAATGAACCTATTCGAAGTCGGTATATTCAACACTTTGTTTAGCAGAGTAGACAAATAATAAGGATGGAAAAATTGAAACAAGGTTAATATAAATGATCCCTCTTAAATTTCGCAGTTAGTTTTATTTTGATATTTAAAGTTTTATTAATTCACATTAGTTTTGAATTTTATCAATTTTTTTGAATTTAATCCTTAAACTTGTGTTTTATTAAAATGTGATGATAATGATTTTCTAAGATTGTGCCATGTCATCACAATCTTAGGGTATTACGTCATCATACTTTAAGAAATTCTAGTTCAGGGACCAAAATGAAAAAAATGCTGTTAAGTTTTAGAACTAATGTGTACCAAAAACGATTTTAGTATCAAAATGAATCTAGTTGTCAATTTGAGGACCAAAAATTACATTACAAATTGAAAGAAAAAAAAGAAGAAAAATGAAATTTTAAAAAAATTGCATAATTTTAAACTAGTTTATATCTCTTTCTCATTTTCATTTCTCTTATTATTCCAATTTGAATTTTTTTTTACATTATAATAAAAAATGATCACATCTTTTATTTTCTTTCTAAACACACTAAAAAAATAATTTTTTTTCACTTTTTCATTTCTCTCTTTCTATTCTTTTATATTTTCACTTAACCAAACACTCTTAGAGCACGTTTGGTTCGCTATATTGGATTAGAGGTGTATTGGATTAGAGGTGTAATGGAATAGAGGTGTAATAGCAAATCAACTGTTTGGTTGAATGTAATGGAATAGAGGCGTAATAGTAATCCTGTGTTTGGTTGAATGTAATAGAGGTGTAATAGCATAATGGAAAAAACTAAAATGACTAGAATACCCTTAGCAGAAATTTATTTAGGTAAATAATTATTGTTATTGTTATTAAATTTTAATAAGATTATTAATATCAATAATAAATAATTTAATCATATTTTAACATAATTATTATTAAATATATTTTAATTAAAATATATAATTTAATAAAATTCTTAATAATCAATATTCTTATATTAATTTTTCATTTAATTTAGAGAAATTTAAATATTGTTTGCAATGTTAGTACGATAATAATATTGATTTTGTGCCTTTGAAACCATTTTCTAACATTAGTCCATTGTTTTTAATATTAAACAATACTTTATGTTATAAACAATATTTTTAAATATAAAGTAAATTACGGTCAAGATTATTAAATTATTAGTAAATTTACTTTTTAATTACTCTATTTAAAAAAAATATAAAATGATGATCTTAAAATAGGGCAGTAATTGAATGAGCAATCCAATGAACCAAACATGATCCTCAATTCCTTCAAGTATGTTTTCAAATCAAAATTAAGAGTATATCTATTTTGTTGACAAATCTAAACTAAGCTTTTTCTAATGATTGGATCGAAAGGGTGAAGAACCCCAATAAACAAGAACAAGTATAACTATTGTTTTCTATGTCAGTGTGATCTTCTAATGCAATCCTATAACTAGGAAGAACCGCATATAATTGGTCAGATTGCGGCTTTGAGATCATCGTAAAATCTTTGCTCCGAAAATCTGCTAGCTCTTCTCCTTGCTGCTGTAGCTATCTTGAGTCTTTCAGACTCGGGCATCTTCACGATTTTCAGGACTGCATCTGCATCTGCATCTGCATTAATTTCAACCCCATAGTGTGGCATTGAAAGGGTTCTGAGCATGTTAACAGACTGATTTGATTATTGATGCAAGAACAAAAATGATAAGAATCGGGTTGAAAAATAGGTAGTATAATCCATGAACAAGCAACAGAATGTGAATCCCATGCTGCGAAATGTAATAAGACCATGTTTTTGCATGGGATAAGCAAACCAGATAGCATATACCCAAACCTTAAGACACTAACATTGCAACAAAGGATAATTATCTAGGCCTATTGAACAGAGGTTTGATTCTACAAGAATGAACATGGTGCAACTTTACGACAAAAACTTGATTGCGATTTCAAGCTGCATATAAAGCAAGCAAAGAAGCAGAATTGGGTTCTAACTGACCATAGTGCAGTGTCATAGTGAACATGTAGAAAGCTTCATAGCTTCCAACTTCATCCGAGTTTGAAAATTAACAGCCTATTGAAAAAAACATGCCTAATATGCCACAAAAGTGAGAACCCTATAGGCCTAGACTAAGGTCATGCAACTGAAAGCTGCAATAGAAGAAGCTGAAACCTATACTAGATGATAAGATAAAACCGATATACGATTTGTACGAGCAACGGTGTAAACAAGTCATCAAGTGAAAGCATTACAAATTGTTCTCTATCAGCAGACATGAAAACTTGCTCTAATGAAAACATTGTTGCAAACGGTTTAAACACGAAAATAGAATCTTCGTCGCAACCCCATGGTACAAATATGTTTCAAACAAAACCAAATAGTAAACGGGGAACAGATTCTGTCTTACAATGAACATGTAAGGCATATATTGAATCGACGTAAACGACATAATGTTGAATTATGATACAATATAACAAAGGATAAGAAAAACAAAGGATAACCAAAGTAACATGAATACAAACAAGAAAAATAGAAGCAATTCATTCAAACTTGTGCTTTAAAATTGTAGTGCACACTCAGCTTAATAAAGGAAAAAAAAAGAAAAGGGAAAATCTTGAAAATAATACCTTTTCCTTTCTGATAAGCTTGCAACCTTCAATAGGATCAAAACCAGGAGGCAGATTTCCTCTTGGGATTGGCTCTATCTGCAAAATATAAAAGAGGAAGATGATGTAAATATTGACAATAAATTTTAGCTGCATTTGAAAAAGAGGAGACATCCAAGGAGATCTAAACAGGTTTTATAGTCAATTACTTTTTGTTTTTCTTCTTTTGCTGCCCTATATTAGTTTATCTGTCTATATAGGGACACCTTGTCATTGACTTAAAGTAACAAAACTCTCATGCGCTAAGGCTGAAGATTGGTGAAATTTAAGATCCCTTTGATATAGTATTTAATTAGTTTAACAGTAAATGAATTAGACTTGATAGGATTTGCTTTTTGTGCAAACCTCTTTAATATTAAACGTGCCTATCCATAGCTTGATTCATTTTGCAGCCAAAGCCAAGCTATCATTCAATTAGAGAGCTCTATGGGAGAAACAAAACAAAAAACTTAAAGAATGCAATATTTCAACACAAATCCTCATGAGCATATACCCAAAGGTTACTCTAAGAATCTGCCCTGCTCTGCCCTCATAAGTCAAACTTTCCTTTTTCTTTTATTTCTTCAATTCAATAGCAGGAGAGGACCATGGTCATATTAATACTTGCCTTTGGAAATCATATTTTTAAATGACAACAGAAGCAGCAACAAAACTACTCAAATAATAGGGCACTTTACCTTACGTTAAGGCCCTATATTTAAATTATACTTAAAAGATAAAAGATATTAGCATAAACCATGCACATGGTGACAAATGGAAATAATTTAGCATAAAAGAAGAAAGCTTCTTTGCATATTCATCTATGCTAGTTGATCAAATGGAAATAGTTTAGCATGTCAGAGGACCTAACATTCTTTAGGGCCTAAGATGAAACTTAAATGATATATGACTATGCATGCCAGGACTTTTAACATTCTTTCTCCTTTTATGTTACTAAAACCTTGTCCCTCAGAGAATTTTGCTCTTTTGATCAGGTGATGAAAAGCTAATTAGATCAGTCTCAGCCTTTAGAAGACAATTCTAACTCAATTTCAAACAATGGAATGCACTAAATCGAAATTTTAAACTAAATAAATTAAAAACACAAAAATTTAGGATAATCGGGAAACATAGATAAACATCTGAAGCGTAGAAATTAAAGGAAAGGAGACAAGGTATTCTCACTGGTAGTAGAGGCGCAGGCGGCGGTGCTGGAAGGTCAAATATGTGAAAGTGATGAAATTTTTGGGTCCTGATAAAATGAAGAGCAAAAACGTATGAGAAGATGGAGCTGAGGGCAAAAATCGATTTTAAGTTCCCAAACGTAAGAGGGAAAAATCAATGAAGAAGAGAAGTAAAAAGATTACCTCTGCAATCAATGGAAGGGAAACGTCGAAGAGGATGAAGCTTGATGAGGGCAAAAAAAGATTACCTCCCTTCCCGCTACTGTTTCTCAGTCGCTGCAAGAACTGGAAGAATGGTGAAGCCCTTTGGCTGTCAACATACCTTTGGCCGGAAGAAGATGAAGGCGAATCGATTTGGCTGGAAGAAGATGTGAAAACGTGAAGGTGAATCGATTTGGCTTTATTTGAGGATATGAAATCGATGGGAAATTTTTTGGGAGAAGAAGGCAGGCTATTTTGGTCTCAAAATTAAAGAAGAAAACGATGAATAGCCATTACAAACTAAAACCCAGGAATCCCTATTACAGCTGCTGAGGGAATAGGTAAGGAATAGAAAAACCTCCGATTCGGTAAACGGTGAACCAAACGGCGTATTGGGTGGGGCCACCGAATCAGGGTGTAATGGATTGGGTAATATTTTAGCAGTCGAATACAGTATTTAAGTTTGTGTTCTACTTATTAAAAAAATTAATCATCTTTCCTTAATTTTGTGAATCATAAACATAATAATATTCATAAATAAAACTTATATGGCATATATTTTATCATTTAAATAAAAGATACCTTGAGATATATTGATTCATGGAACTTGGATTATAAAATTTATTTTAGGTTTTTTAGAAATTCAAATTCGAACATATTATCACTTAGGCACACTTGATATTCTCTCACCTTGCTCAATTTGATGTTTAATTTTAAGTGATGAAAAACTCTAACCTTGATTGAGTGGAGAGGGACCAATGGATTTTTATATAGTAACACAACTCTTGATAGTGTTAATGTGATGAAATTAACACTGCGAGATTAACTTTAATTTGATTAATGTATTTAAAAAACTTTATTCTTTGGATATTGAAGATAAACAATAAATCAATTAACCTTTTATGCGGTCATGAAAGCCACATATTTCAGTATTCTCCCACTTGATCAAATGATCATATAAAATCTTTTAGGCGTGATCACTTTAATTACTGTAATGAACATAGTATACTTAACTAGGTAACTAATAAGGGTCATGACAATCTTATATCATTACAAATACAATTCCTTACGTGCATCACAATAATATTATTTATATAGATAACGAAAAAGAAGGTGAGTTATATATAATTATAATCATATTCCATAAGCATCCTATTTTGATGTCAAAACACCAAAGTATTCCTACCAATTAGATATGCATAAGTAGATAAGAAAATTTTCACGTGTCCAATTAAAAACTATTATATATAGACACTTTCTTTTCAAACACCCTTCTTTAACAAGAAGTTATCTTAATGTGTTTTAATTTGCCTTTTTTAGAGAAGAAAACAGTAGTTGAATTGTCACATGATCTTAATATAGAGTTAATAAAAACTTCTCAATTTAATTGTTCTTGGCATGTAATAAACTTAACCTCAATACTGATCAATAAATTGGAATCACAATATCCAACAACCTCTTAATGAATCAATATTACATTTATAAGTGAGTATGTAATCTTTTATATATTCATTGAAGGTATTATTGGATTACTTTAATATTGGACAAGCATTTGACTTGTAAAAGTGACTTGTTGAGTACATGTTTAAGCATACATTATGCATATGGAATATTTGTCATTTGCTTTAACTTAATTTCAGTGGTAATAATTTTACTTAACTTTTCTCTTTTAGCAATTGGAGTTAGACATTTAAGAATACATTTGCACAACAACTTTGATTATATAGGTTTTTGAGATAAATTAAGAATATCATGATAAGTTTTAGTGTCTAATACATAAGAGGTTCTTTGAATGATTCACCAATCTCATTTCTAAAGGTTCTAATAATATCATGAAATTTTATATAGTAAGCTTATTCAAATTCATATATGAATTTTTTTTATACGCATATTACCCATTTCTTTCCTTCCTCTTCAAAATCTTTAGGCTGTTTTATATAAATCTCTCATTTTCTAGATTCTCGTTAAAAATGTAGGGTTTTTCTTTAAGACATGTGAAAATGTTTGGCTGTTATTAAATCTTTCTTTTCGAGTAAATCCTTTAACAACCAATTAGGACTAGGAATTCCACTAATTTTCATAGATGGTTCCTTTCCATAATTGTCATTTCATCTACAAATCTAGTTGATTCATCGTTACTTTTAGTTGATTAATCTTTCATTGGTTCATGTTCAATCTTGGAAGCTGGATTGTGGGGTGTATTTGACAAGTTAAGATGGTTGGTTGTTAGGGTATAAAAAGATTATATAAGAGACTATGATGATTCTTAATGGCCTGCAAATTGAGAGAATGGAATTGAGCTTAATTAGAAGCATTTGAGAGTTGGGTAGCCGTCATTGAATTGTTAAGTTTTAACATGTCTTTTGAGAGGCGAATCCTCTTGCTGATTATTTGGCGAAGTTGTGCCTTCATTGTCACTCGACATTTTTATGGGAATGCTAAACCATGATTCTGTTGGAAGGCGAATATTGATTTAATTTTGGGCTACTTTACTATAGCTTTCTGTAGTTCTTTTAATAGGTTTCATTTCTATTATGTGTACTTTTCTTATAATTAATAGTAGAATCATAAGTTCATAAGCTTTCAATAGATTGGTTTTCTAAAAAATCATGTTTTTATTATTATCAAAGTTCTCACTATTAATTCCTTTCAAGAATTTTTGTTGTACCTTTTGGTGTAATGATATGGATAATAAAATTTATATATTTTAGATCATTTTGGATAGTCAATGAAAAACCTCAAACATATACATGATTTAAATCGACTATTTGGACCCAAATTTCAAAAAGAGCAATGGGTACTACTTAATTAGAAACTGGGTTTAAAATGTACATGGCTGTTTTAGTAACTTCAGCCACCAAATGTTCGTGTAGATCGAGTCTCCAATCATACGCCCTATTACTTTCAGCAACACCATTCCATGAAGCATCCTAAGCATGTTATCTTGAAGGAATCGAACCAAAGTTCCTAAAACTACAACCATTTTCATCATATTTTCTATAATATTCACCACCCCATCAAAACTCATAATTTTAAAGTTTCCTTAAAATATATAACCATAACATGAGAAATTATTGAGAAAGGTGATGAAATGTTTTTCCCATTCATGCAAGGAGCAAAGTGCGACACAATAATATCCTTACGAATTACCTCAAATAATTCTGTACCCTCTTGTAGCACATTTCTTATAGCATTTAGATTGCTTTCCTTTAATGTAATTTATACGAGTACCAAAGTTAGTAGACAACACTAAAATGATTTAAGTCAAATAAATTATTGTAATCTTGGGGCTAAGGTTATAATTAACCCACTTAATCAAGAGGGCAAGGGCAGGCATTTTATTTATCCAAGAAGTAGAAGATATTGCTACATTATCAACGATCCAATTCCAGACCTATATTTTTTTACGTTTCACCTGCCCTGACTTTATCTCAATAAATAAACTATTTTCCTTCAATATATACATCATTTAAATTTAAATTAACTCAAGAAAATAATAAAAAAACATATACAAACATAATAGTCACTAATAAATATTAGGTGCATTTGTAAGACACATTGAACTCATAAAAAAAAACGAACTCGAAATGATACCTGCGAGAGACAAATCACTAGATTATTTTTCATAAATTACAAAATAAATAGGGTAAATTTTGCTATTAGACCCTATACTTTATAGAAATTATGAATTTAATACATGTACTTTAATTTGATCAATTTAGTCCCTGTACTTTTTTAGAAATTAAAATTTTAGTCCTGACCCAATGATAACAGTTAAACATGATTGGTTAAATTATGTCATTAGTCATGTATTTTACGTAAAGTTATAAATTTAATCCACGTTCACTATTTGGATTATTCTTAGTGGCTATATTTTTTGAATTTCAAAATTTTAGTGTTAATGTAAACGACAATCGTTAAATCTATTAACTGATTTTTTGTGAGTAATATGTGAAAATAACAAACCGACATAACATTATACATATAATAATATATTTGACATATCAAAATTTAAAAATAACCAAAGTTAACTTAATAATTTTAATAACTATAATTTGATTAAGACTAAAATTTTTAAATTCTAAAAATATAAAAATTAAAAATAATTAAATTAAAATACAGATAATAAATCCAGAACTTACATTATTTACACTAGTAATGGAAATGGTAGGGCAGGGCCGAATCCTGAGTACGTACGTCATATATAATTAATGCCTCACCACCCATACCTAACCCTACATCATTTCTGCCTCACTTGTTTTTCCAGCTTCATATGCAGGTCAATTTCAATGTCGTCCATCCTATGCTTTATTTGATAAAATGTATACACTACTTCAATCGCAGTATTTATGCTTTTCTTAGCTTAAAAATCCCCATTTCTAAATCTCTATCTTTGGGGATTGAAGAGCTAGGGGAAGTGGTCCACAGTGACAATATATCTGCCAAATTATATGTAACAAAAAGACGAAGCTAATAATAGTGATCAAAAACAAAAGTATAAAAAAAAACTTAATTATTTTGACCAATTTAGGAATATTTGCGGTTCCAAAAGGATTAAAAAGATGTCCAAAAGGAAAAATTCTCATAGTAATTTAAAAATTATTATTATTTCTTAAAAAATGTACGTGTATTAGTGTAAAAAGACAAATAAAAGAGGGGAATACATTGATAATTGGGACAACCTTTTTCCAGTTCATTACAAGACATGTAGGATACATGGATCCAATGACCTTTTGAAGCGAATCCTAGAAAATGTAAGAAAGAAGTAAAAGTTGGATGGGTGAGTTGAAGAATAAGCGAAGCTGTCAAAGACACGGAAAAAAGGAAACAGGGGTTGCGTTGGTTAATGACCATCGCACATGCTAACCTACATCATCTCATATCTCACCATTCATTGACTGTGCCTCATGGCAGTCCAACTAAACAACTCTTTAAAAAGCCAGAAAGCTAACCCAGTCCACTACAACAACTGGCAGCCCAATGGACACATTAGATCATATTTCAGTCATTTATATCATCCAAGCCAACCCATGGAAAAAAAAAAAAGGATTTTGGGTAAAAAACTCATCTACCGTCCATTGATTAAAAAAAATCATCTACAACTATATTATAAATCATTATATCGCCCACACAGAAACATCACAAATCATCTCTTATAACAAATGCTAAAAAGACTGGAAATTTAATCACAAGCCAACCAAAAAGGAAAAAAAGAAGAAAAAACCCGAAATACAAAGTAGAAATTTCTGAAAGGCTAACAACAACAAACAATAATGGAATATGAATGGTTGAATAGTATAGTATTAATTGTTGGGAAGAAAAACAACGCAGGCATGAGAGCAAAGCTCCTTTTCTCCTTCCTCTTCCGTGGGCTCTAAACTCCTCCCTCCATCCCTTTTCGCCCATGTGTCGAACACGTGTACTACGGACATCAACCTCGACGTCTCCCCTGGCTTCCTATATCCCGCCAAGAAAAACAGCTTACTCCCAATTGCTGCCATTGTTATGTAAATTCGTTTGGCTGGAGGCCAGTTTGCGTCCCACACCGAATTTGGCGATGATAATGTTTCCAGGTGTGACCCCTCTACTTCATTCCAAAATTTCCCATCGTACTCCTCGATGTGACCTTTCCATGCATTTAGACAATCCCCTGAGCTGAAAAGCTTTTCATCAACTGCCACGATTTGATTTGGTGGCACGTCCAATTTCCACATTCCCATTACCAGATCCCACTTGGCATTGTCCGAGTTGTACACCTCAGCTGAACATCTTCCGATGGTGTTCCACGGCAGCTTATCCAAATCTGCCTTCTCAGCAAATCCTCCTATCACGTGGATTTTCCCTTGCCATGTCACTCCCACGCATTTGTACCTCATCACGCTCATGTCAGGCAATGGCTTCCACTCGTCCAGCGTCGGGTTGTACACCTCAGCTGAGGAGGTGCCACGTGCGATGCCTAATGTGCACTGTCCACCTGCCACATAGATTTTGTTGTCGCACACGGTACATGCAAAATCAAAACGTGGGATGGCGAGTGGCGCACACTTGGACCACACGCCACTGCACACATCGTAGCGTATGACGGAGGATAAGACCTCAAGATCATCCTGGACAATTTCGTAAGGGTCATGATGGCTTGGAGCCTTGTGGCAAAGCCTTCCGCCAATAATGTAGATGGAGTCACCAATGGAGACCATGGCAAAATCTTTTCGCACATGGTTCTGAAGCAGCTCGGGAATTCTGCACACGCGATGCCAAGAGTTGGTGTTAGGGTCGTAGCACTCTATCCAATTGGACATGTTTGGAGTGGGCAATAAATCATTGGAACAAAATGAAGTGTAGATGCGATAATTGGTGACAGAGGAAGGAGAGGGTAGAGGGGAAACAGAATCCATGAACTAGCGATAATTAGGTTGGGAGGTGGTAAATGTGAAGTGAAGGGGGGGAATTGGAAGGTGTGGCATAAATGGGAGTATATAGGGAGAATGGGGGATGAAACCAAGAGAAGGATAGGCGTCAAAGTCAAGGAGAACTTAGTAGACAAGGAGGATTGGGATATGATGGGGGGGGGGGGGGGAGAATATCTAAGCTTTTTCTTGTATTGTCGTCATAGGGTTTGAATGTATCTGATATTATCCATGGCCTAACTTTTACGGAAAAGAGGAATGCCAAAAGAATCATACCTTTTTCCTATCTTGATTCATCAGATATTTTAGCTCGTGTTGTCTATGTTATCCATGGAATTATTATTATTCCATGCAAATTATCTTTTTTGCCTTGAAGCGGAAACCACCCAGAAATTATGTATCATCATTCCTACCATCCCTCCCTTACGGTATAATTTACACAATGAGTACAGATATTCCACCCGCTATAGCTACTATATACTGATATATCTTTTATCAATTTTCAATCATTACTACTTGAAGATTAAACATGTATAATTTACAAAGCATTGTTCGATGAGTACTGCATTTTATAAATGTATATATATAAACTTAGCCTCCTTTTGGTTTCATGAAACAGATTCATTTTCATTTTCATAGATTATCGAACTAACATTTTCTTTTAACCATTGCCGAATGCCATTCCCTTTTGGCCGATAGATTATCTTCAAGGAAGTATGTCGATTAACTACCACTTAATAGTTGTCAACCAAAAGTCGAATACACTGCCAACAATCGACCTGAGTTTCCAACCCTATCCAAAACACTTTAAAAAAAACAAATTATCATATATTTAATTTTTTGTAAAAATCACGTATAATACATGCCCCATACACTAGAATCAGAATCAACTTAATACAAAACATGATAGACTAAAAATTGAAATATATCCTTTCAGCTCATTAATTTGTTCTGTAAAAATCACGTATAATACATGCCCCATATACTATTGAAATATCCTAATGGATGTCAATGAAATCCTTTCAGCTCATTAATTTCAATACAAATGAAATTTAAAATGAACCTTTCATGAAGATTCTAAAAGAAAGACAAGAGAACCAACTACAAATTGGGTAAGGTGATATCTTCATTTGTGTTATATGTGGTCCTTGATGACATTCCTATTTTTTTCTTTATTCTGAGATAATATGTCTTTTGAAACAGAGACCTGTCATGTATAATTACAAATCTCCAAAC
Source organism: Gossypium hirsutum (assembly GCF_007990345.1). NCBI lineage: Eukaryota > Viridiplantae > Streptophyta > Magnoliopsida > Malvales > Malvaceae > Gossypium > Gossypium hirsutum. The sequence continues at coordinate 66,047,929 of NC_053438.1, read as the reverse complement.
TCTTTGTATACATATATGGCAATTTCGGAAAGGGGTAGTGTTGTGAACATGGGCAAATTTCTGAAGATTTTTTACATACTAGTTCTAAGGGAGTGACCAAGTACATACCTCGCCTGCATGCCCGGAGATTACATGATGGGTGCTCCTAGTAGCCGGCAGAATAAGTTATTTTCTGCTATCTGGATGAGTGAACCGGCAACTGATAGTTCTTGCATAAATTTCAGGTGGTTATAGAGACGCTTTTCTACAAGAAGGGCATGGATGAAGCATATCTCATGATCATGTCTGTGAGTTAAGATGGTATTATATGGTAAGGAATAAAGGCACAGAACTTTCAACTTTCAAGAAGAATCCGGAATTTCACTCGCCTTTTAATGCTACCCACTCGATCATAACCTATACCAATCTTACTATGCATTAACTTCATGGCCAAATTAGCATTGCCTGCTTTTCTCAAGGCATTGATAAGAACAGTTCGGATTCTTCCAGGTATTTCTCTACCCCATCAACGATACCGTCAGCCAGCTTGCAGGCCTCCTTGACACGGCCTGCTTTGCACAGCACATAGATCATATCTTCAAGAGCTGTCTCAGGAATAACACCCATAGGTGCTAGATCATCCAAAATCTTGCAGGCCCTTGTTACCTTGCCTGATAGACAAAGCCCAATTGAGAGAGCCCTAAAAGAAGCTGCAGTTGGTGTGAAACCTTTATCAATCATCATATCCCAGAGCTTCATTGCCTCTTCATTCTTACGCTCCCTGAACAGTCCACTTATGAGTATTGTGTATGTATAAACTGTCTGATCACATCCTTCATCCTCCATCCTGTTAAACAGCGTTAATGCTTCATTGACCCTCCCACACTTTGCAAGGGCATCGATAAGGGCATTGTAACAATATGAATCCCGTGGGCAGTCTTTCTCAACCATCTCTTCAAAAAGCTTCTGAGCTTCATCTACTCTACCAGCCTTACCCAACCCATCAATGAGACTCGAATAAAACATGGCATTGACTGCCACTTCATTAGCACGACAAAACCTGAGATACTCCATAGCCTCATCTAATCTTCCACTCTTACACAAACCATTAACAATGACCCCATATGAAACCTCATCTGGTTCAAGCCCATCAGTTTTCATCCTCTCAAATAGCTCTAGTGCCTCTTCCATCTTTCCACATTTTGCAAATGCATCTATCAAAGTTGTATAAACTGCCACATTTGCTTTAAGCCCATTCCGAATCATATTCTCAAAAACAACATATCCTTCAAGGCATTTCCCTTCTTTACAGAGTCCTCCAACAACTAAACTATATGCATGAGGTGGAACTTCACATCCTTTCTCCCCCATTTCATGATACAGAGCCAAACAAGAATCAAAGTTCCCCTCTGAATAACATGCCTGAATCAATGTCATATAAGTAATCTTATCTGGCTCCAAATTTATCGACTCCATAACTCGTAATAATTCCATTGCTTTCTGAGTTTTTCCTGCCTTACAATATCCCTTAATCATGGTATTGTAACTCACAACATCAGGTCTAATTTTACCATCCTCCATTACCTCAAAAACCCGCTCAGCAGATTCAATAAACATTGAATTCACCAATCCGTTAAGTAAAAAATTAAATGTATATAAACTAGGTTCAATTCCATTCTCTTTCATTCTTCGCCACACCCACAATAACTCCTCAACCATCCCAAGTTCCCCAAAGTTCTTAATCAAAGAATTTGCAGATGACATTGTCAATACAAACCCCAGTTCCTTAAGTTGACCAAACAAAAATCTAACTTTCACCAAATCATTTGCTAATGCTAAAACATTTATTAAAGAGACATAACATTCCAGCTTATGGGTATATTTCTTTTGCTTAGCAGCCCATGTAAAGAACCTCAAAGCAACATCGGGTTTGTTTTGAATCTCGACAGATGACAAAGCAAAAGAAACAAAATTCGGAGACAACCTGATCAAGAACTTGTGGCAGAAAGAGTCTAAATTTGATTCCATGTTAGAAGAACCATCTAAAAGATTGAGAATTTGGCTTACCCAAGGAGATGGTTGCAAGTCTTGAGGATTAGTTGAGGATAAACCAGAGAGATTAATGAAGGGCTCTATCCACTCGGGAGGAGGAACATAACTGGGAGTAAACATGAACCTGGAGAAAGAAATAGAGAGTGAGTTGGATGACAGTTTGGGAGAATTTGGCAGTGGGTCAACATTTCTATAGGGACTAGACAGAGGTGGAGATTGGAGACGAGAGATAGAGAAAAGAATCGGGGATTTCACTAGGGTTCTTCTCATCAGGGTTTTTCGGTGCTGATTTGCAAGGGAACTAGTAGCTAAGGTTTTTCGATTTAATGAAAGTCAAAATGAAAGGGAAATTTTTATATTAGGTCCCTATACTATGATATTCTTGTCAAGTTAGTCACTTTTACTATATTGTTTTTTTCAAAAATGTGTAGATGAACTTTTTTTCGTCATACCATTTATTTTTGTTGCTTAATCTTTTGTCTCAGGGGAAACATGCTGACATTAATTTCTGTATCAGGGGAATGATGAATGCAATTTTACTGTCAATAGTCCTGGGGGTTAAGTTTGATTTAATTGTTTCAAAACCTCCTGATGTTCATTCCATTATGGCAAATATTTCAAATTAACACTTTTTTTAAAAAAATAGAATGCAAATTTATTTCAGGTCGAAAAATAAAACTCTTAAATTTTAGTTCTTGTAGAGGATTTCTAAATGTACCAGTAGTTGTTGCTTGTTAGTTTTGTTGATATTGAAGGTAACCACTTCTTTTAATCTGCTTTAACAAAGACAAACAATTGATTTGTGACTTTGCATTCTCTTCAGCTGTCCCTTTTGAAATGTCTTTTCTTCCTCCTCCCTTGCTGACATTGGTCCCCATCCTTAAATATGAAAGCATAGGTTCTTTGATCCGGGACCATGAGGGAATTTGGATGATTGGCTCCTATAGACATTTTCCTAAGGCAACTTGTGTTGAGGTTCAACTTTGAGCTCTTAAAGATGGATTTAGTTTAGCATTAGATCTTAATGTTACACATATTGATATTGAAGTTGATGCTATTATTATTATCCATTTTATGTCTAGTATGAATACTTTTAACCCTTTGTTATGTCCATTAATCGATGAATACAGGATTCTCCTTGTTACTATGACTTCTAAGAGCCTCAGACAAGTTTTTCGAGAAGGAATAGATGTGCGAATACACTTGCCTTTTAGGGGGAGTAATGTTCGGCCTTCCTCTCAATCGGATGTGCTATCTCCTAATGAATTATTTTGTATTTGTAACTCCCCTTCTCCACTTTCCCCTTATTGCTTGCAGATGCTTGAGGCGAAACTTTTTGACAAAAAAAAAAGCATGCCCATATAAACTTTCAATTATTGACACGGAAAAAAGCTTATTCTTTTTTTTTAATACCAGCATTTATCCTAATCTCATTGCATTTTATGAACTATGAGTAGCATGCCTATCGCACTCATTGACACAGGGTGGGTTTGGATGGGCGATTGGGTGCGGTGCGGTGCGGTGCATTTAGCTTACTTTTTGTCTCACGTTACAGTATCGCTATAGTATCTAATCTCACCGCCACCACTGTTTTTACACTAACCGCAGGTAAACGCACCGCCCATCCAAACTCACCGACAATCGAGTACGATGATACTGGTCTCATGGCCAAGTTTATACTCTAATCATCCTTGACATTTCAAATGACCAAATCAATTTATATTTAAGCCTGCAAGCTAAGAGCAAACTGTAGGATCTAATATGATGAAATGGGAAAACAGAGTAAATAGGCAAAGACCATGATTAGTTTCCACACTGAAATACATGATAATTACTTGGGAAGAAGTAGTTTTCCAAGCGGAAAATGCAGATTAGACACTGGACTCGATGGCAATGATGAACTAAAAACATTTGCATCTTGCACGCTTGTTTTATCCTAAAACACGACAATCTAAAACTAGTATCACGTTAAATATAAGAATATGATAGACTAGACTGAATACAATGGGAGTATGGAAACTGATTGCCTTTATTATCTAATATCATTATTAAGTTTCACATATAGCAGAGCAATGTTCAAGGATGTTGACGCTTTCCTGCAGATGCACTGCCAGCACCATTGCCAGGTATTGGCACCTCAAACCCAGGGTTTGGAACAAACGTGTCGTCTCCACCTGGAATATAGCCAGATCCACCATCTGTTGAGCCACCAATGCGGCCGCAATATGGATTTTTGGGTTCAAGGCCCGGAATGAGTACGCTGCTATCATGTCCAATCAGCCACTCGGGATGCTTCGCTTGATTAGCATTCTCTGGGTTTCGTGGGATGTTACGTGTTGCAACTGCCTGCCTACCAATAGCAAGAAGAATGCTGACGACGAAAACTTGAGCAAGAAGAAAGGACGTTATTTTTGAAGCCATTATCAGACGAGTATTAAGGTTTTTGAGAGTTAATAGTGAAGAGATAGGGTTGGACGTCCTTGGATGGTTGAAAGAGAAGAAAATAACGCTTCTTATAGGTGAGGTTTAAGCGAGTTGGTCGATCATTTGGCGGCGAGTTAAAAAAAAAGAAAGAAAAAGAGGGTTCCATTGTGAAAAAGCCATTGAAAGGCGTTGCAAAAGCAGAAGCTAGCAGATAATTGCAAGGTTAGGTTGGCTAGGGTTGTCGGGTTGGCTGTGATTTTGCGGTGAGTTATGAGATTTTCCGGCTATTATCATTTCTTAGTGCACTCCATCATCCCATTTCGTTTGAACCAAAGCATCATCCCCTACAATGGTAGATTAGATATTTAAGAGATTTTGTCATGACCAGAATAGATAAAAATTTGAGGTTGCATTTTTACTACACGTTCGGAGACGAACATGCAGTTTAGCGGATAATAATACCTACCTACCTAGCTTATAGATTCTTGTCCACTAATTATGACTAGCCACAATATAATGTTAGAATTAAAGCTGCTGGTGACTTGTTTGTTAAAAGCCACCAACTAACTAAAAAGGAGGCAAATAAAAGGATTTAGTGATCAGAATCAAAGAATTTTTAATCCATAATGCTCTTCTGAATATATTCAATGCCTACTAAATGCTGGTGAGATGAATATTCTCTATTGATTTAACTTCTATAATTTTATGGAATCAATAAAATGTTCGCTTTCTTTTATTCTGATAAAATAAACTTTTCTAAATTGCTACTTCTTATTTTAAATTAAATTTCACTGCATTTTTCTTATATTTTTTAATTAAGCTATTTTCTATTATAATTATTATTTTTTTTATAAGTACAAGTGTTTTTATCTGTTTTATGATCTAAAGTTATTATTATTTAGGTCAAAATAGGTAGTATTCAGGTAAAATCTTCTCAACATTCTAAGTGTTGAAAAGTCAACAAAGGTAGGAAGCAACTTGTTAAAAAGGTTGAGCAAGTTGCACCGAATGTTGAAAAGTTGAATGGGATAATTGCAATTTTGGTCCCTAATTTTTAGGCCATTTGCAAGTTAGTCCCTGAACCTCAACTATAAATAGGCCTTTTCATTTTTCATTTCAACCATCCCAACCAATCTTTCTCTCTTAGTTTTCTCTCTTCTCCCATTTGAGAATTCTTAAGGAATTCTATTTGTTTGTAATATTTTGGAGATAGTAAAGTTATCATCTGGTGTTAGTGCCCGAGGACGTAGGTATAATTTACCGAACCTCGTTAAAACTCTTGTGTTCTTTCTTGTCCTATTTTTCTTTCAATATTTGAGGGTATAATAGTAGTATTTAATTGTGCTATTAAATTACTATAGAAGGGATATTCTGTCTAAGGAAAGACTTGGTATTTAAGAGATCCATGTGATCCACCTCTCTTCCCTGAGAATTAAACTTTGTGTGATTTTTTAGTACAATAATTTACACGCTTCCGACCCTATTGGAACAACAAGTGGTATCAAGAGCCGAAGGTTAATCGTAGTATGCTCTGTGGTTGCAGTTTAAACTGATCTTCCATATCAGAAAAGATTTCCTTAGGTATATATTGAAAGATTATGGAGAAAACGGTCGGTGTAGGAGCTTCAACATCGTCCATGTGGACAAGACCGACAATTGCAAATGCAAGATTGACCGTGGAGATCTTTGATGGCACGGGCCATTTTGGTATGTGGCAAAGTGAGGTTCTAGATGCCCTTTTTCAGCAGGGTCTAGACATTGCCATTGATGAAGAGAAACCAGATGATGTACAGGAGAAAGATTGGAAGGCGATCAATCGGTTGGCATGTGGCACAATTCGATCATGCCTTTCTCGAGAGCAGAGGTATGCTTTTTCAAAGGAGACTTCTGCAAATAAGTTGTGGGTGGCACTTGAAGAAAATTTTTTGAAGAAAAACAGTCAAAATAAGCTCCACTTGAAGAAAAGACTGTTTCGCTTCACATACGTCCCAAGTACCACAATGAATGATCACATCACCAAATTTAATCAGTTAGTCACTGATTTGCTGAATATGGATGAGACATTCAAAGATGAAGATTTGGCTTTGATGCTGTTGGGGTCACTTCCTGAGGAGTTTGAGTTCCTAGAAACTACTCTACTTCATGGCAGGAGTGATATATCTCTGAGCGAAGTCTGTGCGGCCTTATACAATTATGAACAGAGAAAGAAGGACAAACAGAAAAACTCAATCAGAGATACAGAAGCTTTAGTAGTCCGAGGTCGTTCATACACTCGGAAGAAAACTCAAAAGGGGAGATCAAAGTCAAAGTCCAGACTCGGGAAAGATGAATGTGCTTTTTGTCATGAGAAAGGCCACTGGAAGAAAAATTGTCCAAAGCTGAAGAATAAGGGAAAAGCTGCTGTAGATGCTTGTGTTTCTAAGCATGATACTAGTGACTCTGAACTATCACTGGTTGCATCATCATCGTCGTTCCATTCAGATGAGTGGATATTGGATTCGGGTTGTACCTATCATATGTCCCCTAACCGGGAGTGGTTCTCTGATTTAGTAGAACTAAATGGAGGAGTTGTTTATATAGGCAATGACAATGCCTGTAAAACTGTTGGGATAGGTTCAATCCAATTAAAGAATCAAGATGGATCAACCAGAGTTCTGACTGATGTTCGGTACGTGCCCAGTTTGAAGAAAAATCTCATCTCATTGGGAGCCTTGGAATCCAATGGTTCAGTTGTTACTATGAGAGATGGGATTTTGAAAGTGACATCTGGCGCACTTGTGATATTGAAGGGCATCAGGAAAAATAACTTGTATTACTACCAAGGTAGTACAGTTATTGGAGCAGTCGCTACAGCTTCAGGTAACAAAGAATTGGACTCAATGCAGTTGTGGCATATGAAGTTGGGACATGCCAGCGAAAAATCCTTGCAAATTCTGGCAAAGCAAGGATTGTTGAAAGGTGCAAAGGCTTGCAAATTAAAATTTTGTGAGCACTGTGTTCTGGGAAAGCAAAAGAGAGTGAAATTCGGCACTGCTATCCATAATACAAAAGGTATTTTGGAATATATTCACTCAGATGTGTGGGGGCCTTCCAAAACACCTTCGTTGGGAGGAAAACACTACTTTGTTACTTTTGTTGATGACTTTTCCAGAAGAGTTTGGGTGTATACCATGAAAACTAAAGATGAAGTGCTTGGAGTTTTTCTTAAATGGAAAACTATGATCGAAAACCAGACTGGTAAGAAAATCAAGCGGCTTAGGACGGACAATGGAGGGGAATATAAAAGTGATCCGTTCTTCGATGTGTGCCAAGAGTATGGTATTGTTCGACACTTCACAATTAGGGATACACCACAACAGAATGGAGTGGCAGAGCGTATGAATCGAACATTGCTAGAGAAAGTTCGATGTATGTTGTCCAATGCTGGGTTGGGCAAGCAATTTTGGGCTGAGGCTGTGACATACGCTGGCCATCTTGTTAATTGTTTGCCATCATCTGCATTAGAAAGAAAAACTCCTATGGAGGTATGGTCTGGAAAATCGGCTACAGATTATGATTCCTTACATGTGTTTGGATCCACTGCATATTACCATGTGAAGGAGTCAAAGTTAGATCCGAGGGCAAAGAAAGCTCTCTTTATGGGAATCACTTCTGGAGTGAAGGGATTTCGTCTTTGGTGCTTAAGCACAAAGAAAATGATCTGTAGCAGAGATGTTATCTTTGATGAATCTGCCACATTGAAAAAGGTAGCAGATAAAGATATTCAGACGAGCAATACTCCACAGCAGGTGGAGTGTACTCCAAAACAGGTGGAGTTTGAGCAGATGGGGATTTGCCCAGTTAATAAGTCTAATTCTCCAGCCACAATGAAGGAATTAGAGGTTGAAGAGGTTCTGACCCAAGAACCACTAAGTACACCAGAACCAGTTGCAGTTGCAAGGCCACGGAGAGAAATTCGTAAACCTGCTCGATTTACTGATATGGTGGCCTACGCCCTTCCTGTTGTTGATGATATTCCTATCACTTATCAAGAAGCAATGCAAAGCTTAGAAAGTGATAAATGGAAAAGCGCTTTGGATGAAGAAATGCAGTCTCTCCGGAAGAACAATACTTGGGAGTTGGCGCAATTACCGAAAGATAAAAGGGCAATCGGATGCAAGTGGGTATTCGCAAAGAAAGATGGATCTCCTAGCAAGAAGGATATTCGCTACAAGGCAAGATTGGTAGCTAAAGGCTACGCTCAGAAGGAGGGAATTGACTACAATGATGTATTTTCCCCTGTTGTGAAGCATTCCTCCATTAGAATTTTGTTGGCCTTGGTAGCACAGTTAAATTTGGAGCTAGCTCAACTTGATGTTAAGACGGCTTTCTTGCATGGTGAGTTAGAAGAGGAGATCTATATGACTCAGCCCGAAGGATACACAGATGCTGGTGGTAGAAATTGGGTTTGTAAGCTTAACAAATCGCTATTTGGATTGAAGCAATCCTCGAGGCAGTGGTACAAGCGATTTGATAGCTTTATGATAAGGCAGAAGTACACAAGAAGCAAATATGACAATTGTGTATATTTGCAGAAGCTGCATGACGGATCTTTCATTTATCTACTCTTGTATGTTGATGATATGTTAATCGCTTCGAAGAGCCAAAATGAGATAGATAAGCTAAAGGCTCAGTTGAATCAAGAGTTCGAGATAAAAGATCTAGGTGAGGCCAAGAAGATTCTCGGCATGGAGATAAGTAGAGATAGACCGAGAGGCAAGCTCTGTTTAAATCAGAAGCAATATCTGAAAAAGGTATTACAATGTTTTGGTGTAAATGAAAACACAAAACATGTAAGTACCCCACTTGCTTCTCATTTGAAACTTAGTGCTCAATTATCTCCGAAGACTGAAGATGAAAGAGAATATATGGCGAAAGTCCCATATGCTAATGCAGTTGGGAGTTTGATGTATGCGATGGTGTGTACGAGGCCCGACATTTCACAAGCTGTTGGAGTTGTGAGCAGGTATATGCATGATCCTGGAAAAGGACATTGGCAAGCTGTGAAATGGATTCTACGGTATCTTCGAAAAACCGTAGATGTTGGTTTAATTTTTGAACAGGATGAAGCACTTGGTCAGTTTGTAGTTGGATATGTTGATTCTGACTTTGCTGGTGATTTAGATAAACGTCGTTCAACTACGGGGTATCTGTTTACTCTTGCGAAAGCCCCAGTGAGTTGGAAGTCTACCTTACAGTCTACAGTAGCTGTGTCTACTACAGAGGCAGAATATATGGCAGTTACAGAAGCTGTTAAGGAGGCTATTTGGCTTAATGGATTATTGAAAGACTTGGGAGTTGTTCAAAGTCACATTAGTCTATATTGTGACAGTCAGAGTGCTATTCATTTAGCGAAAAATAAAGTCTATCATTCAAGAACCAAGCATATCGACGTAAGATATCACTTTGTGCGGGAAGTCTTTGAAAAAGGAAAAATTCTACTTCAGAAGATTCCGACAGCAGATAATCCCGCAAATATGATGACCAAGGTGGTAACAACAATCAAGTTTAATCATTGTTTGAACTTGATTAACATCCTGAGAATTTGAGCACCTTTAGGTGTATGGCGCTCGAGAGCGCATTTGGAGGCACTACAAAAGATAGCTTTATCGAATTTGGGGAGTTGAAGGAAGTATGTGAAGATGTGATTATCCTAATCAAATCTTCAAGGTGGAGATTGTTGAAAAGTCAACAAAGGTAGGAAGCAACTTGTTAAAAAGGTTGAGCAAGTTGCACCGAATGTTGAAAAGTTGAATGGGATAATTGCAATTTTGGTCCCTAATTTTTAGGCCATTTGCAAGTTAGTCCCTGAACCTCAACTATAAATAGGCCTTTTCATTTTTCATTTCAACCATCCCAACCAATCTTTCTCTCTTAGTTTTCTCTCTTCTCCCATTTGAGAATTCTTAAGGAATTCTATTTGTTTGTAATATTTTGGAGATAGTAAAGTTATCATCTGGTGTTAGTGCCCGAGGACGTAGGTATAATTTACCGAACCTCGTTAAAACTCTTGTGTTCTTTCTTGTCCTATTTTTCTTTCAATATTTGAGGGTATAATAGTAGTATTTAATTGTGCTATTAAATTACTATAGAAGGGATATTCTGTCTAAGGAAAGACTTGGTATTTAAGAGATCCATGTGATCCACCTCTCTTCCCTGGGAATTGAACTTTGTGTGATTTTTTAGTACAATAATTTACACGCTTTCGACCCTATTGGAACAACACTAAGAACCGGAACATAGCAAGAAATCTTAAAGTCTACACAAATTCGAGTCCAATTCTCAAATATTAACTAAAACTAGGATAATCGCAAATAATATCAACTTCACTTATCTTCGTTTTTTATTAATGAAATAACAACGCTGGAAGACAAAGGATCGCAGTCTGTTTGTGTAGCCAATTTATTCAAACAACCAAAAAGGGGAGGAAGGGATATTCATTTGGTTACAACTGCAAAGTAAAATATCCACAACATCAAAGAGTTCTCCTTTGTCAATCAACCGGAATTCCTACATAGCATGACAGTGTTTTTATGCCAGTTAGAACATGTGACTTTGGGAAACAAAAGTCAACGGAACAGAATGCTTAAAGCAAGTATTTATATGAGCCTCTACTTTCCAACTCACAATCACAATCTTTTGTAAATGTGGTCATATACTTTGAGTAATCTTTTAAATATTCTCTCTGCAACTTCTCGGAAATTTGGTTGAAACGTTGCCTCTATACCTAAAGCAAATAAACAAATTCGCATTAACAATGAAAATAGCTTACCATACCTGAATCGAATATAACCTGAAAACTTTAAACAAATCAATTGAAAATATTCATAAAACAATATTTAAAATGAACATCAATTTCGCATAGGTCGGCAAGCATATGAAAGCTACCTACCACATGTCTCGGTTAAAATGAACATTAATTTTAGATACATGACAGTTGACCATGATTTAACGCTTGGGTGGCTGAGTAGTTTTCAGTAGTTCACTTAATATATATATTTGAATAATCTCACTAGAGATTTTGATCATATTTATTTTTTAGAATTATTGATAATCCCTCCCAAACTCATAAATAAGAGAATAATGCGTTTAGTGTACTCGAACTCACGTCCTTATATATTGACAATAATACCCATATCAATCGAGCTAAAACTCAATCGGTTACTCTATTTACACTATTATCATACTTTTAAATATTTTTCTTCACATTAATATTAGTTTATCTAACGAATTTATAGTTTTGCTAATTAACTTTTTCATTTACTGTTTGATAAATAAATTTTACTATTATTCTGTAAATTTTGATTAATTAAAACATTATTTATATATAAAAGATGATCATATTTTAACATTTTTCTTTATTATATATAGTAAATATTTTCCCACATATTGTTTTAAAAACAAATTTAAATAATACACAATTACAAGTATAGATATAAGTACAAATTATAAATAATACATATCCGATCAATAATTAAAATCAACCCAATACAGAATATAATAAAACAAAAATCGAATATATTTAGACTTAGATCAAAATAAATCAACTAAAAAGAACATAATTAACTAAAACTAAAATATATTTAACCTTGAATTAAAATAAATCTAATTACAACCTCACATAATATAAATTAAATCTGAAACTGAATCCACGCATCATATTATACATGATAAAACATCAACTCGCGGCCATAACATCATTGCCTAATCTAATCATACTAAACTAAGCATTAGTATACTACTTTTTCTCACAAGCTAAGTGTGTCGAATGTAATTTTCGTATCATAAACTATATAGATATTCATTTAATTATTATTTTTTTATTTTAAGTACTTAAAATAAAAAGATTGTAATTTAAACGTTCACGTTAAATAGTTTGATTATTTTGTTCTTTCTTGTCAAAATCACAAATGGCAAGCTGATGTAGCAGTCAAAAGAATCGGTATAATAACAAATTTAGCCCTAAATTTTTACATGTTCTACCAATTTAATCATAATTTTAAAAAATTAACCTCAAAGTTTACAAATAATCTCAATTTGATCTTGATCTAAAAAATTAAAATAAATATATTAAAAAAATATAATAATAAATTTAAATTTTATATTAATATCAAATAAAATAAAAATCTCCCCCTACCCACGGGGACGGTGGTGGGGTAAGTTCAAGAGATAACTGAGTTGGGAGATTTTTATTTTATTTAATATTCATAAAATTATATTTATTTAATATTAATATTAATATAAAATTTAAATTTATTATTATATTTTTAAAATATTTATTATTATATATTTTTTAATTTTTAGAATTAGGATCAAACTGAGATCATTTGTAAACTTTGAGGGTTAATTTTTAAATTATGACTAAATTTATATAATATGTAAAAGAAAATATTAGGGTTAAATTTATTTTTGTCGAAACCATTTTTTTTTTAAAACAAAAAATCTAGTTGTCGACTTTAAAAACAAAAATTGGAGTCGCCGCTGATCTTTTATTGAGGTGTAATCGGCTCACCCTAAAAACGATTTTGGTCTGCGAAATTTGAGAAAACAGGTTCGGGAATCAGTTATGCACGAGGAAGGGTTAGCACCCTCGTAACACCCAAAATCGGTACCAAATTGATTGTTTAATGTCTTGGTGTCAAAGGTTTAAAAAAATTTTAAAAAACGATGAAATTTAAAAGGATATTCAGTTGTTTAAGTCAGACGAAGAAATCGAGACCCAATACGTTAGAGTACAATTTCTCAGAATCCCAAACTTTGAATATTGCTTTTGTTTTATAGGAAAATCTTCATCTCCAGAAAATAATATGTCACGCCCAATAAGTTAGGACACAACATGTTGAATTCTCGAAAATGATTTTTATATTTACACGTTTTGAATAAAGCATATTCTCGATTATTTAAGTTCAACAAGGAAAATTGGAACCCAATACGTTAGAGCTCAATCCTCTCAAAGATCCCAAATACCGAATATTGTCGTATTTTAAAAGCCTTTGAACAAAAATGATTTTAATGCTTTGATGAAACCAAATATATTTTTCTTTAAAAGTATGATAAAATGTTAATATACAACATGAAACAAATACTTTAATATAAATTATATATGTATATGTATTTACAAAAAATAAAAAATGTATAAGTATAATATGTTAGTAAATTATGAAAATATGTATATATATGTATATAAAAAAATGCGGAAAATATATTTATAATAATTTTAAATAGTGTATGAATATATATACATATATGTTATAAAAAATGTATATATATGTATGGATTATAAAATACGGAAAATGTATAAATATTATAAAATGTATATGTACATACATATTTGTGAAGAAAAAATAAAAGAATATTTAGATATATATAGATACGTATATAAATTGTAAAATATATATAAAAAAAGTATGTATGTATATTTATAAATTATAAAAATAATATACGTATACTTTAAAAAATGTTTACATAAATACATGGTTATAATAATAATTATTATTATATTAATAATAGTAATAATAATAAAAATATAATAATAATGATGCAATATAACAATATTAATAATATTAAAATAAAAAAAAACCTAAAATGATAGATTAAGGATTAAAATTAAAATAAACGAAAATTCAGGGGCAAATCTAAAATAAATAAAACGCAAATGGATCAAATAGAACACGTGAATAACAATGGAGGACCAAAAGGGAAATTAATCCCGCCCTCCAAAACGCTGCGCAGCGACGTGGATTAAAATGCCATAAGGATAAAATATTTGGGCCAAATTAAAAGAAGAACAACATATCTAATTAAAACACGTTGCAAAAAGGGAGGCCTAATTGCGCAAATTTCCCATTTAGGGCTGAACGCGCGGACCCTGCTTGCGAGTCGGGTCAACACACGGATCCTTCCCCATCAAACGGCGCCCTATATACTAAAACCAAAATTTTTCCTTCAAAAAAAACATTTCCATTTCTTTTTCTTTTTCTTTTTAAAAAAAACAGAGGGGAAAAGTTTCCTCTGCTAGGGTTTCAACCCTAGCCTTCATGGCACCGCCGTCGTAACTGCCATGGAACCACACCGCGAACGGCGCTTGGATTCAGGTAAGTTAATCCTCTTTTATTCCGTTTTGTGCACAAAATAGTAAATCGAAGGAAAAAAATAAAAGAGTAAAAAAAACGAAAATAAACTCACCTTTTTCAAAAGATTTTTTTTTCTCTCTATTTCTTATTTTTTCTTAATCTGTCCAAAAAACCACCCTTTACAAAAAAACCATTGGCTTTTTTTATAGCCAAAGCTTTACAGAGAAAGCCCAAAAAAAATCTTTTTACAATTTGTTGTTGTATATTCGGTCCCTTCCACTGTTCGTGGTTTGTTGCAGGTGAAGGAGAACGTGGAAAGGGCGTTGTGCAGGGCTGCTGAACGTGCGAGCAACGACGTGGGTAATGGAACGGTTGCTGCGGCGTGGGGCGACTGCTGCTAACTGCTTAGGGTTCTTTGCTGTTTGTTTTTTTTTGTGCTTTAGGCGTGGGTTAGGGTAATGGGCTTAGGTATTGGGTTTGTAATATTTGGGCTTAGTGGGTCTGATGTAATTGGATTTGAGTTTGTAGTTTGGGCTTCATTTATGGCTTTGGGCCCGGGCTAAAAATTGGGTATTACAGCTGCCCCTCTTTGCTCGTTGTCGTGTAACAGGAACAAAGCAAAGACTAAAAAGCCCAATTGTACCCGGTCTTACCGAGCCTCGACTTCTTCAGTGCTTCTCTTCTCCAAGTAGTCCCGTTCCAGTCCACTGTGACTTATTACTTCGATCTACTCCACTGCACTTCAGAGAGATACGACTTGTAGCTTCAATCCACTCTGCTGCAACTTCAGGGGGACGAGATTGATGGTTTTAGTCTGCTCCACTGCAACTTCAGGGAGATAAGACTTGTATCTTCTACCTGCTCCACTGCAACTTCAGGGAGATAAGACTTGTATCTTCTACCTGCTCCACTGCAACTTCAGGGAGATAATGTTTGATATGATAAGATCTAATTCGACCTACTGCAACTTCAGAGGTATATGATTCATCGTTTTAATTCGCTCTATTGCAACTTCAGGGAGATAGGATTAGTAGCTTCAGTCTGCTCCACTATAACTTCAGGGAGATAAGACTCGCTATCTTCAGTCTGCCCCATGCCACTTCAGGAGGATAATACCTGATATGATCTGCTCTACTGCAACTTCAGAGAGATAAAATCGGTAATTTATAGCTTTAATTTGTTCCACTGCAACTTCAGGAAAATAAGATTCGCTATCTTCAGTCTAATTAACTGTAATGTCGGGGAAGCAAGATTCGCTGTTGTAGCTTCAATCTGTTCCACTGCACTGCCAGGGAAGTAAGATTTGCCATTGTGGCTTCAATCTTTTTAATTGTAATGTCGGGGAAGTAAGATTCGTCGTTGTACCTTCAATCTGTTCCACTGCACCGCCAGGGAAGTAAGATTCACCATTGTGGCTTCAATCTTTTTAATTGCAATGTCAAGGAAACAAGATTCACCGTTGTAACTTCAATCTGTTCCACTGCATCGCCAGTGAAGTAAGATTCGCCGTTGTGGCTTCAATCTATTTAATTACAATGTCGGGGAAACAAGATTCACCGTCGTAGCTTCAATCTATTCCACTACACCGCCAGGGAAGTAAGATTCATCGTTGTGGCTTCAATCTATTTAATTGCAATGTCGGGGAAATAAGATTTGCCGTCGTAGCTTCAATCTGTTCCACTACACTGCTAGGGAAGTAAGATTTGACGTTTTGGCTTCAATCTATTCCACTGTAATGCCAAAGAGATAGGATTCGCTGTCTACAGCCTTAATCCGCTCCACTTTAGCTAATCTAAGTCTTAACGCCAGGGAGATAAGATTCACCATCGTGGCTTCAATCTGCTCCGCTGCAACGCCGGGGAAGTAAGATTCGTCGTTGTGGCTTTAATCTATTTAACTGAAATGTTGGGGAAACGAGATTCGCTGTTGTGGCTTCAATCTGGTCCCCTACACCGCTATCATCATGGCTTCAATCCATTCCACTGTAATGCCAAAGAGATAGGATTTGCTGCCCACAGCCTTAATCCGCTCCACTTTAGCTAATCCAAGTCTTAATGCGAGGAAGATAAGATTCACCGTCGTGGCTTCAATCTGCTCCGTTGCAATGCCGGAGAAGTAAGATTTGCCGTTGTGGCTTCAATCTATTTAACTGTAATGTCGGGGAAACGAGATTCGTCGTCGTAGCTTTAATCTGGTCCCCTACACCGCCAGAGAAGTAAGATCTGCCGTCGCGGCTTCAACCCGTTCCACTGTAATGCCAAAGAGATAGGATTCGCTACCCACAGCTTTAATCCGCTCCACTTCGCTAATCCAAGTCTAAACGCCAGGGAGATAAGGTTTGCCATTGTGGCTTCAATCCGCTCAGCTGCAACGCTAGGGAAGTAAGATTCGCCGTTGTGGCTTCCATCTATTCCATCGCAAATTCAAGGCGATAAGACTAGTGTCTTTGATCTACTTCACTGCCAGTACGGGAACGCAAGATCTGCCATTTTCAACCTACTCCACTGCTGTTCAGGGAGATACGGCTGAAGTTTCACCGGTTGGTTATCTAGGGAACATGACCTATATAATTCAATTTATGAACCTAATTAAGCCTAGTGATTAGGATGTCATGATCAGAATGAATCAAATACTCCTAACTAGACGTGTATGAATGACATTTGAATGAATATAGAATATTATTTTTTGATAATGATCCCGCTTAGGCTGTCATTACTCAAAGTTTATTAAGATTTTATCACTAACGTGCTACAACGCCTTCTTGCTTCGCTGGCACCTTCAATGAAACACTTAATCAAACTGCCCCACTGTAAACTTCAAAGTTTAATCCACTGGGACACAAAATTTGTATCATCCTTTCACTGTAACCCAAGGGTAGGAAAACATGACTTTTCTCAATCTTCTCTTATCGCAATTCAAGGATACAAAATATGAAGCTCTTTGGTCTTTTATACCAATCTCAGGGTGTCATACCAAACGCCTATGCATGAATAAATGATTCGCTTCTTCAAGGAAACCCCTTTTTATTGCTTGGTGATTATTGCTTGCTTGTTCATCTAAGCCTTGCCACCAACTTATCATCTTGTCATTTTGTTTAATCAATGTTTTTGATAACAAAATCCAAAAAAAAAGTTCTAATTTAGACTCTTCCTTCTCAGATTTCCAACCTTTAAACTTGGTGTGTTTTAAACAATAGTCCTGTTTTAGGTTACTGTACTATTTAGAAACTTCTAGAGTAATATGCAAAACTTCCTTTGTGAAAGTTTCATTGGTCCATTAATCATTATTCCAATGCAACATACTTGCAAAAGATCATAACAATGATAAAAATAGAATTGATTTAGGAGCATGGCTCGAAATGAATAGAATATCAATGATAGTAAAAATAAAAGAAGAATGGATTAAGAACACGTATCTTGAAAAAGAATGAAGTATTCCAAGAACAAGCAATTCAATATAAATAGTATGAAAACCAGGTGCCTCAGATATCGCAGCTTGAACTTCTCTGTACAAACTTGCTGAAGACCATTTTGAGTTTGACATGTGTGTAGGAGATCTACAGTACTCTGTCGATGCCTCAAGATGTTCCATACCATTTCCTGCTGATTCAGGTATATCAAGACCACCACATCCCCTATTCTGATTAAAATCTAAGCTACTCTGATCACTTCCTGCCCTATTCTGATCAAAAATTGAGCCGCCCTTTTCGAGTTTTCAACTCAAATCCCCTTTGGTCTAAGGCGCCCTTTGCGGGTTTTCACCTTAGCCTCTCCATTTTTACTTTTTCCATTTTTCATTTTTTTATTTTTTTCATTTCATTTTTTTATGACTCAAAATGCCCTTTTCGGGTTTTTACCTTGGTCCTCTCCTTCTTTAAGCGAAGTATTTCTTGACTGAATCTGAGTTTACAGGATTAGACAAGTTTTTTACTATCCATCTCACTCAAGATCAGTGCTCTTCCAGAAAAGGTCTTCTTTACAACATAAGGACCTTCCCAATTTGGCACTCATTTTTCTCTAAAGTCCTTTTGTAGAGGAATGATATTTTTCAATACCAGGTCTCCCTCGTGGAATTCTCTGGGACGAACCTTTTTGTTGTAAGCTCGCATCATCTGTTTTTGGTACATCTGACCGTGACGAATAGCCTTTAACCTTTTCCTTTCAATTAGGTTCAACTGATCGTATTGAGATTGGATCTTCATCCTACTTCAGCTCAGCCAATACCTGGAGAGAAAGAATTTCAACTTTAATGGAAAAACCGTGATAAGCTAAAGAGAAAGGCATTACCCTGGTAGAGGTTTTTGTTTATTTTTATTTTTATTTTTGTTTTTTGTTCTTATTTTTTGTTCTTATTTTTTTGGATTGAATCTGCACTCATAGGATTAGGCAAGTCCTGGTCATCTCTTTCGATCAGAATTAATGTTATTCCAGATAAGGTCTTCCACATAAAATCTTCCACTTTCATTTTGTATGCGAAAGATCTTCTTTGGTATCAGGTTTCTCTCATAGAGCCTTTTGGGGCGAAATTTAACTATGACGAAAAAAAATTTGGATCTTCCTCTTCAATTAGGATGAAATCCATAAAAAATACGGAGAAATGGCAACTTGACTTCAACGGGAAAAACTATGATGAGCCAAAGAAGAAAGTATTGCCCCGGCAAAGAATTCTAACTGCATTGTTCATGATGTTAATCTTGAACATACTGTAAATTTTTGACGTCGTACTGTTACTCAGATTACAATATCAGTGCTTAACCCGAGCATATTCTAGTATGACCATGCGAAGACATATTTGATCTCTTGAAGTAACTCAACAAGGTCCTACTTTGTTTCTCCCGTTATACACATTCTCTTAATATCACAATCTCTATTGTCCCATCATAAGGTAGAATTTCCTTTCTGCTCTACCATCCTCAACAAGTCTGGAGATGGACTAGAATCTATGTCATCTTCAAAGTCATGAGATCCCTCTAAACACATGTCTCGCTCAACAGGAGATCCTGAGTCTGTAGCAGCGTTACTCATGTTGTTGATATCCAGGGACCTATTGTAACTATAAAAGAATATACAAAGAATTTATGAATTTATGAATAATTATTTGTACCGTATAATTATGAATGAATGAAAGAATGATTTGGAAGAAAATCTAAAAGAATGAAAGGACATTAGCTCAAAGATGATCGCAATGATGCATTTCATTAAAATAATGATGTTCAAACATGAGCCTATTTCACAAAGAAGTTCTTATTGCTTCTAGGCTAAAAGCAACAAATGTGTCTGAACTTTACTCTAAATAAGTTCAAAATACTACAGCAATTTCCTCCGCAGTCCAATTATTTAGAACATCTCCAAGTTGATAAGGGCGAATATCTACAAGGACCCTTTTTAAATTGTGTCTTCATATATGGCATTGATGTGAACATTTCCCAACACTTCTTCATACATTGCATTCACTCCATTATCAATCATGGTTGGGTAGCGGATTTTCTGCACTGGATGAATCATCAAATTTGACAACACCTATATTAATGAGTCTTTCAACTATCTTTTTGAATGTGGTGCAATTTTCTATCGAAAACCCCGCAATTCCTGCATGGTATTCACACTGAGCATTTGCATTATACCATTTAGGAAACGAGGGCAACATTAGTTTCAAATAGAAGGGGGACACCACATGTGCATTAAATAGGCTTTGATATAGCTCTCTATATAACATCGGTATAGGCGTGAGCTGAGGCCCTTTTGTATTTGTCTTCGTGTAAGATTCTCGCTTTAAAGGGCTCTGATGGCTAGTAGTAATCGTCTTTGGCTGGCTTGCGGTAATCGACTTTGAATAACCCTTGTTATACCCACTCGCATTATTCACATCATTTTTCCTTTTCCTTGGGGCCTTTAAAGTATTGATTTGGGAGTTCCACTCTTGTCCTTTCCGTTTGTAACGATCTTCAAATTGTTTTGAGAACTCTACCCTCGCCTGTTCTGTTCCTACTAGATCATTAATGACAACATGATTAGTTAAATTGCCCATCAGGTTAGAACCTGAGCCAGTCTGAAAATTCGCTGGTGTCGAAGTGTTGGTCTGATATTGGGGTCGGATATTAACAATTACCCTTTATGGATATGCATTTGGTTGTGCTTGGGTATTTGTTGGAGTGAAGCCTGTAGGATATTTATGGTCCTCATTATCATCCTCAAAGCGGACCACTAGGCTATTTCCTCTTTCTAACCCTCTAGCCAATAACTGGGTTAACTGGCACATCATATTTCTTTGGAATTCTAACAACTGATCCCTCATATATTGTTGAAATTTGGTCAATTGCTCCTGTACCTGTATTTGTATTTGCTCTAATTTCTCTAACCTTTGGTCCATTTCTCTAGTCTTTGCTTGGGTGCCGTAAGGGTGTTGGTTTTCCAAATTAACTGAAATAATTTTACTCAATTAGGTTCTTTTAATGGATTTTAATGCATATGATGTCATGTAATGCAAATGCATGAAATGAATACATAAAGAGACGTTGATTCTGATTCAATTGCATTTAGAAAACTTTACTAAAAGACAAATTTCTTTACATAAAGTGAAAATATATACGGCCTCTCCCTTATACTCCAAAAAACATCGATCTCTTTCTTCATTCGCATGTTTAAGATAAATCTCATAAATTTCCAATAAATGCCACTACTAGCTCCTTTTTGCTTGATCCGGGTCACAACTTCTTGTTCATTCATACTCATTAACTTCTTTTAGAAAGGTTCAGACGTTTGATGACTCTTGAATAATCTTCGTCAACTTGAATCCTTAGGCAATGAAACCAGGACGTGTACTCTTTTTTTAGACTATTTCTCTTTTCACATTACGTTTCTTGGGCTATATTCGGGCAATCGTATTGTCTTTCACTTTTATCAAGAAATCTGTTTTTCATGACAAGCTCTCTATTTAGCAACCGAACGTGAATCAACACCACTTTTCTATAATGAAATGCCATGTAGTCAAAATGTCATGCAGTCAAAACAAAACACAACAAGTTAGTATCAGGTATAAACATTAAATCCAATACAATCAAGAAATAATAAAAACTCCTAGTTAGGTATCTACTAAGGTTCAGAGTAATTCTACATAGGGTGAGTTCCTAAGGTTCACTATATGAAGTTTGGCTTCTAGAGCAAAGGTACTCGAACCAGTAGATTCCTCGATCCTCACCCGTTATAGGCTCATGCGGACCGAGTTTGGTTCAGGGGAATACATTTCCCTATGGCTATACGGAGATGAAAATCTCACGAAAACATAAGTACGGATGTATCCCGAAAGCAATCCACTATCCTGCACGGAGGTGAAAACCTCACAAAGGACTAGGTTCTCACTCCCACTTAGAGGGGTAAAATTGACCATGAAATGCAAAATGCAAATAAACTAACGGACTTAGACCAATTAAGCAAACATATCATGATGAAAACCAATGAATGCAAAGGGGAAATCATGAATTTTAAAACAAAATTTGGTTTTTCGACCAAAAGACAAAAATTAATCAATTTATGGCTCGACTCTCTAACCAGTCCCCAGCGGAGTCGCCAAGCTGTCGAAACCATTTTTTTTGAAAACAAAAAATTTAGTTGTCGAATTTAAAAACAAAAATTGGAGTCGCCACCGATCCTTTATTGAGGTGTAATCGGCTCACCCTAAAAACGATTTTGGTCTGCGAAATTTGAAAAAACAGGTTCGGGAGTCAGTTACACACGAGGAAGGGTTAGCACCCTCATAACGCCCAAAATCGGTGCCAAATTGATTGTTTAATGTCTTGGTGTCAAAGGTTTAAAAAGATTTAAAAAAAAACAATGAAATTTAAAAGGATATTCAGTTGTTTAAGTCAGACGAAGAAATCGAGACTCAATACGTTAGAGTACAATTTCTCAGAATCCCCAAACTTTGAATATTGCTTTTGTTTTATAGGAAAATCTTCATCTCCAGAAAACAATATGTCACGCCCAATACGTTAGGACACAACATGTTGAATTCTCAAAAATGATTTTTATATTTACGCGTTTTGAATAAAGCATATTCTCGATTATTTAAGTTCAACAAGGAAAATTGGAACCCAATACGTTAGGGCTCAATCCTCTCGAAGATCCCAAATACCGAATATTGCCGTATTTTAAAAGCCTTTGAACAAAAATGATTTTAATACTTTGATGAAACCAAATATATTTTCTTTAAAAATATGATAAAATGTTAATATACAGCATGAAACAAATACTTTAATATAAATTATATATGTATATGTATTTACAAAAAATAAAAAATGTATAAGTATAATATGTTAGTAAATTATGAAAATATGTATATATATGTATATAAAAAATGCAGAAAATATATTTATAATAATTTTAAATAGTGTATGAATATATATACATATATATTATAAAAAATGTATATATATGTATGGATTATAAAATATGAAAAATGTATAAATATTATAAAATGTATACGTACATACATATTTGTGAAGAAAAAAATAAAAGAATATTTAGATATATATATAGATACGTATATAAATTGTAAAATATATATAAAAAAAGTATGTATGTATATATATAAATTGTAAAATATTTAGATATACATACATACATATTTGTGAAGAAAAAAGATTTTCTTTTTTCTCTCTATTTCTTATTTTTTCTTAATCTGTCCAAAAAACCCCCTTTTACAAAAAACCATTGGCTTTTTTTTATAGCCAAAGCTTTACAGAGAAAGCCCCAAAAAAAAATCTTTTTACAATTTGTTGCTGTATATTCGGACCCTTCCACTGTTCGTGGTTTGTTGCAGGTGAAGGAGAACGTGAAAAGGGCTTTGTGCAGGGCTGCTGAACGTGTGAGCAACGACATGGGCAATGGAACGGTTGCTGCGGCGTGGGGCGACTGCTGCTAACTGCTTAGGGTTCTTTGCTGTTTGTTTTTTTGGTGCTTTAGGCTAGTGGGTTAGGGTAATGGGCTTAGGTATTGGATTTGTAATATTTGGGCTTAGTGGGTCTGATGTAATTGGATTTGAGTTTGTAATTTGGGCTTCATTTATGGTTTTGAGCCCATGCTAAAAATTGGGTATTATAATTATTATACCAAGTTTTTAATTGCCACGTTAGCTTATCATTTATGATTTTAACCAGACTAACCAAAATGACTAAATTATGTAATAAGTGTTTCAATTGTAAAATTTTTATTTTAAGTGCTTAAAATGAAAATTCTTGATAGTTGGGTGGCTATCTATGCAATTTACCCTTTGTTTTAATAACTAGAAATCAATACGTGTGATCATAACAGTTGCAATTTTATAAAAAACAATAATCAAACAGTCTCATGACTTTGGCCCTTCCCCCTCGGGATTCAGTGTGCTCAGAATTGCAGAACCAATGAGCCATCGTCAATTGAAAGCAATAAATTTAGAGTCGGATGGCTGAAATTACTGTACTCATTAATGGTTGGATATAGATATTATATTAATTTAGAGTCATGATAGGAGAGATGAGGAGGACACCTAACTTAACCAATAGTTGTTGTACCAAAAAGATGTTTGTGCCCTGCATGTGATGATAATTTTGTTAGATCAGCTCACCAGTCCCTTGGTTGAGAAATTTCTTTAATTATAGCAGAAATGTACAACACAATAGGCACCATTTCACTAGGGCTTTCTTTTCCTTGGATATTACAGCAAAACCAGTTCAGTTTCGTTTCTAGACAATACCCAAAAGTTAAGGGTTTGGTCTTTCCTCGGAAAATCTTGGAAGCTGGACAAGTGAGTTCACTCGTGTCACACCTTCCAGACCTGACCAGTTTTGATCCTCTGTCGAGACTGCATCCACATTTCCTTCAAACTCTGCTGCTACTCTCCCGTAACTGTCACTTTCTTCCGATGATCTAACCGTGAAATTCCTCGGCAAGTATAGCTCCGTCTTCTGCCCATCATCGGTTTCTATTGCATTACCTGAATGATTACTTTGAACGGTTGCAGATGATAACCCCTGTTCCTCGTAATCAGATTCTGTGTCCATTTTCCCATCCAAAAATAAGCAAACCACCGCACAATCATCCATTTTTGAAGTAGGATACTTTAGTTTCCATTCGCGCGCAGCTGAGTCCACCAAAATCCTGGCAGCGGATGACCGGGTAGGAGCCAAGGATACAATCTCAACCACCTCTTCGTTGCTCAATACATCCCAAACCTATAATAAACAACAATCCCTCAAGTGTTCTGGAAAATGTGGAAACCAAATTCACATATAAAGAATAAATGGAAAATTTAAGGTGAACGAATTACCCCATCTGAGGCAAGAACAATGAATTGATCTCTCTCCGTAAGGAGCCGGTGGGAAAATTCAGGTATAGAGATAACGCCATATTCCTTCAAACAAAAATCCCCGAAAGCTCGAGCCATTGCTAGCCCAGGGGCATCATCAAATGGCAACCATACTCTCGGTACTTCGGGTTCATCTTGCAATGCGAAGACCCTACCTCTGCACTTTTTGATCCTTTCAGCTTCCCCTGAGGCATGTAAATTTAGTATTTAGTATATTACATCCGATTAAGCACGCCCACAAGGGGAAAAAGGATGTGATTTGAGATCAAATGTACTTGGTAAATCAGGCTTCAGATCAACTGTCAATTGGATTGCTACCATTGAACCATTGCTATCCTTGGATCCCATAATCGCACGAGAATCCCCGATATATCCCATGAAAAGGTTGGGGCCCTAAAAATAGTGAAGTCAACCCACATGGATTAGATGAAAGATAGAAAAGTTGAAGGTGAGGAGAAGAAACCAGTGATTCTCTCATACCTGTTTCACTATAGTGACAGCAGTGCTACCACTACAGAAGCAGTCCAAATTAGGATGGGACCTCAACTCTTTATCCATGGCTTTGTATGACTTCATGAATGTTTCCTTCCACAAACAATTTAATCTGTCCTCAGGAGAGCCATCCGATTTCTTCAAATTCCCCTTCAAACATGCTCCTCCGGACCCATTTTGCCTCGACTGATACGAATGCATGGAGGATAGCAATTTAAGGGGCAGGGCATCTCGCACTTTGCGAGCAACGAGATGACCTTGTGGACCATGGCCATCAAATACACCACAAAAGGTCACATCTTCAGACATGAAATCCTACACGAATTTTAACCTCATCAGTCACATTGAGCATTTAAAGGGAACTTAGAATCAAAGGAACTCAAATTCAAGGTAACATCTAAAACTTACTTCCCATACAATCATGGCATCCTGGTTGATTCCCTTTCGACCCTGCTGAGTGAATATGCAAGAAGTTCGGCTCTTCCCATTTGTGAAAATCCTGTTGGGTACTGAGGGTAAATTCTGCAGCGTAATAACATGATCAGAGAACGTTCTCTTAGTTCTCTTTGTCCCACAAAATCCAATCTCGAAAAACAAAGGAGAAACTGCCTCCCCACGGCTCCCGGAACTGCAAGTACTCCGACTACTAGTGGAAACAGAACACCCCATTTCATCAGCTCCACAAACAAAACATCCGATTAAGTTAAAAAGCACAATGTTCCTCCTTGAGCCAGAAGAGATCTCAGGTATGTAGTTGCTGGAATGGTCAGCGAAACCAAAGATTCCCACACATCAGGCCAGTTTACACCTCAAGGTATAGTTTAATATTCTTTAAAACTTGGTCAAATATATGATCCATTGAAGGTCTCGTATATAGAAAACAAAACCAGCTGATAAAATCAAGAAGACATTTAGTTAATTGATTTATTAAATCCATGGTTCCGGTAATGGCTGCATGTAAAATAAATCAAAAAAGCAAATTGAAGATAATGCATATATAATAATCTTCCATGTGACACCAGAATAGAGTATGCTTAAAGTCTGTCCAAATAGTTCCTTATTCAAATTAATCCAAAGACTAAAAAGGAAAAAGACAGAAAAGTAGTAAAACAAGGAACATAGAAACCATCAAACAAGAAACGATGTCTTGTTTTTGAAACAATGAAAGCAAACCATGGAATTCTTCTCTCTTGTATCATTTTCAAATCACAATGAAAATTGAGAACCCTTTTATATTTTCAAACAAAGAAGAAGAACAAACACCAAGATCTCACCTAAAGCAAACCTTCCACTTACAGAGGCCTATGTATGCTTGGAGATAACGACTAGCATCGCTGGAGTGAGAGGTCGAGGAGAAAACAAAATGAAAAAGCATTAAAATTGAAGAACATGCTTGATGCTTTACCTTCTCTTCTCACGAAGAGAACTCTAAAGCTAGATCAAAACGAAGACTTGAGAGCTAGCTGAGAAAAGGTACTAATGGAAAATGCCAAGCAGGCGAAAACCCAGAAAGATAAAGTTCAAATTTTTAAGAGAGAGAGAAAGGGAAGAAGATGGTTCAAATTTTGAGTTGTGAGTTGGGGAAAAACGATAAGAGGGAGATAAAGCAAAAACCGGAAAAGAAAGAAAAATAAAGCAGAAAAAGACGATACAAAAGAATGATTTTGTCAAGAGAACAAAAAAAAGAGAATAGTAGAAATCAAAGTTAAACATAAATAAGAAAACAGGAAACTCAAATTCACTGTTTTGTTGACTCCAAAATACGATAAAAAAATGAAATGAAATGAAAAAAAAAATGTAGAGCTAAAAGAAGAGTTGAATGTTGAAAGTTGAAAGTTCCACTCAATGAAATTCAAAACTAAAGCAGAAAAAGAAAACCTTTTTTATTTTATAGAAAACAGAGTAAGCAAAGACCTTGCACGCTTGTCACAAGGAAGAAGCTTCATGCATGGGTAATATTATAGTTCAGCTAAAATTAAGGATCCAAAAAGAACCCAGAAAGAAAGAAGTTGGAGGAAATTCAGTGAATGGTAAAGCCAAAAGAAAGAAAATACCTTAGTTGTTTGCGGAGCAGAGGGGCGAAGGGTGCATTGATTAATTGCAAAAGCAGAGACAAATAAGAGAAAGGTCCTTTGTTGAAGCCTGAAGGCAGTAGTGAGCAAAGGAGAGTTCTTTATGAACTTTCAATTCCGTGTTTTTAGTTTGGGTATCTTTGTCTCGGGCTTCGACTTGGTTAATGGTTAGGGGAGAGGTGAAATTTCGAACTAAGATACCAGGGCAGGGCAGGGCAGGGCAGTTCAGGGCAGGGGAAATGTGATAAAATAAAATGGGAAAGGGAAATAAGATGGGAAGTGGATGGGCGGGCGGGTAGCACCCACTTGACTACATGAGAGAGTTCAGGCACTTTATTTGCTTTACGACGTGGGTTGGGGGATGGATGGGTTGGCCAACTTTGGGGTGTCGGGTTTCACTTGAATTTGGTTATTTCTACTTCGAAAATTATACTCTAACGATTTTAAAATTGGATTGGTGTTCATGGTTTATTCGTCTAATTAATTTAATCCATTCATTCATTCCATTAAAAATTATAAAAAAATTCAATTCAATTGATTTAATTAATTTTTAATTCAATTCAATTGGTCCATATCGATTAATCGATTTGTTCGGATAGGTATATTTATCAGTTAAATTAAAATAATTATGATTATATAAGTATTTAAATGATTTTTTTTTATTTTTAGTTAACTATTTGTAAATTTTAAAAAGTAAATTTAAAGATTATGATCTATTTCAAGGTAAATTAAATATTATTAATTATTTAAATATAGTAATAATTTTTTTAGGTAAGGTATAAAAGCTTATTTAAAATTTTAAAAATATATAATTCTTACCATATGAATTTGGTAATTAAGTCTACTTTGGTATCTGAATTTCGCATCTAGATCCATTTTAGACTTTGAACTCGAATTTTATTAAAATTTGATGATGTAACCAGTATTCTTGGTACATGATTGAATTGGTCGGTTGGACCGATTAGACTGGGAATCAATTGGTATACTAGTCCAAACAAATGAGTTGAATTGAATGGAATTGAAAACTGCTCGAAATCAGTAAAAATCCAAACTTGGACAAAAACAAGTAGTTGAATAGGTTGAACTAATTTGTTATTTATTTATTTAATTGATCAAATAGATTATATTGAGAATCAATGGTTTATCTGGTTCAACCACGAGTCAGATTATTAGAACAATGTATCTGACACTATAAGATTGTACCATGTAATCACTTGAAAGTTCATATAATTTTTTTTTAATTTTCAAGTGATAATGTGACACAATCTCAGAGTGTTACATCATCAAACTTTTATATTTTTCAAATTCATGAGCTAAAATGAATCTAATTATCTAGTTCATATGTCAAAGTAGATATAAAAACTTACGAGCACCAAAACAAACATAATTACCAAATTCAGGAGCCAAAAATTATATTAACCCTTTAATTCTTCTTTTAATTTTAGATCATTGGAAATAAGGGAGCGGTTAACAATGATTTAATTTGCTTATTGATTTATTTCTTTGTTCAATACAATAATTTCATTGATAGTTTGGTAAGGATGTTTGCAACCTTACTTTTCTAGAAGTGTTTTTCATGTTAAATGAATTTGTAATCCCAAATAGTTTTTAAATTCAAATCATTTATGTGTCATTTATATTTACAATATATTATAAATTTAATTTAAATTTTACAAATAATTTATATTAATTATTTAAAAATATTTATATATTTCATATATTATAATTATTTAAACTCGGTTAAAACTATTGAATTCATTTAATGTCAAGAGTCAACCGAGTACCGACTTGTTAGAAAAATTACAAAAATATTTTTCCATTTTTAAAATAAGTTATATTATTTTATGGTACTTTAATCTTTTTATTTTTCTTAAAACAAACCAATAAATGATTTGCATATGATGGGTTTTAAAACAATGACATATGAGTCAATAAAATTTTAATTTTACCACTCGACCAAAGCTTTCTCTTGCTATATTTAATACATTTTAATTTTATTATGTACACTTTATTACCTCCATAAATTGTATACATTGATAGTGTTATTAGTTGAGTTGGTGTCAAAAGTTAACTTGACATAGACTCAAAATTGATGGCAACACCATGATAAGAAATTGTAGTACATTTAATATTCTTAATCTGATGTATTTATGTGTTTAAATTTTGTTTTACTCACAATTTAATCTATTTTTTTAATTTTAATATTGTCTATATTGCATGTTTTATTATCATTTAGTTTCAAATCATACATTTTCATTATTTATTATATGTTATTTTTACATACATAGTTTCATAGGCATACACGTAAGATAGAATTTCTAATTTATTTTATTAGGTAAACTACACCTGATGGCACTAAACTTTGGTTAAATTATAATTTTTTCAACCAACCTCTTAAAACTTACAAAGATGTCACTAGTATTATCGTGTTATTACAAAAATGCCACTTAGTCGTTTACTACCGTTTCTAAAGTAACATGCGTCTGACGTGGCATGTTAAATGTGCCACATGCTTCATTTTTTTCCTTTTCTTAATATTAAAATATTTATTTTATTTTTATTTCTTTTTTCATATTTTTCCCTTTCTTCTTCATTTCTTCTTAATTATATTATTCCATCGCTAAGATTCAAACTGCCGAAGTAACTAAGAACTTCGAATGGAAGTGAGAAGATTATTGAACCGTCAGAACTATTTCGATACGAGTAAGAGAAGTGGTATTCTTAAAAAGATAGCGAAATCAGAACCAAGTCAAGATGATACGGATTAACCCCTTCTTCTTGCGCCAAAGATCTTACCATTTCCTTTCCCTTCCTAACAAACCTTAGCCGCCACGAATTTCACCACCGCAAGTGGCTTTTCCCAAACACTAAACTCGTTGGTGGATTTCCCAAGGTTGTCCCTTGATTCCGATAAGCTCAACCCCAATCTTTTCGCTAATTCTAGAGAAATAAACTCAAACATAAACCCATTGATGATGAGATGGCTAAACCAGTGGAGCAAGCCTAGGCTGTGAAACCAATGGTGGGGACCGAACAAGATGGAGTTAGATCCGAAGGGATGCATCGACAAGCAAGGTGTAGCAGTATATAGTCCAAGAATGAAATTCTTAGGAAAACTATGCTTTAAAATGACAGCCTCATCGCCATTGACGACAAAATGCACCTTTGAAACAACCACCACCACGACAACTACGATGGTTGCAGCTACTATAGTGGTGACGGCGACATCACCTCATCCTCCTCTGCCATTTCAATGTAAGGACCGCGAAAGAACAAATGATTTTAGTTTGGCTAACAATTGTTGCTATATGGTTTTTGTTTGGTCAAAAGTTACAATACCATGGTAAATTTTGCAAACTCTACAATTCAATTTAGATATTTGAGGAGTTTAATCCATTTGAGTTCTAACAATTTCATTGTTGGTGTTTAAACATAATTATTTTAGTGGTTTGTTGGGAAAAGAAAGAACATGAAAAAGAAAAGAAGGGAAAAGAGAGGGGGGAAAGGAAAAAAAAAGAAATAATGAAATAAAAAAGAAAATAAATATTTTAATATTCAGAAGAGGAAAAAATAATAATTTTTAAGCACATGGCAAATTCAACGTGCCACATCATACGCACATTACCAAATAGTGACAATAAACAGCTAAGAGGTATTTTTGTAATAATGTGATACGTTAGTGGCATCTTCGTAAGTTTTAAAAGGTTAGTGGAAAAAATTATAAATTAACCAAAGTTCAGTGGTATCGGGTGTAGTTTACCCTATCTCATTTTTGTGTTATAATTTAAGTTGAATATTTTTTTAATACAATATTAAAGGTGGAGGATGAGAGTAACACGAATCAAAACCATGCCAAACGGGTGTTTGATAAGAGCTTTAAAATGACATAATAATAATAATAATAATAATAATAATAATAATAAAGACACGAAAAAATGATAATTTGCATTTATATATTCAAATTGAATTTTAAAAACAATTTATATTATTTACTTAAAGTATTTAAAATCAATATTACATGCTTCATAATATTAGTGAATTAGAATACAATTTAACTTATTTATATTTTATAATAGCATGTTTAAAATGAATATATTAACTTTTTGACATATATCATAATATTTTAATTACTTAAAAGTATTTAAATTTGATGTTTTATATATCATGTTTAAAATAAGCATTTTTATACAACTCTTAAATTATACATTCCTAATGTGTCACGAAACTAACTAAAAATTTGACTAAGACAAGTGCACTTAATAGTATAGCTATGGTGAGCAAAGATATTATTCCCACGACGACTAAAAGTACTAGTAAT
The DNA here is from genome assembly GCF_007990345.1 of Gossypium hirsutum. Classification (NCBI taxonomy): domain Eukaryota; kingdom Viridiplantae; phylum Streptophyta; class Magnoliopsida; order Malvales; family Malvaceae; genus Gossypium; species Gossypium hirsutum. Next base: position 66,016,139 of record NC_053438.1, on the reverse strand, counting down.
TATCGTCTTTCTATTATTTAACCTAATAATTCGAATGATTGATTCAAAACTAAAATTAACTAAATTAATTAACTAATGAACACGACGAAGAACAAATCACGAAAGTAATCAAGTAACAACCAAGAAGCGAAACAATACCCAGAAAAGAATTCACCTAGATTTCATCTATCACTATCAATCTAAATTACTCAATTTTTTTTTACTTAGCACTTTGATATGTAGAAATGTCTAAATTATGCAAATATCTCTTTCGAGCATAAGAGCAACTGACTTTAGGTTGATTAATTGAAATTTCTTTCTAATTAAAACCCCTATTATGACATTAACTCGTGTTGTAGATTCCCTATTAGATTTTTCTATAATCCAATAGATTTATTTCGTCCTATTTCAATGATTGCATGCAACTCCATTTAATTACGCAAGATCTAATCTTAAACGGGGTCTATTCAACCACTGATTTAAGCACATCAAATATGGATCAACAATTTAGAAATATCAAACCAAGAATTAAGCACACATAATTGAGAATAAGAAACTAAATATTTATTGCTTAAAATAAAAATCAAATGACAGAATCCATCCTAAGGTTCATTTCTTCTAGGTATTTAGAAAATTAGTTCAGACATGAAAATAAAAACACCCAAGATACAATATAACCGAAAGAAATAAAGAAACTCATAATAATCTCCTAAGAAATTAGCTGACATTCCTCAATCTTGATGGAAATCTACTTCAAAGTCAGTTTCAATGGTGTTTTTTTAGTTATTTTCTTTAATATTCCCTGAAAAACCTAAAAATCACGATTTTATTTAGTTCTGTGTGAAATCCCGTGAAATCAACACGGCCGACCACACATCTGTGTGGGTCACATAGTCGTGTGGAATGGTTTAGTCTGTATGGCTCCTGCATCTTACTGTGACGCTTTGGTTTTCGTTCATTTTGCTCTAAAATGCTCTATTAAGGATTAAAACATGAATTTAAATGATTAGGAGTATAAAATTCACAATCAACATTGAATAATCACTCAAAAACGCATTAAGAATTAGGTTAAAATATGTTTCTTTTAGCACTTTTCACTTCCAATTCTTAAAATGGAAAATATTATTTGCTTAAGCATTTTCAAATTTATCTTCTTTGAAATATTCTAACAATAACTATTATGAATTGAGATATCAACAAGTGTTTGATGCAATGATAAAACGCATTGCACTTTTAAAAGGAAAATATAAGTTCAAACCCTAAAATTAATTTTGTTAGGAGAGGTAACCACAAATCTTAAACATAAACAATGAAATAAACATGATAGATAAAAAAACAACATTAGTAGTTTCTTTGGAGGGAAAAAATGTACGTAGTAGTGTAACACCCCAACACTCAACTCTGTTGTCGAATCGGAATGTGTGATATCACATTACGTTGTCAAAACAACTCAAGCTAACTTACTACTTAAATCACATCATTAAAATGAATAATTTGTTGAGAAATGTGTCCATACTGTAGTAAACATGTAATTGTTTTCTATGTATTTGAACAATGAATAAATTAATAAACTTAATTTCACATTTCACTATTATATCTTTTGTGTTTCTGTTTTTCATGTTTTGTATACATAGTGAACTTGTGATAAACAAATATTAGCTTATTGATTGTCTAAGTGAATTGATGATAAGTGGCATTGTAATAATATCTACATTGCAAGAAAGACAACTTACTTCAGTAGATAATCTAAACAAGTTTGTAATCTCATAAAAGAATCAAAGTGAGCATTTGATTCAAATACTTAGAATGATTATTATGTTGTCTACAATTCCAATAGGGGAGATGGCTAGTCTTAGCTATCGGAACAGCTGACTCCATGAGTAGAGACATAGATATACTCATTAAAAGAATGATACATTGAATTGGACCTAAGTTGAATTAATTATGAATCTGTTTGTGAATTAATTCACTTTTGACGTTCATGGTGTGACTTACCTAAATCCTAAGTTATTCATTAACCATACGTATGTAACTCATGTGCTTTGATATAAGTGGAGGCTTATGCTCTAAAGATGATCGAGCCAAGAAACGGTATGTTGGGTAGATGACTTGTGTATGATATAACTTTACTAGAAACAATGAAATTCATAACTTGATTAAAGAGTTAATGATATCCTCTCATTGGTATTTTTTTGGATTGATAAATATGGAACATGGTCATAAGTTACTTGTTCTCGAATGAGTAATTTATCACAATCATTAGTTGAAAGTGGTCATATTAATCACTAAGAAGATACGATGGTGACAACGAGATAAAATAAAATTATATTGAGTGAACTTATTTAACTTAAAGGAATAAATGATATCATATTATAGTAACACACACATGGCGAGACCATCAGACAAAGCAGTTGGATGGATTGCTTTCATAAAGAGTAAACAATAAGAAGTTTTCAATTATGGTACTTATTGTGGACTTACTCCATGATTAAATAAATTACGAATTATTAGAATGATGCTTCTGGATATAATTTCAATTATTCGAGCTTACTTGTATATGTCTAATCGGTCTTTCTGCTAGTTCAATAAAAGCTCGATCGATTTACATTTGAATCAGAAGAAAATTCTGCGACTTTGGAAATAATTTAATTGAGTCGATTTATTCGATATGGAATTAAATTAGGTGGTCGTGTGAATTATTCAATTAGTGTAACACCTTATTCTCGACCCGATTTATTGGATCAAAATATAAGATGTTACAATTCTTACATACTTAACAAAATTTTACAATCTATGAAAACCATATTGAGTGTACCTCTTATTTATTTAAATTTTTTTCTAAGACAAAAGGTTTGAATGAAACATTTATCGTTTGTCACAGACTCTCAAAGGTAGTATAAAGCCTTACGACATAAATGTTTGATTAAACATATATATTTGTAGCGTGTATTATTTGAAAACATGTTTCTAAAAGCGTCCCTCTATATGCATAACATTTCCCTCAATCTACCACCATGGTGCATCCCTAGTTGGTCCCCCTAGCACACTGGTTCAATTCTCAGAACTTGCATATCGAAAGACGCATATAAGTTCAAAGGAACTTAGTGAGCCTCACTCATTATTACCTTTAAGCGATGTTGTAGAATTTCTCGACTCAAAGGTTTTGGATTTCCTTTCAGACCTTGGCAAATACTTTTCTAATTCCTAATTGGCGGATAACCATGCGCCAATCTCTACATTTAACCGTCTTATACATATTTTACTCAACTGGCAGATTTCAGACTTCACACCATATTTCGAATCACATTACACATGTTCTTTGCAGATAGTAGTTGGATACTCTTCCTCGAACGAAACTCAACATATACTACTTTTGACAGATTCCTTTGTAATACCCAACGATTATCAACACACCAACTACATCGTATCTTTAAATCAGTCAAAACAAACATATTTGCTTAGAAGAATACAACGCTTTAATTCAATCAATGAAATCCCAGATAACTTCAATACAGAACCTAAGAAATTCCAAGTTTGGTGGACACTTGCACCACTAATGTTCCAAATATACAAAGTTCCTTAATATTGCAGATCACTATAGTGGAATCATTAAACGGGTACACTGTTGAGAACTCTTTCAGATAATGCCTCATAAACATGCTCGGGTCTTGCCACAAGGATAGAATATCAACTTGTTGTTTAAATGTTGTAGAATTCACAATATATACCTTCTAGAAAACTCGCCACAAGTATTCCCAGATTACTTCGCCACTGAGGCTTTCTAAAAAATATGCCAAGAATGTTTTACAGAGAGTTCGCCATAAAGGCTTTATAGAGAGTTCACCACAAAATCTTTACAAAATATTCACCACAAATGTTTGGTTTGGTTTGCCATCAAGACACCATATCAACTGCCGTGTTCGACAATATGGATTTACCTAAACTCATTATAACCAGAGGTTTTCCCATCGTCACCTTTGGGACACGCAAAAACCATGGTAGACAAATGCAGCTCATCCTCCATTTCTAGAATGTGTCATGGCCATGGTCTTTTCACAATGATTGCCATACTACCCTTTTCTCGTGTTTACTATCCCAACGAACGTTATTAAAGCACCATTGCAGGGTCTATTATTGTATCACATATTTTTCCCAACACTCCGTCCGTACCCCTTTAACACAACGCACATTGTCATACACCACTCAAATAACATAATGGACGCATCTACACAGATTTCGCTCATAATCTTAATAGAGTCATACTTCCTAGCATTTAACTTCCCATGCATGCTTACCACACATTGTCATATTCATACAGTGCATCATACACTTCAAAGCATCCATTCGAATGCTTCACAAAGAATATATAACCATACATACACGCAACTTCTCAAGAAGACATGCACATCAACCATACAAGGAATCATTATAATATAGTGTGTAAAAGTCGAGTTTAGAGACTCATGAGTAACCTACCTTAACCTCAGCCTAGAGCTTTTGTTTCAAATCTTTGTCCCAAACCAACAGCAACAACTACTTAAACAATCATAAGATTTCCATTAGAATCTCTATTACAGACATTTTACTAACATTTCAACTATATGTGACCCCCAAGCATGACCTTCCTGTAACACCCTTCCCTTTTATAATCGTAATGTGTAAAGCTGTAAGACCGACCATAAGACTGAATCATCTACTCACTAAATGAGATCTTAGTTCGATCTTAATGAAGAAGAAGAAGAAGAAGAAGATAATGTTGAAGTTAAAGAAGAATCTGAACATTTTCGATCTTAATGAAGAAGAAGAAGAAGATAATGTTGATGTTAAAGAAGAATCTGAACATTAAGTAAATAGAAAAATCATCTGAAATGTCCCCTTCCCATAAATATACTCATGGTCCCCCTTGATTTCCTTACCAAATCTATGGTAGGTAAAAGAAAACTGATAACATGTTAATTTGCATGGCTTTTTGTGTTTAATTCGGTTAGTTTTTTAATTAATCCCTGCCGAATTAGTTCTTTTATGTTTTAATCTTATCAGGGATGCAATTGGGACGCTAAGAGTAAAAAACGACCAGGAAATGACCAAATTGAAACACAATCAATGAAATGAGGTTGAATAAAAAATGTGGAAAAAGTTAAGGACTTATCATATTCTTCTGACTTTGTAAAAGCCTGGATGCAATTGGGACGCTAAGAGTAAAAAACGACCAGGAAATGACCAAATTGAAACACAATCAATGAAATGAGGTCGAATAAAAAATGTGGAAAAAGTTAAGGACTTATCATATTCTTTTGACTTTGTAAAAGCCAAAAATAGAAAAAAAAATCTTATTTTTTATTTAATTTTAATTATATGTTGAAGTGGTTAAAGCCAAAATTAGTAAGTATCATGTGTATAAATAGGGCTTTAATGTACTTAGGAAAGACACATTTAATTTTACATCTTTGATTTTCATTTGGAATTTAAGAGAAATTATTCTTTTTCTTCCAATTTGGGCGCGAGCATTCTGTTGCTTCCATTTCCATTTTTTTGTTCTTTCAAAATTCATTTAATTGCCTTTCAAGTCCATTCCTTTCCTAATTTCCTCCATTATCATCAAATCACCTTTCATAAACCTACAAAGCATGATTAAATCCATGCTTCACTAAATTTCATCTTGGCTTTAGGCTGGTGTTCTTTCCGGTCGGGAATCGTGAGATACGTATCCATACTAAAAATCCTTCCAATCGGTATTCACATTTTTCCTAAGTATCGAGATTGACAACTCATCCCTTAAAGTTAACTCGATTTCAAGTCAAAAAGTGCACTTTGAGTTGGAGTCGTGTTTGCTAACAGTTGGAGAAACAAGTCGGTCGTGCTGTATTCGGATCTCCGAGAACAAATCAAGGAAGAAGTGATCGGGATTAAACGACCCACGCGGTTGAGGCCGTTAATTCAAATTGGGTTTTTCAGAGCTCAAAGCTGCCAGAATCTTGAATTGGGAACACGTGTATCTCAGTTAGATAATCGGTAAGGGTTGGTTTGTAGGTCGTACCAGAACTAGCTACGAGAGGAAAAATTGGTGGTTAGGATGTTCTTAACTACTATCACCAACTTATTGTTTGGAGGAGAAAATTAATTTTCAAGGATCGATTAAAAAATTCGGAATCCACCGAGTCTTGGGCTAAGGCTTATTATCTTTGACTACAAAATCCGAATTTAATTTCTAATTTAATTTTTAATTTATTTAATCATTTATTTATGCTATTTCAATTATTTAGTTTCTAAACATTTCAAAACCCTCTTGATTTATTTATTTTTTTAGCAGGTCCGTTTGAAGTTGTGGGCACGACTATAGCCATGACTATCGACACGACAGAAATTTTGATCACAAGTTAAATGCGAAAGTTTATTACAAAACCAATCCCTATGGACTCGAACCTACTACCACTCTTTAATACTATTTAAAGTTATTTTGTAGGAAATATTTTTGGTGGTTTCGATGCCCATCAAAATTTGAAAAATGTTTTACTTATTGTTGACCAATCATTAGGAGGGTCAAATTAATCCAATTGACTTTTGATGTTAGATGGCCAACCATGCTGCTATGATGATTTGTTTAGTTTTCTTGTTTTAGTGTACAAGCAACCTTTCATACATCTTGCTACTCTGCTCTTTACTCTAATCTCTGCTTCTAATGTTGCAGAATCCCAACAACTCCCAACTAACCCAATACAAATCTACTTGAATAGTATTCATGAGATTAGGTGTACTATATCTTGGCAATGATCCGCGTATAATGTTGTCTTAAGGATAATTAAGTCCCCTACCATTTTCTCATACACTTGATAGGTACTTAGTGCTCAATCAAAACTCTGGAGTGTACTCTTTCTTCACTTGAAGTTACTCTGTAATTTAATCCTTAGATACTGTTAACGGGCGGGTTATTTGTTAGTATGCGCCAATACTCTGACTCGTCAGCAGGCCAACAAGGTGTCGAACTATGTTACACAACGCACCAAACAGTTTACATACATATTTTATTCATCTTTTTGGATTTGCCGATGTTGGGGTGTAATAATTAGAAATTTTGATTAAAGAATTTTCTTGAAAAATTAATTTGAAAAATCTCAGTGATTTTTGGGGAATTAATTTTTATCAAATAAAACTAAATTAATCATATTAATTAAAATAAATATGATATTTTTGGAAATTAATTTTCAAGTATGACAATTGATACAATGGGTAATTGAACTTGAAAATTAGACCCGAGATCAAAAATTGAACCCAAGAACCAAAAACCCAAAAACTGGTTGAACTAGGCCCTGTGTATGAAATTGGGCCGACGATACAACCGGTGGCTAGATCAGACTGGTCGGGCCGTCACTGGTCTGGACTGAACCTGCAACAGCTGAACCGGCCATACCCATTCAAGCAAAATGGCAACGATTCGGTGTGTTGAGGAGAAGTGGCGCCAACAATGGCACCATTGGGCACAGTGGTTGCGATTCTTCGATGGTAGAGCAGTAGAAAAGTTAGACTCCTAGTGGGATTCTATGGGTAATTTGATTTCAAATTTACTTTTCCAAAGATAATATTATTTTAATGAATTTAATATTCAATTTAATTTAATATTTATCTATATATTAAAATGAGATATTAAATTTAATTTAATATTTATTTAGATAGTATTTTATTAATTTAATATTAATGTGAGATATTAAATTTAATTTAATATTTATCTAGATAATATTTTATTAATTTAATATTAATATGATTAATTCTAATCCTAGTTGAACTCTCTCTAAACTATACAAAGAAAGCATGGGTAATTATTCTCATATACTTAAATTCAAGAAAAGTTGTAGAGAGAAAATTGTCTAAAAAAATTATTTTAGAACATTTTTAGAGATGTTTTTATATTTACAACTTGACCCCAACAGTTTAGAGAAATTATGAAGTTGTCCCACTAGCAATAAATTTTTCTTGATTCGAAGCGAGTTCACACTCAACAGACGTGAGCTTGAGGATAACAGAGAAGACTACTCAATCAAAGCATTCATCTTAGACAAATCATAAATGAATAATTTTTTATTAAGTTTTTATTACTTTAGATAACACAACCAAGTTCTTTAGGAAAAAGATTAACTCTAGTTTTTCCTTAAACTTATTTCATATTTTAACTTGATTTTACAACACAATTACCATATCAATTCATTTATTCATACAACATATTTATACACATCCGTACTTAATGTATAAGATCTTAATTTATCAAGTTACGGGGTTATGCTAAGTCAATTTGAGAGTCGGGACCTGAATCCAAACTCAATTATCGAATTTCAGTGTTGTGTCTCAAGATAGGAAACTTCATGTCTCGAGACAGGTCCTATTTTATTATTATTTCTAATTTAGGTTTAAAGTCAACATGTCTCGAGACACTAGAAGTTGTGTCTCAAGGCAATGTCTTTTATGTCTCGAGACCAACCTCCCTTGTTTTCTTAATTTAGCTTCGATGTTTGAATGTCTCGAGACCTAGAACAGCGCAAAACTAATTTAGCTTCAATATTTTCTTGTCACGAGACATAGACCACTTGTCTCGAGACTTAAATGCGATTTTCTCGAGACTATCTTGACAAGTCTTAAGACACTAAGTATGTAGGTTGAACAAGAAGGTAAATTTTATTCTTATGGTCTCGAGACATGTTGATACTATCTCAAGACTCAATGATAAAAAAATCCTAACTACACATTTTTAAGTATACAAACCATACCAAAATGTACCTTCAACATATCTAAACCTTACCTCAATATAAGACCCTTAATTTAGCGCATATAATCACAACCAAATATCATAACAATCAATGTATCATTATCTAACCAACTAATTTACGTATTCAAACTCATATAAACAAGCAAAGTTAGTGGAAATATCATCACCATCAACTAACCTTTAATAGAAAATTGTTATTTACAATTTTGGACCTTTGGCTAATTAAAAATTCATAGCAATAAGATTTTTACAATTTAGTTCTTGTACCCTAAGTAAGAAATTTATAGACAAAATTGAAGGACCAAACTTTAATATTCTATCATACCAACTTCATAAATATTAAATATGAATATTTACGAGCCCGATTTACCAAAATGGGATTCCAAAATCGCATTTTTCAGTACCACTAAAAATTGAACTGTTGCAAGTTTGAACATTTTTAATCTACGAAAATCCTTGTCTGTGATCATGCATGAAAATAAACTTAACTGTACAATGAATATTGAAAGTGAATCATAAAAACACAAACCGCAGTAGTTATTCAATGTTCACATTTTCCTTCCCCTTCACCTTGGATGTTTTGACATCGTCTTTCGCCACGTTAAATAATATAGTTTTTATAACAATATTAGTTTCTCAATTAAAAAAGAATTTTAAAAATAAGTAAATATGAATGCATTTTATTCAATTTAGTCCCTATAAACTTTATCCGAAATACTTGTAATTTTCTATTTTCTTTATCAAATTGAAAACCAATTTCAATTTTCTCCATTAGGGACCTCTAACTTTCAATTCATGACATATTTTTTAATAACTTTCATTTTATTCAATTAAATCCCTAGTGCCATATAATTAAATATAGGGCTTAGTTGGATTTCTAATAAAATTTAGCACTTTTCTCTATTTCCTAACTTAGTCCTAACATAATCTAAGCTCATTTTTCATAATTCCATCACTACTAAGCTTAATCTCATCAATTCTTCATTAATGACAACTTGATTAAAACTCAAAAATTAAGAAACCATGGGCATGAATTGCTAAGCTTAGATGATAAAAAGTCTATAAAAATTATTAAAGGAAGCCTTTCTCACCTTAATTAATTGATGACCGAATAAGGGAGAAAACTCAAACCCTTTTTTATTTTCTTTTTCGTTGTTTCGATTGCGAAAGATGAGGAAGATGATATTTTCATCTTCTCTCTCCCACTAAAATTGATTATATATAAAATTAGTGGTTTCATTAAGTTAACAAATCACTAACTTATCACTAATCATGTTTCTAATTTTGATTAATGGATAATAGTGGAGAAAACCATGGAGTTCCACTACCACAATATTAATTAAGGAATATTTATTTCCAAGGACTTGGTTATTAGCTTTAAGGACTTATAAAATTTCTAATCAATTCCCTATTCCTTTTAATCACCATGCAATTTAGTCCTCATACCATTTATACTAACTTAATTGATTTAATTATTATCTAATTTTGTTTCTTAATCCCGTATTCAACTCATAATTTTTCTCGATTCAACTTCTCAGACAGCTCAACTTAAAATTTTCAGTTCAAAATTAACTTTTTCGACATTAAAAGAATCGGGTCGTTACAAGTAGTTTCCATTTGGCATAATAACAAATTTAGCCCTCAACATTTACACATTTTGTCAATTTGGTAATTATTCTTTTTTAGCTAAATTTGGCAATTAACATTTTTAAAAGATTAAATCACTTTTTAATGGAAATGCTAACTAAAATATTAACTTTTAATGATGTTGGTGTGGCAACTTACATGACAATCTATGTATACTTTATGCTGTCATGAAACTATTTGTCTTATATGCCACATTAACAAATAATTTAAAAATTCTAAAATAACTAAAAATTCAAAATTCAAAAAATATATAAAAATTCATAAAAATTCAAAAATCATTATGAAGTATACATGGATTGCCATATGGGTTGCCATGTTTAAAATTTTATCGTTTTAGTCAGTAATTTTTTTAAAAAAACTAATAATTTAATTATTTTTTAAAGGTTGGTGGTCATATTGACTTTTTTTTAAAGGTTGAGTGCCATATTTGACTCAATATCCATCACATATTCACTTAAAGGACCTTCGCCAACAGAAGGAAGAAAATGTGAATATGAATATATTCTTCTCTTCGTGCGAACCTCCAAATTGGGTCTTTCACTCTCTTCAAATAGTTCTTGAGTAACATCAACAATTTTAACTCCTTGAATAGTTTAAGTAGCTCAAAACTTCAGTCACTTACGCACATTTCTTTCCTTTTGTAGCCTTTGGAATCCTCGCAGTAACACCGTTGCTTTTTCCTGTCTAGCTGCGATATTCCCATCTACATTCTGAACAAAAGGCATATTCAGATAACCAATTTTTGGGTTCTTCACATAATCCCAAAACAACCTTCGTTATAACACTATTATCCCCATATGGCCAAGCCTCATTACATGGCTTTATCCTATCAAGTTGGGTTTCGTCGAGGGTAATAAAGTCCACATCATCCCAATTGTTTGGACATTCCTCTATTAAGCAGAATTGCCAAACGTTCCTCGAGCTGTGAACTTGCTCATATCTAATTGGCGGACTTGTCTGCAGTCTTTTCAATTGAGCCTCTTCTACTGCATTTAGCAAATGAGGATTCCAAGTGCTTCTTTTAGTGTAAAGTTTAACCCAGGCTAAAGGAAAAGGGAGTTCTCCATAAGTTTTCTCAATTTTAATAGATTTATCCCTCGCTAAATGCATGTTGTTGGTGGTGTTATCTACAACAGCTTTTCCTCCCCTTTGAGTGGCGAACATTATAAACCCCTTTTGATTACTTTCACTAGCAAGGGTTACAATGTATATTCTTCTGAATCCATTTACAGAAGCTTCTTCTCCATGTAGATGACAATCTAAGAAATATGTCACTAAGCAATCTGAGAGTCATATTTTGGTAACAATAAAAAGGAAAAATATCAAAGAACCAAATAAACAAATTAAAGTAATTGAAACCTACCAAACTAAACTACATCGAGAACATAAACGAGAAAGGAATTGCAGAAATCCAAAGATTTAGAAAGCAAATGGTAATGAGGCTCAAAATATTTATCCCTATTTATAAATAAGGCAAAACCCTTCGACTGTTACAAAACATCCTAGGCAAAACCCTATTTATAAATCACACGCACACGCGTGCATCATTACATGAAAAAATTCTTCCAATTAATACATGACAATCATATCTAAATATTAAAGATAAGATGGTTTTATTGGGACGTCGTAATACATTGCACATTTCAGAAAATTCATCATTAAACTCAAATGAATGTGATAAGGAGTGAAGTAGAAGGGACGGAAGAAGGATCGTGTTCAAGTTATTTGACTCAAGAAAGAAAGATTTAAATTTGACCTATAAAGAAGTGAACAAATTTAGAAATTAAAGAAAATGAAAACACTAAAATAAGAAATTTAAGAACTAAGAATAAATATTGAAAATAATAAATAAACAAAATTTAAAAGTTGAAGATGGACCGAATAAACCAATGGATGTGAGAGATGGATGGATAAGTATCCAATTGAACCCTTTGAGATATAAACCCAAACAAACTCAATTAATGACTTGCACAAAGAAATAAACTCCCAAAGTTGAAAACTTTATTAATGCAAACAATTGTGTCCTTAATGAACAATGATGAGGCCTTTATATAGGCTAACTAAGTACATCCAAATCAAACTCTAAAGTATAATTAAACTCCAATTAACCTAAATAAGTAATTTCAAACTAAACTTTTTTGTTTACTAAAAAACATAAAACTCCTAGACAACTTAAAATACTTAAACAATACCAAAATTTGAAATAAATAAATAATAAAATAATAAAATAATAAAATCTAATTAATACAAAATTGAGCTCATATATAATAAAAATTAAGCTTAAAAATCAAACCCAATATGAATTATACTCGAATTAAAAGCCTGAAACTTGTAATTTTTGTAATAATACTGTCAAAAAATTCTACTCACGCAGTCTGCACTAAAACGGCCATAACTTGAGCTCCCGAACTCAAAATTGAGTGATAAAAAATGCGTTTCGAAGCTAAGAGATAGATATTTGAACGCTATGAAGACATCTAAACTCAAAAATGCCAGGATCCCATCTAAAAAGTTATTGCAACTCGATTGGCTTTCCAAACTTGAAAATTGGTAGCTTTGGTGAATGAAATTTAATAAATTTTACCTCATCCGTGCATGTACCAGAATGTGCACATAAATATTTTTCTCCTATCATAATTTAATTAGTTTAAAAGTTTTGATTATTCAAAATTCAAATCACAACTTTAAAAAATACAGATATATATTCAAACTTAAAATGAGAACCCCTATACAGTGTATAACACTTCATCATGAACTTCAACACACTTCCATCACAAACACCCATCGTACGACTTCTACACCAAGCTCGCGAAGGTCGGTTTATAACCTTCACTCTCGTAGGTGGCAATTGTTATACATTGTGTAGCAAGCCTTGCAAATCTCACAAAGCACCCATAAGGAACTTAATACGTGCCTTCTAACGGAACCAATGATATCGCGAACCCGAACCCACAGCTAGTTCGTGAACCAGTAATTGGTTCGCAAACCACAGCTTAGCAAACTTCAGAATTGTGCACCTCCGCTGATGCAATATGAGAACCACATAAAGGTCCAAAGTAATTGATTACTAGTCATCCTAACATGTTTCGTCCTAGAATGTCACATCATCGTCACTGCAAGAGTATCAAATCAAACTTCCACGTCAACAATTTTAGGAAACGTAGTTAAGTTTATCATCCACTATAAAAGTTTCATACAAACAACTCACATGGGTCGACTCTCAGAGACTTCCCTCATTGAATCCCTGAACTCTCTCCACGAAACCACAAGTTTCTTCCAACCTTCACGCTCCTTCCTTCTTCATCAACTCAAACCAACAACTTCACTTTATTCACCCCAATGGTTAACAATATGCATAATTATACATAATGCTAACAATTTTTTGATCGAATAATAAAAAATATTATGTTGTAATTACGAGAGTTTGAGTTTAATTTCAAACTACCTTATTATTCACCCAATTTATCAATATATAAATTTTAGATACTTAAAATTTATTACTTGCATTAAAACTTAAACAACAAAATATTTTCCATTTAAACAAACATGAGCCCATGAGCATATGATTCAATTGTAAGATAAACTTGTAATTCATCGAATAATTAAAATGTTTTGGGGTTTAGAAGTTTAGTAGAATGATTTCTCATTTATATGCAATAATGGATTTAGAACATGTTGTATTTAAGTGGAAAATTCAACAAAAAGAGGGGTCGAGTATGTCAGCTTCAAGTCAAATCCACAGTACATGCAACTAACTTGGGATGAGAGGATGAGTAAATATGAAAGGAGTACTATACATTAATTTCGCAGCAATTATGAGAATTGATTTGGTGGGGGTAGAAACCTGCCTTTTTTATTTTTTATTTATAGAACGACTTGAAAATTCCTAGTGCTGATGGCTTTTTATCATCATTCATCAATTTATTTATGTTGACATATATATTGTCGAAATTTTTTTTAAATTGATTTTTTATTTTTTTTAAAAAATAAAAATGAAATTGCCACTAATATTTTTTATTTAGGTGTGATCGGGTCACCTTGAAATTCGATCATTTTAATAAAATGTTAAATTTACTAAAACGATGATTTTTGGTCTACAAACCCAGAAAATGGATTCGGGAGTCGGTTATGCATGAGGAATGATTAGCACCCTCATAACGTCTAAAATTGGTACCTAGTTGATTATTTGATGTCTTAATATCGAGAATTGAAAATTTGAAGAAAATTTACAGTACGATTCCCCTTTTTTTTGCATGATGTTATTTGATTAAAATATCGTTAATTAAATCAAATTTTATGAAAAATGTCTTTGTATTTCGAGTCAATCGGAAAGAAAATCATGCCTCATAAGTTAGGACACGATGTCTCGAATCCCCAAAAATAAGAAACTAAATCAAATTTTATGAAGAATGTCTTCGTATTTCGAGTTAATCAAGAAGAGAATTATGCCGTGTAAGTTAGGGCACGATATCTCGAATCCCTAAAAATAAGAATACTCATTTTTTAATTATTGCCCAAATCTTATATATTTTCAATTATTATTTCTTCAAAAAAAAAAGAAGGGACGTTCGATTATTTTGGTTCGAAGAGAAAATCGTATCCCGTAAGTTAGGGGCACAATTTCTCGAATCCTCAAAGTAAAGAATATCGCCTTAGTCTTTATTTTTTTATGCGCTTATGCTGAAAAACAAATGTATGTGGCAATTATCTACAATGTACGATAATGGAGAAATTATGGTAAAATGACATAAATAATAAAACAAAATGACAATAATATAATGAGTACAAATGAAAAACAATAAAAAAATATTCAATTAATAATATTATCTAATAATACTAATAATGAAATAATATAAAATTGCATGATAACAATAGAATTACATTCATAAAATATTGGATCATTGAGCGGATTTTAACAAAAGTAATATCAATTAACCACAATAATTACTTAATAATGTTAGTAATATCAATAATTAAAAATAAGGACCAAAATAAAATACTCGAAAAATTAGACGGTAAAAAATGAAAAAAATATATGGACTTAATTAAATGAATGGAGGATTAAACTAAAATTCAAACAAAACTTAAAGCACAAATTGCAAGAAAAAAAATAAAGGAAAGGGGAATAAATGACTAAATTTAAAATATAACAAAACTAACAACCTAAATTATAAAGAAACATAACTTAAAGGATTAAATTAAGATAAGATAGAAAACTTTAGGGGGTCAAATGGCAATTATCCCCATCATATTGACACGTGTCACTCCTCAAGGGGTTCACAGTGGGTTAGGGGACTAAATTGCACATGAATTTAAATTATGGGATGAAAATTAAAACAAATAAAAATGAACAGGAATAATTTAAAAAGATAAAAAAATGGAAGGACCAAAGTTGTAAATATCCCCTCCCTTAAAAAACACACGGATCCTAAGGAAAACGGGTGGATTTTCGGGTTAAGTTTCGAAACGACATCATTTTGGGGTTTCTGAAGCAAGGCCAAAACGGCATCGTTTTGATATGCCTATATAAATTAAAAAAATTTTAAAAATCATTTTAGGCTTATTTTCAAAAAAAGAAATTCCTTTCTTCCCTTTTTTTTTCTCTTAGCTCTCCCTAAGTTCGGCCACACGGCCGATGAGTCTCCGCAATGGCTACTGATCACCGGTGACGGAGATCGCCGCCTCCGGTGGCCGAAAATCACCAAAATTTTCCCAAGGAGTCCCTTTTTTCACGTAGAACTCCGATTTGTAGTCGGAATTGCAAAAAATCTCTGAAAGGGAGAGAAACCTTTCGGCTTCTACCTCTCTAACGAATATGTAACAGGTAAAGAAAAACTTCCTTTTTTATTTTTTGTGTTTCGAAAGTAAAAAATAACAATAGGCTACCTTTCTTTTTTGAACTTTTTTTTTGCTTCGATTTTTTTATTTCGATTCCCTCCTTTTCATTACAATATTTTTTGGTCTTTATAACTGAATATATTACAATATTTTTGTTTATTTTTTGCTTTCGATTGCTTGTTCTTGTGCCTTTTTCCTTTTTTTCTCTTCTTACAGGGGCGATGGAAGTCAACAGGGTTGGGGCCATTACCGTTTTGGTGAAAGTTGCAGAAGTCTCGGGCACCGCGTTCGCTGACATGTCGAGGAGCGGCATGGCAAGGGGCTAGGGCAACTAGGGTTTCCTATCTTGGTTTTAGGATTTGGGTCACTAGGCTTCTCTTTGTGTTTGGGCTTGTGTTTTGAGTTTGTAAAATTGGACTATTAATGGACTCATCTGTTTATTATTTTTAAAATTTTTGGTTGTTATCTTATTTGGGCTCGGGCTAAATTGAGCCTCTACATATATTTAGCAACTTTTACTCTTAAAAATTGATATCACAACTTCCACAATATATTAAATTCGTCATATCAAAATCTGACTCTCTCAATTATATTTGCATGCGATTGATATAAATTATATTTTCCTTTTAACAAAGAAATTGCAAAATGATTATTTAATTATTTTATTTTATTTTGTTACTTATAGTTAAATGGTTAATGAAAAAATGACATGATAACTTTTAAAATTAGTACAATACTTTAACTTTCAATATCTATATATTGTGTTAATTTAATATTGATTCTAAAAAAAAGTTAACCCTCAACATTTACACATTGTGCAATTTAATTTTGCTTTTCTTTGTAATCCTTTCACCAACTAAAAAAAACAAATTTATCAACTAAATTTGATTGACAATATACCAAAATTGAAAACACAAAAAAAATCCAAGATAATAATTTTCATATTTTCTCATTCTTTTAAAATTAAGCCCTCAATGTCACAAAAAGAAAAAAAATTGCAAAAAAGATCAAATTACATTATGTGTAAATATTGAGAGTTAAAATTTATAGAATCAATACTAAATTGATACAATATATAAATATTAAAGATTAAAATTACTATTATGTCAAATTTAAAGGCTATCATTAGTAAAAAGAAAGTGAAATAGTTGAGTGACAAAAAAATATTAAAAATTAAGTGGTTAACAATATAATTTAACCAAAACTATAATACATAAAAAAACATTAGGTTTAATTAATAAATGATGACATTCCACAATTTAACATTCAAATCTTAATGACCACAACTACTTTTTTTAACTTTTAACCTCTTTGGATATTTTAAAACCTAGTCGCCATTTGTGCGGCAGGGCAGGGTAGTCCACTTGCTATCCCCCATTCCCGTCCAGTGGTCACTTTATCCAAATAATATAAAAAAAAGTAAATTTTGAAATGGGTTGTCAGCATGATTAATTACAGAAATGGTATGTTTTTTGGGTGAAGCCTTTCTCATAAGCGCCACCACCTTTTTTATAATATTTTTTTTGGTTTTTTTAAATATTATTTTATTAGTGGTGTCTTTTTAATAGGCGACACCACTTGTATTATTTTTCGGGTACAATACATGACCCGTGTATATGTAGAAATATGGTATGGGATAGGTGGTGCGTATCTGGTAGGTGCCACTGGTGACTCCAACCTTATAGGCAGCATCAATGCTTAATTTTTCACCTATTTAAACTCACCTGAAAATTAAATGAGCAGGAGATATCCAAAAAATTTAGCAGAACAGAAGTAAGAAGATAGGGAGAAGAAAAAAAGAAAAAAAGAAAGGAAAAAAAAAGAAGGTTAAGGTATTTTAGTTTATTTCTTTTTAAATAGAATGAAGAGTTTTGTTAGTAATTTTGTTATTTGAAAGTTATTTTGTTAGGTTACTAATTTTGTTAGCTTCTGAATGAAAAATAAAAATTTTATGTAAGTAACTTTTTTGCTATTCGAAACTATTTTGAGAATTTTGAATTTCTTTTTAATAGATCTAGTATTTAAGATGGAGAATTAGTTTTTTGTATGCGTTTATTTTGATGGAAAAATTTTGACAACAACCGTGGGATGTATATTTGAATGTCACCAACAAGTAACAATGAGATTTAATAGAAATATCTTGTTTGATTATATGAAAGAAATGATTAGTGCAAAAATTGATAGATGTTGTGAGAGAAGGATCTCGAAACTTTTCTACAAGTTTCCAGTTTCGATGGATCCCATAAAATTCACCGAAATGGAACTTGTAGACAATGAAGACGTGGAGACAATGGTCGCTCTTTATTGTGGGACTCGGAGCAACTAAAATGTATCGATTCAGTTATTTACTGAGTTAGCTGGTGTAGAGCCAACTACAGATCCCAATCCATTAGGTGAAGAACATGGAGCTCAAGAGTTGTGTATGGTGGTTCTGATATCCTACGTTGATAATCAATCGACTATACGCGGGATCGACATTGATCTTAATGCGTCACCCGAGACTGATGTAGTTAGTGATGATATATACCATAATAGTGATCCTTCTAATCACGAGGTCAATAGTGATAGTAATCTCGACATGGACGAAGTCCCGAATGAAATTGACGACGAAGGCATGAATGACGATGAAAATGTTAACACGTCTTCAGTTGAGAACTAGATTCATCGTATTGTGATACACAATAATCTTGGGACACACATGTCGCGGATAGACCCTGATGCGGCACACACGGCTGAGTTCCCGGAGTACCCTGAAATATTACCTACTCACCGACTGGCCGTAAATTCTGATCCTAAAGAGTTGTTCGTGGGCCAAAGATTCGAAAATAAGGAAGAGTGCATATTTGCCATTAAGCGGTATAACATGAATATATCAGTGGACTACAAAGTCGCAGTATCTAAATCGATATTATATATTGGGGAGTGTTGGAGGTTGGCGGAAGGCTACAATTGATGGATACGAGCTGCATTTATCCAGAAGTCGTAGATGTGGGAGATAAGAAAATTTGTTGGGCCTCACACATGCACTTTACCACGTATGACAAAAGATCATCAAAAACTTGATTCCAAAACTATCTGTACGTGCATCATACCAATGGTAAAAGATATGCTGACTATTAAAGTTTCGGTACTGATTTTTCAAATGTAGGCACGATTCCAGTATCAAGTACCATACCGAAAGGCATGGGATAGCAAAACAGATGGCAATGTAGTAATTGTACAGATATTTTGATGCATTGTGCAATGAGTTACAGGGATGGATAGTCGCTATGCGAGAGTACGTGTCGAGGACTTTCATTGAGTTGCAAACATGACCTTATTATGACCCGGATGACCAACTACAACGAGAAAAAAATTCCCCACGGATGTTCTAGACATTTGATTCATACGTGTGTGCATTTTCCCACTGCAAGTCGTTTGTGCAAGTAAATGGGACATGGTTATATAGTAAATATACACATATCCTACTTCTTGTGGTTGCTCAAGACGGGAACAAGAATGTGCTCCTGATAGCATTTGCCATCGTAGATAAGGAGAATATAGAGTCGTAGAAATTCTTCCTTACAAACCTGCGGAGGTATGTTATTAGTAACGATAATATTTGCATCATCTCCGATAAAGGAAAATGATTAATTGCCACCATTAGGCGTTTCGGTGTGCCATGGAGATTTGTTTCCTGCATCTAGCACATCGCAGCTAATTTCCACCAAGATTATAAGAATGCAGACTGGCGGAGACAAGTTGTGAGAATGGGTAAAGAATAACTTTATCATTTCAATATATAACCTAATGTTTTAAGGCGAGACTATAACTTATATTTCTTAATACATACATAGCGCACGAGCTAGAGCCACACATTTTTCGAAAAAAAATGACTCGACTTGAGAGTAACATGAATACATCTTTCCGACAATGGTTGGGTACCATGGAGCCGTGACAATGGGCTCAAAGTTTCAACGAGGGCTTTTGCTATGGTCATATGACAATTAATTTGGCAAAGGGGTTTAACTCTGTGTTGTTAAAAATATGACATTTTCCAATTTTATCTGTCTTCTCAACTACATTCTATAGGTTAGCTACCTTGATGCCAAGAATGGGGCAGCACCAAGTCAACCAAATAGAGGCGGGACACGTGTTTGTCGAATATGTCAAGAATGCAATGGTTACAAATTGGTGGATGGCGAGGTTGATGAATGTAGAATTATATTCACGACATAATGAAAAGTTTCGAGTTATAGAGACCATCGGTCATCGACCTGGTATACCACCTAGGTCCTACGGAGTTGATTTGCAAAACAAATGGTGCGGTTGTAGGAGGTTCCAGACACTTCATTATCCTTGTGTACATGTCGTGACAGCTTGTGCTAAAGTCTCGCTCAATGTTAAACAATTTATCGGTGAAGTGTACACCATCGAGCGCACGTTGCCTGTATGGGAGAACAAGTTCCCAGTGCTTCCTCACCTATCTACATTGGAGGTGCCTCCGATGACTTTCGAGCTTGTCCCAGACAAAGGGTTGCGTAGGAATCCGAAAAATCGTCCGCAATCATCTAGAATCCATAACGAAATAGACATTAGGGAAAAATTCGACGAGAAGCTGTATGGCGTATGCAGATTAGCCGGTCATAATTGGATGAAATACCCGCTCCAAAACTACCAAATTGGACAATCGTTGCGATTGAATAGGAATTGAGATGTTGTTCAAGCCCTATTAATTATATTCACTACATATAGAGAGGATTGAATCTAAAATTTGTCTAAAATTTATTGCAATTAATCTAATTTGAATTACAAAGTTGTCTAAAGCTTGTTGCGTTTATATTTTTGTTGAATTAAATAACGTTTTTACATAAATAATACAAAGTTTATTATTTAAATTGTAAAAGACCCATAAAATTAATAACTTAAATGGCAAAAAAGTCATTACATAAGTACAAAGTTGACTATTTAAATTACAAAAAAACCCTAAAATTAATAACTAAAATGGCAAAAAATTCATTACATAAATATAAATTTATTTAAATTACAAAAACCCTTAAAATTGATGGTTTGATGATGTGGTCCTAGGGGTATATTTTTGTAGAGTTTGACATTCACGTTGCAGGTGATTACGATGATCAACATTCTCTTCACTCACATGTGGGGTGTGCGAAACATAAATGAAAAATCATGTCTCAAACGCCATCGATGAACTTTAGCCGGAAGTAGTGGAGTACGACGGTGGATACGGGCCGAGAGGAGTGGAGTACGGTAGTGGATACGAACCGAGATGACTGGAGTACTGAAGTGGTAGTGGGCAGAAGATATCAAACTCTTAATGATATCCGTGGCCTGACGAGCCCGAGAAATGGTCATCTCCCCCAAATCTAAATGATAAGAACTATCCTCAGAGTGTAGCTCCGGCTCTGCCTCTGGCTCGGGTGCATGATGCGGATCTAGAATGAGTTGCCCAAGTTGTGTCATATGTGGGGGGACTACTATTGACCGCCCACCAAACAAAAATGGTTTCCCTATATCAGAGTACCACTGTATGTACTCTAACGAGGGCTGTAGATCCAAAGCATGATCCATTTGAGGTACCCTCTCCAACCGGTTGTTCCACATTGTAATATATTATTCACGCACTTTAGTCCAATCACTTTCATGTTTCCCGCTCTTGTTAATCCCATGGATCCCCCCAATCGTATTGGCAGTGTCGGGATATACTGTATGCAACTAAATTGTCGGAGTACTCGATCACCATTATACCACTCCACTTTCTGAAAATTGATAACGGGTGCGCTAATACACCATAGGTTTGAGTGGACGTGAGCAGAAGAGGGAATAATCGCCATAATTTCTGGAACAGAATACAACATCCAAATGAACTGCACATTTAATAACATGGTTATATTAACGCAAGTCGAGTGAGATAAAATAATAAATAAAGTTGATATTGGAAAAACTTACCCCCTCTTCAGCGTGATTCTTGATCATTAGACGGTATATCGGAACCGTGTATGACCTCTCGATACTCGGATTAGTGCTCCATCTACAAAAACAAATTGTTAGAATAATATAATCCAAAAAAAGTCAACTAATTGTTATAATGAGTAAAAATTCATCATCTATTAGCGAGTGGAAAAACATGATTGGTAACTAATGGATGCCAAGAATAGCATTCGGTAAAGTGTCCATGACTGCAACAATATGAGGCATTCGCCTATAGCATTCGGTAAAGTGTCCACGACTGCAACAATTTGAGGCATTCGCCTATGTCTACTACAGAAAGATTTGTCGTCCAACAAAGTTCGCGATACAACATGGCTAACACTACGGACCCCTAATTATACGAATAAGTGTTATGCAAATTAGATAATAGGGGTAAGTACATCAAGTGGACCCTATTGCCGTTTGCATCCGACATGAGTACACCCTCTATAAAGTGCATAATATAAGCTCGAACGGCATGCATTACCTCCCATTCACTGGCAATACTTGGCAAATGCTTGAAATTGACCTTTAGCCATGAAAACTTCAAACTCGTAAATTTTCCCTCACTTGGTGAGTGTCCAAGTAAGTCATAGCGAAGGGCCGGCCTAGAGATCCAACTTACGCCCGTGACTGCATTCCCATCGATGGGGAGCTTGAGCTGCAGTGCAACATCCTTTAGAATGGCGCCATCGCTCGACTAAAGCGGAAATCAAGTCATATCGCAGATCAAAGGTCCGGATCAATGCCGCTGATCCAAACCCGGCTAACTCCAAGTATGGCATTAGGCATTCATTTGGCAGAAACCCTACACTATTAACATGGCCCCTCAATGCGCGGTACGGGCCCTGACATTATTAAATTAGTAACATAGTTAATACAATATAATTTAATTTCGCAAATAACATGAGTATCAAATAAAAATTTCATTACCATCTCATTAATAGTACTTGATATGTGATTATTATTAAACAAAGAACCCATTTATTGCAAATATGCAATTAAAAAAATGAATTCATTTAATTTGTTGCTAAAAATACAATAAATAATTTTGAATTTCAGAAATAGAAAAACACGATAAATATCTCATAATTTCTCATAATTTACCTACAATAAAAAAATTATGTTAGTTTACAATAATAATATAATTAAAATAAATATAAATTATCTAAACATAAAAAAACATACGAATTAAAAAAATAAAAATAGAAATAGAAATAGAAACATACCTGATTAGTTTCTTTCAAACTACCTATAAAATTATATAAAAACAAATTTAATCAACATTTTAATAAATCAATAAAAATTGTCAAATAAGTAAAAAAATAAAATAAAATTACTTTATATAAAAATTAAATTTAAAAAAAATCACAAAACACTAAACCAAACACTAACCATTTATATAACCTAATCATAAATTACTAACCAAATAACTATAAATATTTTTTTAAAAAAAATTTACATTACTAAAAAATCACAAAACACTAAACTAAACACTAAGAATTTATATAACCTAATCATAAATTACTGACAAAATAACTATAAAATTATTTTTTTTTAAAAATTACATTACTAAAAAATCACAAAACCCTAAACTAAATACTAACAATTTATAACCTAATCCCATAAATTACTAACAAAATAAATAACTATAACATTTATTTTAAAAGAAATTACGTTACTAAAAAATAACAAAACACAAAACACTAACAATTTATAACATAATCATAAACTATTAACAAAATAACTATAAAATTATTTTTAAAAAATTTTTACATTACTAAAAACTCACAAAACACAACAATTTATAATAAATTACTAACAAAATATTTAACAAAATAATTTTACATTAATAAAAATATCACCAAATACTAAACTAAACACAACAATTTATAACATAATCCTAAATTACTAACAAATTAATTTTAAAATAATTATAAAAAAATTACATTCATAAAAAATATTAAACCAAAACCATAAACACTAAACATAAACAATTTATAAATAATAATTAATAATAAAAAAATTTCACAACTTATTAATTAAACTCTTTAAATTAAAAACAAAATTATTTACTAAAATAATACATTACCCTTTTTTTCTTTCTTCTCCTTTCTCTCCTTTCTTTCTCTCTTTTCTTCCCCACACACCGATGCTTCATCTTCGGGGACCATGCTTATAAAGTCCCCCATTTCAAATTTTTTTTCCCTTTTGAAGGGACTAAACACTGCCTTGGCAATGTGTTGTGCACAGGGGGCAAGAGAAGGCTGAGACACTGGGCGATCGGCGTGCAGGGGTGAGGGAACTGGTCACTCCAGTGCCGCCTATCTGACAGGGGCGACTGGTGCTGCTAGTCTAGGTGGCATCACACGCGCAGGCATTTTTAACCCGTATTTTGACTCGGTATATATAAATATTTTTTTAAAGTCAAAAAAAATTGTTATAAAAAAATGTAGTGGCGCCTATGAAAAAGACTCCACCCCAGAAAAATACTAATTTAGTAAATATTAATGCTGACAACCTATTTCAGTATTTAATTTTGTTTTATATTATTTGGGTAAATTAACCCCATCCAGTGCTTTTTTATCTTGCTTTCACCTCTCCTCCCACCCCCTTCTTCTACTCTTGATTCAATTACCTTCATTGATTTCTTCGACCTTTGACTATCAAGACGAGATGGGTTTAGATCCTCTCATTGGAGGCCTTCTCTCATTAGATTCATCATGGATGCTTCATCTCATTGCTTTTTTTAGTCCTTTTTGACTCCTTTCCTTGTCTACAAAAGCCAAAAATACTCTTAAGGGAGGCTAAGATTGAAATTTACCAACTATTGAAAGTTAATTACTCAAAGACCAATTTAGTTTTGGCTGGATGAGTAATTTTACTATCCAAAAAAATAAATTAATAAATTAATATTTTACTTGTTAAAATGGTAAAAGAATATAATTAATTTAAATAAATTATATTCTTTTACCATTTAATAGTAAATCAAGTTGGAGTCAACATAAACAAAATTTAGTAGTGTTCAAGTCTCAATGTGAAAAACACT
Source organism: Gossypium hirsutum (assembly GCF_007990345.1). NCBI lineage: Eukaryota > Viridiplantae > Streptophyta > Magnoliopsida > Malvales > Malvaceae > Gossypium > Gossypium hirsutum. Next base: position 65,990,901 of record NC_053438.1, on the reverse strand, counting down.
ATATCTAATTAAGATAATTAAAATATATAAAACTATTTAATATTACAATAGAAAAGTATAAAATTACATAAGATTGTTTATGTTTTGGCATTAACATTGTATTAAATATTATTAGTATGGTTTTCTCCCGCTTCTTACTAAGTTGATTATTTGTTTGTGTAAAATTATAACATAAAAATGTAAAGATTAAAATATATTTTAAGTAAGGTTTTCATTATCGGATCGGTGGTCGATCGGATTAGACCATTGGTTGTATGGTTCAATTAAATAAATCATTAAAAATCATAAAACAAAAAACAAAACAAAAATGATTCAATTGGTTTTTAAGCTGATTCAATTTGTCCATATTGATTCATGGGTCAACTGGAATAATGTCTCTCTCCAAACTGGTACCTCAGCCAATCCAATCCGCTTCAAACTTCAAACAACCATGTCTCTAAGACTTTATGTTCCATACATTTGGAATTTAGTCCTCCTACTTTTATTTTCAAGAATTTAATCCATCTACTTTTTTAATTTTAAAAATTTTCTTTCAAATTATATACAACCACATAATATTTTAATTGAAAAGTTAACAATATTAACTATTTGAACTAATTAATAATATTATAGAAATATAGAAAGAAAATTATGTAAGAAATTAAAGCATAAGGATTAAAATTTAAATTTATGCATATTAAAGGGACTAAAATTGAAAATGATCCGTTTTATAAAATGCCAAAAAAGTAAAATAAAAATAAAAAAGAGCATGGTGGGTGGGTGCCACGTGTAAGTAGGAGGAAGGTCCTTTAGACCTTCATTTGATATATAGTTTTTAGTATGGATATATTATTTGTTTGCCTCAACTTACAGAGTTAAAATTTAAAATTAAAATATATTATAATCCACTCTCTACCTTTTACATTTAAAAATTTAGGTCTAACTGAAATTTTTCTATTAATTTATTGGTCTGATATTTTGAAACGGGTTAATTATTTATTTATATCAAATTATGGAGTAAAAATTTGAAGTTTATAATATGATTTAAGTCATTATACACTTTATACATTTGAAATTTAGTCCCCTTATTTTATTTTTCAAGAAGTTAGTTCATCTATTGTTTAAAATTAAAAATTCAAAGTTCAGTTGTTATCACCGTTAAAATTCTTTAGTTAAAATTCAATAGTATGACATTTTAAAATTTTAAAAAATCACTTAATAGTGATGTAATAAAAAATCGTGTTAAAATTTTTTATGTGAATTTGTTTTCTTAAAAACATGCCTTCAAAGTCATTATTATAAAATTATTTTTTTGTTAACAATATTAACTATTTAGACTAATTAATGACATCATCAAAGTAAAAGACCAAATTATGTCAAATTTAAAATTTAATCATTATTTTATAATGTAAAAAGAAAAAGACAAACCCAAAAGATGTGTCTATCTTTTAAGATCCTTAAAGTATTTAAATTATATATAATTAGGTATCATTTTAATCGAAATTTAACTATATTAGTTATTTAGACTAACTAAGAGCATTATGAAAATATAAGACCAAATTATGTCAAAACTTAAAGTATAATTATTAAATTTCAAATTTAAATATAATAAAAGGATTAAAACTGAAATTAAATCATTTTTATAAAATGCGAAAAAGGGTATGGGTGGGTGCCCAGGTATATGGATATAGATGATGTTTAACTTCTTCTCTCTTTTTTCCTTATAAGCGTAGAAGGAATAACATTAACTTAACAACTAACATAAATATATGTTCCAAAAAGCAATTATTTGTAAAAAGCAAAGTTCAGAATTAAAATAATATTAATTAATTAGACAAAATTGTTTACAAAATTATAATAGCAAACTTCCAATTACACATTTTACAATGTAGTTTAAGATAAATAAAAAATTAGGCTGCGAATATAAATTTTTCTCATTTCTTAATAGGATTTTATAATATTTCAAGGGTCTTATAAGAAATTACACCAAATTAAAGGGACCCATGGATCCTTTTGGGGGCATTTTCTTCTGCTATTCGAGTTTTTTTTGTTTGGGATGCTTCTAGAGTCACTTGTTCTCGCTGCCTCATTGGTTTGCTGTCGAAAGAGAAGAGATTGAGGTTTTGGTGTCACCATGCGTGATGGATTGGCTCGTCTTTCTCGACATCTTTTACCATTTGGGGGCCCTTGCGGTGGTACAAGCTCCCCCAATGGGAGGCAAGCATGCTAATCCGTTTGTTTTCTGGTTTGGGCCATTGTAGTTGTAACCGGTAATAGTAGAGATACATCTAGGATTTTACTCAATTGGGAACAAAATTTTTAAAACTGAATGACTTTTTTTTAATGTAAAAAAGTAACAATTCTTTTTGAATTATTTTTTTATTAAATAAATAAATTTAATTTTTTTTAAAAAGTATGAACGATTTAACTATAAAATTTTTTAAAAAAAATCACACTATATAAAACTAAACATTTCTTTTTGATATGCAAAAAAAAATTACTAATACTATACTAAAAATTTCATAAATATCATTATAATTCCAAAAATTAAATTAAAAAAACTTGGCCTTAGTCTTATTTCTCATAAGATCAAACTCATCAATGATAGAATCTGTTGAAAATTCTTGAGCTATCTCTTTTTCGATGTATGCCACTAAATAAGTTGAAAGAAAATCATCCTCCATTCTGTTGTGAAGTCTTGTCTTCACAATTTTCATGGCTGAAATGCTCGTTTGGTTGTTGCGGTAGATATGGGAAGAGTTAGCACAAGACGAATAATTCTATCAAGAAGAGGATAAATACTTGACTTATTTGTCTTAGTTAGAACTTGACACAACTCTGCAACTGTAGAAGCACTCGGCAACTCCATGCTTTAATGAGCATCAAGTTGAAAATGCTCCAATTGAATCCTCATGTGTAGCTTTTTTTGCTCAGTAAAATCGTTCAGATAAAAATCATTCATAAGCTTGCAGATATCTTCCACCTGAAAAGTTTTGTAATTATCACGTGGATCCAAAGCAGAGCTAAGAACAAGTAACTCCATTACCTCATCATTAAAGCGAGAATTCATTTCTGTTAGCAATGAATTGATACCATCAATGAATATATCAAACCGATAGTGATGCTCAATTATGAGGTTATCTCTCTAGATGCAGGTCAATCAGCTTTGTACGGAGAACTTAAATTGGGAACTTCTATATCATGATCTTTACAAAATAACTTCACTTTCTCAAACAAAGGATCCCACCCATGTTCTTTGAATTTCTGGAGAAACGCTTTAGTTGATGACACCAACTACATCGCATTTAGTATTGGGTCAAATCAATTAATTCTAGAATTTGGCTTTAAAGTCTATATTGGGCCTCTAAGTTTAGTTTTTCAAGGCCCATCATACATTAATATTTGATGATTATTATTAAATTTATATAATTAAAAAAATAAAAAATACTTTGTTAATATAAAGTATAACCTTATGGCTTATGGGGGCGAATTATATGAAGTACAATTCGGCCAAGGGAGGCGAATGTTATACAATATGGACACCAAATAAAAATTTTGAAAATTCAAAGAGGGGCGACCGCCTCCCCGGGGGCCCCTGGATCCATCTCTGGGTAATACCCCAATTAGTGTTTGAAGTATACAAATAAATTTGTGATTACTTTTCACAGGTGATCCTTTTTTTTTCTTGAATTAGAATGGTGCATGTAGTTGAGAGTGGAAACCTCTCGCATCGTTACCAAAATAATCGACCAACATGCTACGAAGTGGCCATGTGATCCTAATGCTTTTCGCAACTAGACAAGAATCTCCTACAACTCTTTTTTTCCAATTAATTTGTGAACAAGGAGGCAGGACCCAAGTTCTGCCCTTTATATTATGGTATCAACTACATATGCTTCTAAAGCTACCACCACAAAAAAGCTTATTTCAGTCTATTTTCACTCGTCCTTTGTGCCACTGATTTTCCATGGCTTTTTATATTTAAATAAATAAAGCCATTTCCAAACTAGGCAAGGATTGAGTTATTTCAACAAAAAATTACTTAATTTTCTTGGCCTAAGTATAACAATGGGGGAACCTAAACGACTGGTCTCATCATTTATGCCTCTTCCGACAATATATTTTCTAAATAATTTTCTTTATCCAAACTTGCCTTGCATTTTTTTCTATTTGAACTAGTTTCTTAACAAGTGCAAACTAAGATTTCTCTTTCCTCATTCATGAATCTAGGTATATAAAAGGGTGAAAATTAACCTTCCAGTACTCATAACATTTTAGGGTTAGATCACTAAGAGTGTGTTTGGTTGGGTGGAAAGGTGAAGAGATGGGAGGAGGGAATGAAAAAGTGGAAAGAAAATAAATTGAGCGTGCTAATGTGCTTGGTAAGGAAAGAAAGTGAGAGGAAAGAAAAATAAGAGGGAGGATCTTTTTTATCCTAATGCATAAAAATTAATCATTTCAAATTGAAATGATTTGATTAGAGGGAGAGAAAATGAGAGAGATGTGTATGTTAGCTTAAACTTATGCATTTTCAAATGTTTTATTTTCTTTCTTTCCATTTTTCATCTCTCCTATCAAGCATGTTTATGAAAAAAAAATGTTTTCCATCCTTTTATTTTTCTACCCCTTCAATTTTCTATCCTTCCAATTTTTTTTCACTGTACCATGCAAAGCCTAAATCTTTCTAAATTCCCATTTTTAAATTAATTTCTAAACTTCATGTTGATCCAATAATAAAAGTATATATACTTATGGCATGGGTAGCTTAGATATAATGTACTGAAAAAAAAAGCAATGCTAATAAATTTAGGAAAGCCATATCTTTCTTTTTTTATTTTAAACACATTATATTTTAAGTTGCCTATGTAGTAAGAATACATATGTTCAATTTGCATTTTAAATATGTTTCATATCAGCTTTGAGTTTGTAACACCCCTTACTCGTATTCCGGCTCGGAACAGAGTATGAGGTATTACTAAGTTTTTTTTTTAAATTTCGACAGCATTTCTGCTTAATTTTGCTTAAACCTCCTGTAAATTTAAAACACAATCCAATATATATATATCAACCAAACTCATTTATAACGATACTCACAATTTAACTATTAATGAACACCACATTTAAAACGAGGCATAACATAAGTTTACATGATGATTCCATATTTCATAGGTCGTCTATACATGCCATAAAATTTCCGGAGCGATAGTAGCAAAATACCCCAAGTGTGAAGGATAGTGTGGATGATTGTCTGACTTTGTTCCAAATTTCCGAGTTGTTGGAAGTCACTATAATCAAGGGAAAAATAAAATCGAGTGAGCATATAGCTTAGTAAGTAAACACATGATAAATAAGTAATTACTCACATAACTACACCAAAATATAAACTTATTCATGAATAACTTCATTGTTTAGGCAATTTCCAGCAAACTATTTTTCTGCGTCATAGTCACTAATTTATTTTTATCCGGAGCTACAGGGCTCCAAATTGAGTTCTGTAAATTTTCCATGAAACTAGACTCATATACCATTTCACCATAAAAATTTAAGAATTTTTGACCCAGCCAATTAGTACAGTTTATTCATTAAACCTTCCCCTGTTTCACTGCCCAATGGTTCTAACCCTTCCTCACAAAAATTCCCTTAACTCTCTGTACAAAATTTTAAAAATGGTTTCTCTTGTTTCTATTAAAAATAGACTCAATAAGGAATCCAAGGATATAAATTTCATGCCATAATTATTTTTTTACAATTTTTGGTAATTTTCCAAAGTTAGAACAGGGGATCTCGAAATCAATTCAGCCCTGTTTCAGTAAAATTCAGATATCTCCAAAAATACAACTCTTTTGCTTATTCTCTTTCTTTCATATGAAAATAGACACATTCAGCTTCAATTTCATATATTATTCAGCTTCCCATTCATTTTCCACCATTTATGGTGATTTTTCAAAGTTACCCAACTGCTGTTGTTCAACACAGTTTATAATTAAATCGTTCCTTTTTCGTTTTTGATATTTTCTCCCATCTCATACATGGATCGATTTAGTGTCCAACTCAATATTTACCCCATAAAATTTTCCACCATATGGCAATATTCACCTTCCACACTTTTTCGTTGAACACTCGGAATGTTAACCGTTATTGGTGGATCTCGCACTTAGCACCACTACTGAATCGGGGAATCAGCACTTAGCAACCCCTCGAGGGAATCAGCACATAGCAACCCCCTTTTCATTTCAAAGATACAGTGGATATCGCACTTAGCACCACCAATGAACCGGGGAATCAGCACTTAGCAACCCCTCGGGGGAATCAGCACATAGCAACCCCTTTTCACATTTCAAAGATATGGTGGATCACGCACATAGCACCACCAATGAATCGGGGAATCAGCACACAGCAACCCCTTTATATACAACATACTCCGGCTTATTCCGAGTGTTCAACCCATAAACCATATATTGCAACCCTTTACCACATTTCCCGATTTAACAACATTTTTAGGATATGGCCAAATATTTATTTTAATTCCAAATATATCTCAACATATATCAAATAATGTCAAAATAATACATTAAGTCACGTGTTTACTTACCTCGGTGCAAAATATCATAATTTTTCACTTTACTCCACTATCTTTTCTTTTCCTCGTTTGATATACTCTTCACGTCTTTCTTGATCTATAATAGCAAATTTAACTCGTTTAAAGTCCACATTTATTAAAATAATCCACCACTCAACTTTTTGAAAAATTACAATTTTGCCCCCAAACTTTTGCATAATTACATTTTTGTCCCCAAGCTCGGAAATTAAACTTCATCACTTATTCTTAAGTTTTATAACATGCTGAACATTTTTCCCTTCTATGGCAACATCAAATTCCCACTCTAACACATACTTTTGAATATTAATTATTTTTACCGATTATGTCTATTTACCCGTTTTCGCTTAAAATTGCTTAGCAAAAGTTGTTTAACATAATCTCTAGCTTCATATTCCACCATAAAACAGCAAAATAAACACATTTCACCTATGGGTATTTTTCCAAATATGAACCCTAACACGAATTAATGGTAGAATAAGCTAAACCAAGTTACTGGGATTCCAAAAACGTAAAGAACATTAAAAACGGGGCTTGGAATCACTTACTATAGAGCTTGAAAGCTTAAAAACCCTAAATATGGCTTCCCCCTTGCTGATTTCGTTCACCATGAAGAAGATGAGCATATTTTGCCATCTTTTTCTCATTTAATTCTATTTAATAACCAAATGACTAAAATGCCCCCATTTAAAAAAATCTATTTCACTCATTTCTTATGTCTATTTTTGTCCATCAACTAACTAATGGTCTAATTACCACATAAAGACCTCCAATTTAAAATTTCATAACAATTAGACACTTCTAAGATGTAGAACTCAACTTTTGCACTATTTACAATTTAGTCCTTTTGACTAAATTGAGTGCCCAAACGTCGAAATTTTCGAACGAAATTTTTACGAAAATTTTCCGTGAAATTGTAGACCATAAAAATATAATAATAACCATATTTTCCCTCGTCGGATTTGTGGTCCCGAAACCACTATTCCGACTAGGCCCAAAATCGGGCTGTTACAGAGTTGGCATTTAATGTCGAAGCTAATGGTTAAGTTAGTGAAAGGACTTAATTGATTCGATAGTAATAATTTGATAATTCAATTAAAACATTTTTAAGTTTGTGACAAATTTAAAATCTAGACCATGAACTTTTTAACTTTTTTCCTTGATAAATAAGTCTTATAATATAAACTAGTTCTAAGTACACCTCCTATGTGAGTGAAAGAAATAAATAAAATATAAAAATATTTAAGCAATTATTTTTTTGAAGAAATAATAATTATTGAGAAAGTAATAAAAATGTAAATATTATTATTAATTAAACTTTGATTGTGTGGGTCAAATTGAGATTTTGAATGATATGCAATTAAGTTTAAATCCTTAAAAGGGAAAAGGGAAATATTTATTTTATTGTTCAAAATAATTTAAAGACATAATAATAAATTTAGTTCCTCAAATTTTATTTTTCATTTTGACTTTTATTTTTTTCTAGGATCACTTTAGTCTTCAACCTTTAAATTTTAGTCAAGTAGTTTATTTTTTAAAGAAAAGTTAATTGAATTGTTAAAATTTTAATGGCATTGAAATTGCAATCTACATGGTAGTCCTCATATACTTTATTGTTGGACAATTTACCAATAAAAGCCCTTTTTTTTCAAAAATTACCCAAATGGGCCCATTTTTAATTATTTACCGGAATGGTCCTTTTTCTGGGAAATCGCGTCCACGTCAGCGCGATGTCATGGTACGCGTCAGGAAATCGTGTCCATGTCAGCGCGAGATGCTGACATGGAAGGAAATCGCGCTCTCAAGGACGTGGTTTCCTTCCACGTCAGCATCTCGCGCTGACGTGGACGCGATTTCGGCCTGCGCGTAAACAGTACCCAACGGTCAAAAAAATAAAATACCGGGCCCATTTCGATAAATTTTAAAAATATAGGGCTTTTTCGGTATTTTTAAAAAATAAATTTTGAATCTTTTTGTACTTGTATTTATTTTTTTAATCAATTAGCTCTTCAATATTACATCAATAGCAACAAGTACAAAAAAGATTCAAAATTGTTACCAACAAGACTTGAACCAAGGTACTAAGGGAAAAGAGTAAGCATCTTAACCAACTAAGCCAAACTAATTAATTGAAATATTATAGAAATACTGTTATTATCTTAATTATATTACTTACGTTCTAACGATTTATCGGACCTATTCCATACACGTGTCAAATCAGAAAAAATAATACAACAATTCTGTAAAAAAAATCCGGTGTTTACTTCAAATAAATAAGGAAAATAATGATTTGAATGTTTCAAAATTCAATTTTAAACCGAAAAAATCGAAATTTAGGGGCAAAAAAGGATCTTTTTCGACGAAAACTGCGGCAAACCGCCTTCGGACAATCGCGTCGGAAAAAGCGCGTAGATCTCGAAAAGTTATTCGAAATAAAAAAAATCGTGTCAATCGGACAACCGAGCCAAAAGTTATGGCCTTTCAAAGTTTTCCAAGCTAAAAAACATAAACTGTTCATTCACGTCAGCAAATCGCGTCCTCGTAGGCGCAATTTGTGTCCACGTAAGCAAAACGCGCTGATGTGGACGCAATGTTCTGACACGTCCCCTGACATCGCGCTGACGTGGACGCGATTTTGGAGAAAATGGCCCATTCCGGTAAATAATAAAATACTGGGCACATTTCAGTAAATTTTAAAAAAACTAGGGCTTTTTTTAGTAATTTGCCCCTTTATTGTTTACGTGGATAAGGTTTTTTTTTAAATGTCAGGAACATATATGTTTTTTTTTAAATATTATTTTTTATGTATTTATTAGGATATTAGGAATATTTAAATATGCAATAGTCAATCTACGTTGCATGTTGCAATTAAAGTGTATTGTCACTTTGTTTGGGATGCAATAGTTAATTTGCCTTGCATATTGCAATTGAAGTGGATTGTCACTTTGTTAGGAATGCAATTTAGGATGGGTTGATTGCATCTACTTATGTCCCGACCTCCGTTCAATTGGCTGACATTTTTACGAAGGCATTTGGTAAATCATAATTTGAATAAATTCTTAGCAAATTGGGAATTTATGGTCTGCATGCTCCAACTTGAGGGGGTGTTATGATATTATTATGGGATATTATCTTTTAGGAACATCTAAGGGTAGGTTTGGATAGGCGGTGTGTTCACCTGCGGTTAATGTAAAAACAACGGTGATGGTGAGACTAGATACTATAGCGATAATGTAGCGTGAGAAAAAAACCTAAGCTAAACGAACCGCACCGCACCCACCGCTCATCCAATCCCACCCTAACTATATTGTATATCTTTTAGGAATATATTATATATCTTTTCATATATTTAGGAATATATAATATATATTTCATATTCATACGTGGCTACTGCAGTATAAATATTATATACGTACTCTTGAGGTTTATTAATAAAATTGAAAGGGATTATCCTATTCTTGTCATAGTATCAAAGTCAAGTTTGTTGTCATTGGGGAACTTCTTTCTAGCCTTATTCCTCCCCCTCCTCTTTGATAGTATTAAATATTTGCTTAAAATATATACAATATATTTAGATATTTTTAAAAGATAATATCTCATAATAATATCCTAACAGTATTCTTTTAAATTTTATGTACACATAAACTGTCGTGTGGGCTACCACATTATTATCGTTAAGATTTTAATATTTCAATCAAAATTTCTATAAAAAAATTTAGTTGACCAAAATTTAAAAGTTTATGACCAAAATGGTCCTAAAAAAGATATAGGCCCCAAGCAACAAATAAAGTAAATGGTAGGCGTTGAAATTGTCTTTATGCATAAATTAAATTACTTATATAATCCTTTTATATAATCCTTCTAATATACGGGTTTTTTTAAAAACTTCAATCATTTAGTAATTTTCTTAGTAAATTTATTTCACTTCAATCGTGATTAGAGGTGTGCATGGGTTAGGTCCGGCCCGGTCTAAAAAATGGGTCTAAAATTTTACCCAAATCTGACTTGAATAAAAATGTTAAAAGTTGAGCCTGGCTTGGCTCATTTTTAAACGAGCTTAATTTTTGTGTCCAAGCTCATTTTTCGGGCCTATGTTTTTACCCAAACCCTCTCACATTTCGAGCGAGTCTTCGGGCTGAGCCGGATGGCCTGACCCATGAACAGGTCTAGTCGTAATAACAACAAACTTAAATTATAATATATAAAATATATATTATCTTCGTGTTTACCTCGACCATAAATTAAAAAAATTTATATCTCCACAAATTTGGTATTTACAAATTTATATAGACTGGAAATTAAAACAATAGTTGATTATTTTTCAATCAGATTAATTTTTTGGGATAATCAAACGTCCAAATTAATTTGATATTAGATTTTCAAATTGAAAGCCGACAATTTGCCCATTTTAATACTTTTATACCCAACATCTTATTGCCTATTGAATTATGAGTTGTTTATCTAATCTTTCCTTAAGTTCACACCTTCCATTTTCGGGTTTTTCCTGTTATAGAAATAAATATAAAAAAATTAATTAATTACGACAATAGGTTAGAGAAAATTTAGTTATAAAAATAAGTTGTTTTTAGTAGTATTTTTCGATGATGCTTCACACACCGGTGACACTATCCCTTTTTCCCCTTAATAATCATCCAATCATCATATTTAAAAAATTGTGTTGCCATTATGTCAAGCGATACTTGTATGTATTTTTGGAAATACTCGTGAAAAATAAGGGTATTCACTGTGGATTAAAAAGAAAAAAAATATTTTTTAATGGGTGTTGCCGGTGTGTCAGGCAGCACCGGTTAATTTTTTTCTAAATTGTGTCCGTTAAAATAAACTACAAAAAATAAATTTTAATGAGTGTATGTGTCAAGCGGCATCGGTGAGAATTTAAAAGAAACAGGTGAAATAGAAAAAAAAAACCGAAAAAGAATTAAGGGGGAGCATGATACCAGCTTCATAGGTTATTATTGTCTTCTTGACTTGCCAGTGTCATCATTGATTGAAAAACTCAAAAAAGGAAAGCTAAACACGAACAAAAATTAAATGTGAAGAATTTTGAAGAACTTAGGAAAGAAAATATGAAAAAAAGAAGTTTAAATGACTTTTTATTAAAAAATTAACAATATAAAACTTAAAAAATTGAAAAAAGTGTGATGTTGGTACAATTATATTTATGGGGTACTTTGAAATGAGAACATAATAATAGAGAAATACAGTGAAGCAAGCATCGGTCATAAGTTTTTCCCCTTTATTTTTTTTATTTTCTTTTTCTATGTCTATTTCAACTATTTCTTTCTAGTTTTTTTTTTTTCGTTTCATTCAAAGTTTGACTACAAATAAGTACATTAAACACACAAAATTAGCTTGCTATCAACACTAGATCTAGTTTGGTTATTGATAGAGTGAATAGATCTGTCATTTCTTGAAATCTCTCATCTGATTGAAAATCGTGGTGTAACGTATATCTCCCCCCTAGCACGCTCTGGTCATGGAATAGATGAAATAAAAAAAAATAGATTTTTGTTCAAGAATGAAATCTTATTGAAACTGCCCAGTTCATTCTTTGGAACCATATCACATCTTAGATCTGATGAATTGAGACGGTATTTTGCATGTAACACCCCTTACCCGTATTCGACATCGGAATAGGGCACGAGGCATTATTAGAATACATACACTTATAAACAGGTTAAACCGAGTTATAAAATTTCATTCAAATTTAAACTCTTCAAATTTTTAACATGCTTTTATAAATCTTCACGTTATAACTTCAAAATACTATATTTGTAACAAATAGGGCTTCTGAGACCCAATACATACTCATGCAATTCAATACTTCATTTCCATTTCATTTAATTCACGATTCTCATGTTCACGATTCGATTCAATTTCTCAATCCAATATACATTTCAATACCACAATAATTCATTTAATTCAAATAATATCATTTGCAATTTCCATTTAATTCAAGTACAGTTCAATTTCATTAAGTTCAATACTAATACATATTTATCGTTTAACTTAACGTCCCCTTTTTGCGTCATTTTACACTTCAAGCATGAACTTAGTATTTCATTTCCTTTCCACTCTCGTTTCCTATGCATATCACACAAGATATAAACATTACACTCAACCATAGTCGCAAGCTAGTTCTTTTTGAAAACTAACCACCTGATAAACCATTTTAATAAAGATTACAAACTTTAAACCTTACCACCCTTTTATGATCACAAGCATATTTCCATCTAGGCATTTACCATCTCAATGCATAATTTTGTAAATTTAATGTGGCGTAATCCTGCCACAACTTGGCCAAAGCCTAAGCATACACACCAAACATGCTAGCCAAATAAACATATAGTATAAGCATTATAAGCATGGATAAGCACCACATTTATTTATGTATCAAACTTATCAACATGAGTTAATTCATAAACCATTTCTGACATTGCTACATACCAAATCATATACTAAGTATACCACATACACATACTATGAAACTTTATTTTCTCACATGAACTTTAACCATAACTAATAATGCACAATTATAAACATCATTTCTTTTCAATCGTTTATCGATTATAATCGAGCATATGGCCAATTATACACAAATCATTCATATGTTCGTCCAATTTTCCTCCTCCTCCTCTCCGTTCCACATCCTTAATGTGCATAACACTCTTAGAAATAACATTTTCTATAGTTTCAATATTCACTTACATGTATACTTAAAACTATCTCTCTGAGTCAGAGTCACTAAATTATTTTTACCTAGAGCTACAGAGCTCCAAATTAAGAACCGTTAATTTTCCCTAAAACTAGATTCACATATCTTCTTACCATAAAATTTTCAGAATTTTTGGTTTAGCAAAATAGTACAGTTTATTCTTTAAAGTTTCCCCTATTTCACTACTCGACAGTTCTAACTTCTCTTCACTAAAAATTAATTATCTCATTGTACAGAATTTGGATATTGTTTCTGTTTGTTTCTTTTGAAAATATATTCACTGAGGATTCTAAACATATAAACTTTATCCCACAATTATTTTTGTACAATTTTTTACAATTTTCCAAACTAAGAATAGGGGATTCTGAACTCATTCTGACTCTGTCTAACTAAACTTCAAATATCTCAAAAATACATAACTTTTTTGCTTGCTCTGTTTCTTTTATGTGAAAATAGACTCATTTTCTTTTATGTGAAAATAGACTCATTCAGCTTCAATTTCATATATTATTCAACCTCTAATTCAATCTCCACCATTTTTGGTGATTTTTCAAAGTCACACAACTGTTGCTGTCTAAACTGTTTTATTGCTAAATGTACTCGTTCATAATTTCACTTTTTCACTTTCAATCACAATTCAATTCAAAATTCACTTTTCCATTTCTAAGCCGATATTCAATTCAATTTCACACCTATATTCATTATTCAATTACACTTAGTCAATTTCCCGATGAACACTTCGGAATAATAACAGATACTAGGTGGATTCAGCACGTAGCAACCACCTTATTAATCAATGATGTCCGGTGGAATCAGCACATAGCAACCACCTTACTAATCAATGATGTTCGGTTCACATAGTAGCCTGCACATAGTACTACACATGTGACCATTACCATCCGATACACGTAGTAGCCTGCACATAGTACTACACACGTGATCGAAACTATCCGGTACGCATAGTAGCCTACACATAGTACTACACATGCGACCTATCATTCCGGTACACGTAGTGTAACATCCCAATTTCGACCCTAATCGGACGTAGTGGTTTCGGGACCACAAATCTAAGTCTAAAAAATATTTTAATATTATTTTCTGTGTTTATTATGTGTGAATTTGATTGTGTGAAATTTTTGTGTTTTAATTTCATCGTTTAAGTGTCCGATTTAATAAAAGGGCTTAAACGCGTAAAATAGAAAATTTAAGGGTTAAATCTAAAAGCACCTAAATATTGTTGTATTTTTAATTGGGAGGATTTATGATGCAATAAGACCAAAAGTTAGATAGTGGGTGGCATTTGACAAGATTAACCTATATATATATGTTATACATAATTATTATGAAAATGTTAAAATAGTAATAAGGTAAATATTAACATTATAATAAAAATAAGTCATGAAAAGATGAATATGCTCATATTTGTTAGCCGAATATTGAAAAAAGAGGAACCATCCATGGCTTCTTAAGTTGCGGCACTTTTTTAGCTTGGTTAAGGTATGTTTTGGTTTCGGTTTTTGATGATTTTTACATTTTTGTGATCATTGCTTCGTGTTCTATCTAACCCATGCTTTAATTTTAGAATTTGATGGTGATTTTGAGATATGCCATTGATGAATACTTGAGCTTAATAATAGTTGAAGATGAAATATGAAAGATATGTGATAGATTATAATGTTTGTTTTTGAATTTTTGATGAATTTGATTATTTTGGGTTAATTTGTAAGGAAATATTAAATTGAGGGATTAAAAGGTGAAATAAATGACATGCAAGGATCTATGTGAGTCTCAGGAATATTCGGCCAAACTATAGTGTGGTTAATTTGGAATATTTTGTGTTTTGTACAATTTGGACTAAATTGTAAAAATGTTAAATATTAGGGGCAAAATGGTAAATTGCCCTTTTATTTGTTGTTGGACAAAATTGAATGAAATTATGTTCGAATGAGTTCAATTTGAATGTGTTTAGATCAATAATTAAAGAAATTGGACTTGGATCAGGGGAAGACTAAAGTCGTTGACTAATCGTTCTATTTCGACTATCGTTGTCCGAGGTAAGTTTATAAGCAAATAGATGTTGTAAATTTTAAATAAATATTAATTATATATGCTGAAATGAAATATGAAAAAATATATATAAATATATGTGATAGCCGAATGTGTATATGTTTGAGAAGCAGAGATAAATGTGAATGTGATTTGTTGATATTTAGCACTGAGTGTGCGAGTATGAAGTAGCTACGGCTATCTGATTAGCACTAAGTGTGCGAACTAAATGATGAGGTTGAATATCGAGCACTAAGTGTGCGAAACTAAATAATGATGTTAAATGACTGGCACTAAGTGTGCGAAACCGAGATCAATTTAGTTAAGTGAGAGAAGAGCACCAATGGTGCAATTTTATTAATGCTTCGATAAATTATTTAGTACAAATTGTACTGATCCGATGAATGATAAATGTGACATATATGTATATGTTGGTCTAAGTATGTAATATTTAATTAATATATGCTATCAAAGTTAGTGATTATGTCAATTGGGATACAAAAGTATATGATGTAAATGAAAGTATGTATGCGTGTGAAAAGCCTATATATATTCGGCCAAAAGATAAGTGTATGAAAGGTCAAAATTATGTTTTATATGCAGTTATATATGAATGAGTACATTCGGCAAAGAATGGGTATATGATTTGAAAGTGAAAAATAATAACTATGTTATTATTTACAGGTATATTCGGCCAAGTTGAAATTGGTTCATAGTTACATAATTGATATTTAAATTTTACAAGCTCGAATATGTACATATGAATATGATTGCATTATTCGGTTTTGTTATTGAATTATTAACATCATTAAATTGTTTAATTGCTTATGACTTACTAAGCTGTGATAGCTAATTGGAAACATGCCTAACCATACCCATTTTTGTCCACCAACTTAACCAATGGTCTAATTACCATATACAGACATCCAATTTAAAATTTCATAATAATTGGACACCTCTAACATATAGAACTCAACTTTTGCACTTTTTACAATTTAGTCCTTTTGACTAAATTGAGTGCCCAAACGTCAAAATTTTCGAACGAAATTTTCACGAAATCATTTTGTGAAATCGTAGACCATAAAAATATAATGAAAATAAATTTTTTTCTCGTCGAATTTGTGGTCCAGAAACCACTATTCCGACTAGCCCCAAATTCGGGATGTTACATTGCAAATGTGTAAGTCAACTCATGAAACCAACTTGGTCAAACTGTGACATCTTATACCTGACCCAGTTGTTGGATTCGAATATAAAATGTCACATTTCGTTGCCAAAGCAACTCACTTTTCCTTTTTTTTTTTGAAAAGGAAACGTAGTGGTAAAATTATTTTATAAAAATTTCGGCAGTATTTCTGCCTATTTTACATTAAACCCCTGCAAAATTTAGATTTTTACAAAATATTCACATTCAAATTATCTCCCAAATCAATTTCCAGCACTATGATTTCTCAAAACATATCAATAAACTAGATTTCTATGTTTTACTATTTTATCAAAACATTAGTTATAAAATACTAGCAAAGAAAACATAATGAAAATATTTAAATTCAGTTTACGATATAATATTGTATATTTATAAGCCTAGGTACATGCCATTTACATCAACTATAAAGTAAACTCTTCACCAACATTGTTTGAGTTGAACTTCGGTTCTTCGGATGCTACTGGAACGATCTAATGAATCTAACTACCTGCACACTGAAAAATAAACAAACCGCATGCTGAGCCATTTTTATGCTCAGTGGTGCTAATATCATATAAATCATTACATAAGTATTGAACACAAATTAATTGATAGAAATAAACTAAAACCTGATTATAAATATCATTAATAACTTCACAATAAAAGAAAATTATAATATTAATAAACTTTAATATTTTGATATTGACAAATTGAATAAAGAAAATAAACTTTTTAATTAAATTCAAAATCGTGTAATTAATTTAATTTGCACAATATGGAAATTCAAATAAATTCAAGTTTTGTTTTTTGCTTTTCTTTCAATTTAGACCCCGTACTAAAGTTTAGACTCATAACCAGATACACGAATCCGCCACCCTGAGTTGTTTGGCAACGATGGCTATCAGAGTAGTCCACGACCCTCTGGGAATTGGGGCTAACAATAATAACAACTGACCGACTTGGCCTTTTCTCCATCGACCCTCTGAGAATTGGGGAAATCTAAATTCTCTGACATAAAGACTATGTGTTATGTCAACTATATCTGATTTAGTCTAACTTAGTGAAACGGGGTAAAAACCAAATTTCATGATCCATTTCAATTTTATTTTCATATAATTCTCATTTCAGTTCTGTTTCATATTCAAATCACATATCGCCTAATGTAAAATAGGCTTCTAAATTGAAACATATTAAATATTTTCTTGCTCAATCATCTAAAATCATAATACTCAAACCAAATCATAACAATGAATTCGCTAATTTAGTCTTATGAAAAATATAGTAATCATCTCGAAACATAATTTTATAAATATTAACTAAATTATTCAAGCTCATCCAAAACTCATAAAAATAAAATAAAATAAATATAACTAGTCATATTAAATTAAATATTCTAAAGCTTTATGTAATGAAAATAAGATATTAGCACAAACCGAAGTTTTAATCGCTTTACTCCTTTTTTTCGTCTTTCTCCTTCAAGATGTTCACTTCGTTATTAGCTACAATAGGAGCAATTCAATACAAAACAACATCATTTATCCATTCTAAAATTAAAACTAATAAAAACAAACTTAAATATGCATGATTATTCATATTGACAACTTAAGTTTTCTAGTCTGAAATTCGCATATCTTTTGACTCGATTATCCATTTTCAATTCCGTCTTCACCAGAGTACTCACTGCTTCACAAGCTATCATTTAGCACCAATATTACACAAAGTGGCCAATGTTCTCTACTTCCCCTTTAACATGGCTAAATATACTAAATAAACTTTTCATCCATTTTGTTTCTTTTTCACATTTCTAACAAGCTAGAACTCATCTTCTAATAATTTGCTATCCAAAAATATATCTATTTCACTTAAGTTTTTTAAGCTTCCATCAATGTCCTTTAATGGAAACTTCCAAAATACTTGAAAAAATCAAAAACTATTGGTGTATATATATATGTAAAGCAAGCTTCAAAGATTCAAAATCTAAATTTTTTTTGAAGAAAAACCATACTTTACACTTGAATTTGAAGGAAAATGATGGAAGAAAATTTTTTTTTCTTTCTTTCCCACTTATCTTTCTCTCTTTTTCTCTTTTTTATGTATTATAATATTAATCAATAAAATATTATTACTTATTAACCATCAAAATAAAAATATGATAATTGCACTTTAGTCTCTATACTTTCCTAACTTATTCAATTTAGTCCCTAAACTCGATACTGAATTTTGAACTTAACCCTATACTCCTACTAATAATCCTCTGTGTTTTCATGTCTGACGGTTTTCACTAAAAACGATTACAGTTTCTTATACTACTATTTATTTATAGATCACTTATTCAATGACTTCTACTATAAATATTCTTCATCTTTTTTTTTAAAGTGGGGATATTACACAAACAAATTATATATAAATATAGATATAGATACTAGTACTTAAAGGGTTAATTGCATTAAATGTCCTTGAACTATCACTTAGATTCTAAATTGATTCATAATATTTGAAACATTCTAATTGAGTCCTCAAAAATCAATATTTTATCAATCAAATTCTTACATCAGTGTACCAATAAATTTAGGTGTTAAAATATAATCCAAATATGACGTGGAGCTTATTTAAATTATGTGGATCAATTTGTATACATGTGTACACTTGCACATAGCTTGGATCAAACATTTTTAAAAATTAGTTAGTGTTTTTTTTCCCAAAAAAGAGTAGACAGTGTTAATAAAAGTTAGACATTAATTTTTTTTCTACTCCTCAAATCTAAGGAGTCTTTGCAGTAAATACACATATGTTTATAATTTTATCAATATGTGTTTTGAAATTGTTGCATATCATATTTCACGTGGCATTTAATCCTGAAGCTAATGGCTAGGTTAACATAAGGACTTGATTAATATGATGTTGCTGCTTTGGTAACTTAATTAGAACATTTTGAAGTTTAAGGACTAGCTTAAAATTTGAATCATAGGTTAGAGATGTTAGATATAATTAACTCATATTTAAACATAACAATTAAATATTTTCTATGAATTTAAAATTTAAAATTATTCATCTCAATTTAACTTCTTCTTTTTTTCTTTTTGCATCCTCGAAATGAAGAATTTAGAAGTAAACAAAGTCACCAATAAGACCTTGGCTCAATTGACAAAGGCTAAGATTCAGAGATATTAATGGTCTAGGCTAGATTATCACCTTACATAAATTATGTGTGGATACTTTTTAGAACTATTCTGGTTTAGCTTTGGATATATTTCAGATACCAGTTTGATTACACTCTATAATTTTAATTTTGACTATAGTTGATTTGAATATATATTATTTGTAAGGTTAAAATGTGTTGTTAGTCCTTGTACTTGTATAGAATTTGAGATTTGGTCCTTGTACTTTAAAAGTTAAAAATTCAATTCTCTTACTTTTTCAGTTTAAAAATCTTAGGCCAATCATTATCATCATTGGTAGTTTCTGTCGAAATTTATTAACTTAATATGTTTATTTTCTGTCAATCATATGTCATGTAATATGAGAATAGCCTAATCAAAATGTCAAATTGACAAATTGTAACAGGAATTGCTTATGATTTTATTGATTAAATTGAGACTTTTAAATAAAAAAAGTAGGATTTATTTTTTAACTTTTGAATTAGAGGGATTAAAGCTCAAATTTTGTAAAAGTATAAGGACTAAACGCATATTTTAATTGTGCTCGTAAACTAAAAATAATAATGTCAAATTTGCACCGATCCAAGTTTCAAAACTACTTCAACAAAACAAAACTAGTGGTTTCTTTGCTCAATTTAATTTATCGTAACTTCTCTTCTTTTTATAAAGAAACAAAAAGAAGAAGAAGATTTTCAACCCTTGAATTGAGCTTTTAGTTTAAATCTTTATTATTTTTCTTCTGCAATTCGCGATGAACTTTTAGTTTTTCTTTTCATACATTTTAAAAAGAATTGAAAAAAAAAAAGAGAACAAAAACACCAACACAAATCACTGTGAATGATTTTCGTTTTCCATATTTTTTTGTTACGGCAATAGTAATGCGTTCTTATCTTTACAACGAAAAAGTCCAAATTGTAGGCGCTTGGCCTTTTTTCTTCTTTTTATTTCATTGATTATGCATCTCTTTTTAAGAATGAAGTGTCGAAACCGCTTTTGAAAAAAATAAATTTAGTTTCGACTTAAAAATAAAAATTGGAGTTGCCACCAATCTTTTATTAAGGTGTGATTGGATCACCTGAAAATGATTTTGGTCTACGAGTTTTAGAAGAAACGAGTTCGGAAGTCAGTTACGTACGAGGAAGGATTAGCACCCTAGTAACGCCCAAAATTGGTACCAAATTAATTATTTAATGTCTTAAGGTCGAATGAATAATTTACTTTTGTTAAAAAACTCGTCTCAAGATAACAAAATGTCACATCCAGTAAGTTAGGACACAACCCTTTTAACTCTCGAGAGTCAATTTAAGTCTGGAAAAGTTTATAATTTTATAAAAAAATGATACTCGGCTATTTAAATCCAACAGAGAAAATTGAAGCCCAGTAAGTTAGGGCACAATCTCCTCGAGAATTTCGAGCGCCAATTATTTTGAAAACTCTCGTAAAAAAATTTTCAGTAATTTAAACAAATCAGTAATATATCTAAAGAATAAATGTATTTTAATATAAATTGTACATGTATATATAGAAAAATATTATATAAAAACTTTCATATAAATCCTTAAGACATAAAAATATATATAACATGAATTTTAAAAAACATACACTGCAAAATAAACACATCAAAATATATGCATTATACTGGATTTAAAGGAAAAATAAAATAATATAATGTAATATAAAATAATAATATATGATACTGATATAAATAGAATAAAATTATGCATGCAAAAAGGTTAGATAAATCGTCATAAAATATAATAATAATTATAATATTAATAATAATAGTAATAGCAGTAATGAAGATTAGAGTGATAATAAGATAAAACAAAATAAAAACAGAAAAAAACGATGAAAAAAATTAGAGTAAATATAAAAAAACTTAAAATAAAATAGGCCTACAATTATATAAAAAAAAAAGAAAAATGACTAAATTAAAATTTAATAAAAAACGGGGTAAAAATTGGGAATAAAAAAATAAGGGGGAGGGCCCAATTGAAAGGCACAAAAAACTTAGAGGGACCCATCGGGACAATATCCCCCATCCTCTGAAACGTGCCATTTATTAGGGTCAAATTGAAACTGAAGTAAAATTATGAGTATAAATTAAAACAATAAAAAACTAAAAAGGACTGAATTGAAACGATTGAAAAATACGGAAGGGCCTAATGCGCAAATAGACCATCAAAGTGAAACACGCGGATCCTCCCCCTGGGTCGGGTCACTGCGCGAGTCAAAGGGCTGAAACGACGCTGTTTTGGGTATCAGAAGCCAAACCCAAAACGACGTCATTTTGAGGTGCTTATATAAGTTTAAAAAAAAAAACAAAAAAAAATCATTTGTTTCATTTTTTAAAAAAACTTTCTCTTCTCTCTCAACTCCCTCTCAGCCCCTTAAATATTTTCCAAAATCCGGCCATGACTTCGGCGTCGGACCACCGTGGCGGCAGCCAGTTGCCGGCGACGGCGCCGCTGTCCATGGTGGTCGAAAAATGAAAAGTCATCATTTTTTTATTTTTCCGTTCCCGAGCCCATGGACGCCGATTTTCATCGGAATCGGCACCTCTCTTGTAGAAAAGGTAAGATTTTTACCCTTTTAACATTTGGTTTTTAAAAAAATAAAAAATAATAAAATAAGTAAAAATAAGTAAATAAGTAAATAAGCTGGAAAAATAAAAAAAGACTACCTTTGAAAAAGACCGATATTTGAACTAATTTTTCTTGCTTTCTTTTTGATTCATTCGTAAGTATCAAAATACATAGATTTGGGTATTTATATAGCCCTAAAATTTCCTATTTTCTTTGTTTTTTTACAATGTTTGTGTCATTGTTGGACTCTCCTAGTCCTTTTGCAGGCGAAGAAAGCGGCGCGCGCGGAGGATGGCTCCGAGACGTGCGGTGGCTGGAGTCGAATTGGAGGCGGCTGTTGATTTCCTCTACTCCCTAGGGTTTCCTTTGCTGCTGTTTTTTTTTTTTGAAAACTTTGTGAGCTAGGGTTAGTTTTTTTAGGTTATTGGCCTGTTTTGGGTTTGGGTTATTTATTGGTTTTGGGTTTTAAATTGGGCTAATTTGTAATGGTTGTTTGGACTTTTATTTATTTGGGTTTTTATTATTGGTAGGGCTAGCAAAGATGGGTACAACAGCTGCCTCTCTTTGCTCGTTGTCGTGTAACGGGAGCAGAGCAAAGAAGGAAAAAATGGTCAATTTTGCCTGGTCGTGGCCGGACCTTGGTGCTCCTCTTCTTCAAGTAGCCTCATTCATCTTACTGCATCTTTAGAGGAAATAAGATTCGCTGTTGTAACTTTAATCTATTTTAACTGTAACGTTTGGGAAACAGGATTCGCTGTTGTAGCTTTAATCTATTCCACTATAATGCCAAAGAGATATGACTGGTGGTCCGCTTCCCCACTACGATGGGAAGATAAGATTCACCGTCTTCGATCTACTCCACTATTGCTTAGGGAGACAAGATCTGCAATCTTCAACCTACTCCACTGTTGCTCAAAGAGATAGGACTAATGGCCTAAATCTGCTTCTCCACTATCTTGGGAAGATAAGATTCACCATCTTCGATCTGCTCCACTACTGCTTAGGGTGACAGAATCTGCAATCTTCAACCTACTCCACTGCTGCTCAGGGAGATAGGATTAATGACTTAAATCTACTTCTCCACTATCTTGAGAAGATAAGATTTGCCGTCTTTGATCTGCTCCGCCACTGCTTGGGGAGACAGGATCTGCTATTTTCAATGGTTTATTCTCTGGGGAACAAAACCTGTATGAACCTAATTATGCCTACTGATTGGGATTTCATGATCAAAGTGAATCAAATGCTCCTAACTAGGCATGTATGCATATGTTTGCATGAATGCAGAATGTCATTTTTTTAGAATGATCCTTTTTTATCTCTTATGATGTCATTGCTCGAAGCTTATTAAGGTTTTATTACCAACGTGCACCTTCTTGCTCGGCCAGCATTAAAACACAACTTAATCAGATTGCCCCACTTCAAAATTCAATCCACTGGGACTCAAAATTTATACCATCTTTTTCCCACTGTAACCCAAGGGCAGGAAAAAAAATCTGGTTTTTCCTCGATCTTCTCCTATCACGATTCAAGGATATGGAATGCCTATACATAAATGAATGATCCTCTTCTCCAAGGAAACCCCTTTTTATTGCTTGTCGATTGAAGCTTTATCACCAACATGACATCTTGTCACTTTGCTCAATCAATACTTTTGACCACAAAATCTAAAGGGATATCTGAAGGGATAGTCTCAACTTAGACTTTTCCTTCTTAGAAATTTCAACATTTAAGCTTGGTATATTCTAAACAATAGTTCTGTTTCAGATTCCTGTATTATTTAGAAACTTCCAGAGAAATATGCAGAACTTCCCTTGTGAAAATTTTGTTAGTCCATTAATCATTATTCTAATGCAACATGCTTGCAAAAGATTGTAACACTGGATATCAATAAGATAGCTCGAAGTGAATAAATTATCGAGAAAGATGTTTATATAAAATAAAAAAGAACTGATTGAGAACAAGTATCTTGAAAAGAATAAAGTATTCCAAGAATAGCAAAGAATAAAGGATCTCAAGGACAACAAATTTAATAACAATAGTATGAAGACTAGGTGTCCTCGGTATCGCAGCTTGAGCTTCTCCGTATAGACTTTCTGAAAACATGTGTTTAGCAGATCTACAGTACTCTGTCGATGCCCTAAACGTCGCATATCCCTTTCCTGTTAATTCAGGTATAGCAAGATCACTATATGCTCCAATCAAAATTTTGAGTTACTCTGATCACATCATGTCTTCTTCTGATCAAAATCTGAGCCGCCCTTTTCAGGTTTTCAACTCAAATTCCCTTTGGTCTCAAGGCGTCGTTTGCGAGTTTTTATCTTGGCCTCTCCTTTAAC
The DNA here is from genome assembly GCF_007990345.1 of Gossypium hirsutum. NCBI lineage: Eukaryota > Viridiplantae > Streptophyta > Magnoliopsida > Malvales > Malvaceae > Gossypium > Gossypium hirsutum. The sequence goes on along the minus strand of NC_053438.1, from coordinate 65,966,277 downwards.
TCTTTTTTCTTAGGACTCAAAGCGCCCTTTGCCGGTTTTCACCTTGATCCCTTCTCCTTTCAGGTAAAGTACCTCTTGACTGCATCTGAGTTTACTGGGTTTGGCAAATTTTTACCATTCATCTCACTCAAGATTACAGCTCCTCCAAAAAAGGACTTCTTTACAACATATCGACCCTCCCAATTTGGCATCCATTTTCCTTTAAAATCGTTTTGTATAGGAAGGATCTTTTTCAGAACTAGGTCCCCCTCGTAGAATTCTCTTGGACGAACGTTTTTGTTGTAGGCCTGCATCATTCGCTTTTGATACATCTGACCGTGTTGAATAGCTTTTAGCCTTTTTCCCTCTATTAAATTCAACTGATCGTATCGGGACTGGACCCATTCTGCTTCATCCAACTGTAGCTCAGCCAACACCCGGAGAAAAGGGATTTCAACTTCGATAGGTAACACTGCCTCCATACCATAAACCAAGGAGAATGACGTTGCCCAAGATTTTCTTAGCCTCCACAACGTCCACACATCTTAATAGTACCTGATCCTTTCCTTTTTTATATAAGATCTCCCCATCTAGGACATAATCAATGGCTAGTCTTCTCAGAGTTCTCTTATCATTCTCAGCTGCATGGTCAGGATACTCACGATTCTTCACATATCGCAATATGTCTTGATACCAAGGGCTATCATCCTTTTCTCCCTCTTTGATATTGTAACATTGAGCTGGGGCTTCATAGATGCTCATTTGGATAGGCTTCATGTCCTCTTGTCTGTTCACTTTAATCATGGAGGCTAGAGTAGCCAAAGTGTCAGCCATCTGGTTTTCCTCTCGTGGAAGATAGCAGAAAGTAATGTCATCAAACTCTCTGATCAATCCGAGAACCAGCTTTCGATAATTGATTAATTTGGGATCTCTCGTTTCCCATTTACCTTTGAGTTGGTATATCACCAATGCAGAATCTCCATATACCTCTAGCACTTTGATTCCACGCTCTATAGCTGCACGAATACCTATGATGCACGCTTCATATTCTGCCATGTTGTTTGTGCAATAAAAATCCAATTTGCATGTAAAAGGATAATGATCCCCATCCGGGGATACTAGGACTGCCCCAATTCCATTACCCACAGCATTCGAGGCTCTATCAAAATTTAGATTCCAAACGTGACCCACTTGGGAATTTTCTTCAGTGGCTGCCACATACATCAAGTCCTCATTCGGAAAATCAAAATTCAAGGGCTCATAATCCTCCAGGGCTATACTAGCTAGAAAGTCAGCTATTGCACTCCCTTTCACGGTATTCTGACTCACATAGACCATGTCGAATTCAGAAAGCAAAATTTGCCATCTGGCCATCCTCCCATTCAAAGTAGTCGCCTCCATCATATACTTTAAAGGATCTAATTTTGAAATCAGCCAGGTCGTATGGTACAACATGTACTGCCTCAGTCTCCGAGTCCTCCAAATTAAGGCACAACACAATTTCTTAACTGGCGAGTATCTCATTTCACAATCAGTGAATTTTTTACTGAGATAGTATATCGCCCTTTCTTTCTTTCTTTCTTGTCTCATCATGTTGGCCTAACACACACCCCATAGAATTGTCAAACACCGTCAAATACAGTATTAGTGGCCAATTGAGGCTAGGTGGTGATAGTACTGGAGTACTGGTCTAGTACTGTTTTACTCTGTCAAAAGCTTCTTGGCATTCCTCATCCCATTCACCTGGATTATGTTTCTTCAAAAGATGAAATATGGGGTCACATTTCTCAATTAGCTGTGAAATAAACCGGGCAATATAGTTCAATCTCCCTAAGAAACCTCGAACTTCCTTCTGAGTACGTGGCAAAGGTAAATCTCGTATTGCCTTAACTTTGTTTGGGTCGATCTCGATCCCTTTTTCACTGACTATAAATCCCAAAAACTTCCCTGACCTAACTCCGAAAGTGCATTTCATTGGGTTAAGCTTGAGCTGGAATTTCCTTAGTCTTAAGAACAACTTCCTCAGGACCTGCATATGATCTTCTTCTGTTCTAGATTTTGCAATCATATTGTCAACGTAAACCTCGATTTCCTTGTGCATCATGTCATGGAACAAGGTTACCATGACTCTTTGATATGTTGCACCAGCATTCTTTAAACCAAACGGCATCACCTTATAGCAAAACGTTCCCCACAGGGTGATGAATATGGTCTTTCCCATATCTTCGGGATGCATTTTTATCTGGTTGTATCCAGAGAAGTCGTCCATAAAGGAAAACAGAGAGTAGCTTGCTGTATTATCCACCAGAGTGTCAACATGAGGCAGCGGGAAATTATCTTTTGGGCTGGCCTTGTTTAGGTCCCTGTAATCTACGCACATTTTTAGTTTCCCATCTTTTTTAAGGATTGAGACAATATTGGGTACCCACTCGGAGTACTTGATCGCCTGTAAGAGCCCAGCATCGAACTGCTTTTTGACTTCCTCCTTTATTTTTAGCACAATATTAGGCCTCATCCTTCGGAGTTTCTGCTGAACTGGCTTGTAATCCTCTCTTATAGGAAGGTGAAGCACTACGATATTAGTGCTTAATCCCGGCATATCCTGGTATGACCATACGAAGACACCCCTGAATTCCTATAGTAACTCAATGAGGTCTCGCCTCGTCTTTGTGGTAATGTAAGTTCCAATATTCACTTCTTTTCCCTTATCCAAACTTACAATCTCTATTGACTCATTGTGAGGCAGAATTTGTTTCTCTTCTTGTTCTACCATCCTTAATAAGTCCGGATATAAACCACAGTCTACGTCATCTTCAAAGTCATGCGATCCTTCTAAACACATGTCTCGTTCAAAAGGAAATTCTGAGTTCGTAGCAGCGTCACGCATGTCATTGATATCTGGGGACCTATGATGGGTACCAAAGAATATACAAGGAATAAATTTATGAACATGATTATAAATGTAATGAAAGAATGATTTGGAAAACAATCTCAAACAAATGAAAGAATAAAAGAATACTTGCTTAAAATGAATGCAATGATGTATTTTATTAGAATAATAATGTTCAGACATGAGCCTATTTCACAAAGGATTTCCTATTATTTTTAGGCTAAAAACAACAAGAATGTTCTGAACATTACTCTGAATAAGCTCTAAAGACTACAGGGATTTCTTCCGCAGTCCAATTATTTAGCTCGCTCCCAGGTTCGTAAGGGTGGATTCCTAACAATATCCTTCTTTCAGCCCGGTCTATGGCATTGATTTAAACACTTTTCAACATTTCTCCAATACTTTCTCTCATTGACGTCTTTTGCTCAGAATGAATAATACCTCCTGACACAAAAATTTCTGATATGTGGGGGAACATCATTGGTTCCCACTTGATTTCCTCCCCGCTCATGCGTGCCCTTCTTCTTTCTCGCCTCTTCTCTATCTCACTCCTTCTTTGTCTTGCATTTGGCTTGTACCCTAAGCCAAAACGGTCATACTTGTTCTTCAACATTGGAGCCTCAACTCTTCCCTGAAGATGTCTCCCCAGTCCTTTTCCCGGCAGGGCTCCTCTTTCTACCATCAACCGTAGACCCATTCTTGTAGCCATGGACATTTTTGGCACCGGCATCTTCCTCGCCTCAGTAATAAATGTGGCATTCACAAACTCTAAGGACCGAAAAGAACATTCAACTGCCTCCTCATGTGTCTCCAAGTACGGTGCATTACTGGTTACAGCTGCAATAATATCTTCTTCGACATCTATCGTTACCAATCGACCCTCTGATATCAACTTCAGCTTTTGATGCAATGACGAAGGTATAGCCCCTGCCGAATGTATCCATGGCCTTCTTAACAAACAACTCTAGGAAGGTTCGATGTCCATCACAAGGAAATCTACCTCATAGACAGTGGGACCGATTAATAATGGTATTTCAATTCTCCCCATAACCTTCCTCTCAGTGCCATCAAACGCTCTCACTATATTTTGGCACGACTTCATATGCGAGCTATCAACTGGCAACTTGTTAAGTATAGACAAGGGTTGTACATTTAATGCTGATCCATTGTCAATCAGAGCCCTAGGTAAGATGTATCCTTTGCATCGGGTAGTAATATGCAGAGCTTTAGTAGACCCCATACCTCTAGGTGGTATTTCATCGTCATTGAAAAAGATGAAGTTATCGGCACTTATATTGCAAACCAATCGATCTAATTTGTTGATAGAGACATCATTGGCCACATATGTTTCATTCAACGCTTTCATTAATGTGTTTCGATGTACTTCTGAGCTCAAGAGCAAAGCTAGTACAGATATGCAATTTGGCTGTTTATGCAATTGTTCTACCATGCTGTACTCACTGTGCTTTAAGAATTTGAGGAATTTTTGGCTTTTTCCTCCCCTATTGGCTCATTGATGACTGCCTCCTCCTTCCTTTGTTCTATCATTTTTTGTCCTTTTATAGGTTCTTCTTGGGGACTTATTGTGTCGCAACATCTCTCATTACGTGCACAGGAACCTATACCCTGATTTTATTTTGAAGCACCAACTAAAGTCTCCCTTCTTGGGATGGTTACATTACACTCAGAGTTCCATGGGACCTTCTTGCTGTCTTTATAAGGAAAGGCTATGGCTTTTCGAATTGTGATTTTGGTGCTACTAGTACCCTAGCGTCATTACTTTTTAGCCTTGAAATGATGACCACAAGATGATTCACCTTCGAAACCTTCATTGTAGACTCGGACGTACATATACTTCCCTCTTCCTTGATTTCCTCATAGAATTCCACCTCTTGACATCCATCAAGCCTTGAACTAGGATTTAACACCTTGCACTCCTGAA